>NC_136058.1:329389704-329690006 GCF_964261635.1 Lissotriton helveticus | reverse complement strand
CCACCCTTTTCTGCCACGATGCCCTGGGTTGATACCCAAATACTTCTGAATAGCACTCCCAAAATAGTCATGCCTATACTTTCATTTAACCACAAAAGTGCATTCTGGGAATTGTAGTCTTGTTACGTCACTGAAATAGTGCTTTATAAATATAAACCATGACTGGAGAAGAGGTGTGCCTTCGTCATGAGCCATCTGCGCTCCTATGACAACAGAGTAGTTTAAAGAAAATCGGATTATGAGCACTTAAAAATCAAATATTAGGAGCATCTCTGGGTGGTGAGATTAGAGGCTGAGGCAGTCCACACACCCAGAGGACAGGGCTCTCCTCCTACCCCCACAGGATAGGTTTCACCTCAGCACAGGACAGGGCTCTCCTCCTAACCCCACAGGATAGGTTTCACCTCAGCACAGGACTTGGCTTTCCTCCTAACCCCACAGGATCACAGGACAGGGCTCTCCTCCTACCCCCACAGGATAGGTTTCACCTCAGCACAGGACAGGGCTTTCCTCCTAACCCCACAGGATCACAGGACATGGCTCTCCTCCTAACCCCACAGGGCAGGTTTCAACCCAGCACAAAACAAGCCTCACCTTGACTCGTCACTCCCCTGGACAGGTCTCACCTCTTTGCCCCTCCCCTCGAGCACAAGAGAACCTCACCTCTTATGCACCGCCCTTTACAGGCCTCACCTCCTCTGCAACACCTAAGTTTACTTATTTTTCATGCTGTATTTTTTTTATCTCTGGTTTGCTTCCTTACTGCCTGCCTACTATGTATGCAATTTCCGTTTGTTTTTTACAGTGTGTATGTAAAGCGCTCTGATACCTACGGGTCAAGCTAGCGCTATAGGAAACTTTTAAAATAAAATAAAATACGTACCCCTCTGTAAGCCTCACTTCCTCTTAACCCCCCTCCCCAAGCACAATACAGTCTTCCTCCATGCCGAAGGACAGGCCTTACCTCTCTTGCACCCCCTAACAGGCCTCTCCGGTGGTTCGGATTCTCAGCGGGGCGCTCGATGAAGGATTTATTTTCATTAGTGGAGCCGAGAGTTCATCACACCCCATCCAGCGCCTCTAATTCCGCACTGAGCCTCGGGGCGCTATGCGCAGGCCCCGAAGAGAGACACTGCTCCCATGGACCTGCGCCGGGTGCAGGACACTGGCTCGGACGGAGGGCGCTTTCATGCCACACACCAGACACAAGGCGCTACACACGTGACACGTATTACTCCCTCAGAATAAGTGAAATGTCAGAAATGTCCTGATTCATTTCGCATCTTTCATCCCCGGTACCTGGTTCCTTTGAAGCAGCTGCCCCTCAATTGTCAGTCTCCAAAAAAGTGACCTTTAACCCAGACATTGTCCGCCCTTGATGAGGGCAGACCCTCTGGGGGTATTTCTGACTTCTGTGGTGATGATAGTGTCGACAGCACTGTACCCCATTACTAATGTCTGTACCTCCAGGGGTGCTTATACTATGTATATCTCTCCTTGCACATAACTAAATGTTTAATGAGGCCCCCTGACTCCCTCAGGCCTCGTTTACGCTACATAAACTTCCCGAAATAAATACAAATTAAAATCCTTTCCTGGTGAACCGCTGTAGTACGTTAGGAGGGGCCACTCTGCTTCTCCTTGTGTAGCAAGCAGGGCCGGTCTGGCCTTTATTCCACCGGGCATTTCCCGGTGGGCCGGAGCCTGGGTGGCTACCCCTGGTGCCTCTGCCTCCCCCAGCTCTGGAGGGTAACTGCAGCAGGCAGGGGTGGAGGGAGCTTCAAGAGAGGGAGGGAGGGTGGAGGGGAGAGAGACGATAGAAGCAGAGAAAGAGGGGGAGGTAGAGAGGGAGGCGAGAAGGGAAGAGAGAAAGCGAGAGGGATTGATGAAGGAGAGAAGGGGAGGAGGGTGGATGGATAGAGAGGGAGAGGGGGATAGAGAGGGAAGGCCGAAGGGGAGGGAGTGATGCATGGTGGAACGATAGAGAGACAGGGAGGAGGAGATAGGTGGAGAAGGCGCTCAGAGAAGGGGAGGGAGACAAATGGATGGAGGGAGAGAGGTAGGGAGGTGTGGAGAGAGGGAGGAAGAGAGGAAGGAGAGAAGGGGAAATGGATAGAAATTGAGAAGGAGGGAGGGGAGGTAGAAAGCGATCAGAGAGGGAGGAGAGAAGGGGCTCAGTGGAGTGGGATAGACATGGTAGAATAAGAGAGAGAAAGAGGAAGGCAGAGAGAAAACACTCAGAAGGGGAGGAGAGAAGGGGAGAGAGATGGACGGATGGGAAGAGGGAGAGGGGGAGCTAGAGAGAAAGCACTCAGAGAGAGAGGGTGGAAAGAGAGAGTGAGAAAGAGCGGGAGGAGAAAAGAGGTAGAGAGAAAGCCATCAGAAAGGGACAGGAGAAGGGAAGATAGATGAATGGATGGAAATAGAGAAAGGGAAGTGGGAGAAGTAGAAAGAAAGTGATCAGAGAGGGAGCAGAGAAAGAAAGAGGGAGAGAGAGATGGATGGATGGAAGGATGACACCGGTTTTCGAATCGCAAGTCCTGTTTGACAGGATTCTCAACGTCAATGCAAGAGGACCCCGCACTGCAGCTGGATCTCAGAACCGTCGTATTGCCTCGGGTGCACATCACATCTTCGACGCGGATCCACTCAATGCTTCGCATCCTAGGATTTAAGGCACTTTGGTTCAGTGGGTCTAACTGGGTCCCTGTAGCTGGCCCATGCTGCATCACGGTGGACCTGAACTTGTGACTTTGCCCTGGTCTATTGCCACCAGATATCCACAGTTGGTGCTTTATGCTTTTCGATGCTATTTGACTTAGAACATTTGAAATTCAAAATCTCTGGTTCTAGAATTTGGATTTTGGTCATCTTGGTCTTGTTTTATTTATTAAATTTCGATCTATTTTTCTAACCTAGCATGGAATCTTTTTGTGTGGTGCGTTCTCTGTTTGAAGTCTAGCACATATACTTTACACACTGCCTCTAAGTTAAGCCTGACTGCTCTGTGCCAAGCTACCAGAGGGAGAGCACAGGTTATTATGGGGTTTGCTTGTAACTTACCCTGACTAGGATTGTGGTTCCTGCTTGACCAGGGCAAACACCCCAGTTGACCAACACCCCAATTTCTAACAGTGCCGAATACCAAGGCTACGTAGTCTTGATTCCACCTCATGGCTCTTTAATCCACCACCAAACACTCCCTGCTCCGTTATCTCACTCTTGCAGGCTCCTGCTTTCTCCATTTGTCACTTTATTCCATCTCGCTTGGGGTGAACAATTTCTTTCCGATACATTTTTCATTAGGCTGGACAACTATCGACTGGGGCTACAGCTGTGGTCCTGTCGATAGCCTGTGTGAGGTACCTTTTCATTCTGGAATATGGGTCTACACTGCACACTTGAGACCCTTTCTTCACCCCTTGTCTAGATATCACGAGAGAGAATTATAGGTTGAGCCAAATTTCTTGAGCTCTCCCCGGGGAACTCTGTACACCATTTGTTGTTGACATTTTTCATGAGCACATGTCCTTGCGTACTATGGGTCCCGTTCTCAATCCATTCCTACTTAGTAGGAACGGATTGAGACCGGGACCGGTAGTACGCGAGTCATGTGCGATTAGTGTGGTCATGAAAAATGTATCGTAAAGAAATTGTTCACTGGAAGATAGAAGCTTAATATCTTCGCTCCTCCAGAACCGCTATTAGACTCTACCAACAACCCCTTCTAGGAATTGAATTTATAAATACGGAGCAACTTGGACCCCTGTTGAATTCATGGAGTTTGTGCCCATACGAAAGAGAGGGTCCACAGAACCAGATCGTTACCAGTCTAAGCCCTGAAGAGAATCCCAACAACCACAATGTGACGCAAAACGAGTCTGCCGTACATATCAAGGGGAACATGCATTTAATTAAATTGGTCCTATGTAGGAAAAAGCACAAGTGTCTACCCCTACTAGGTTTAGCTACTTTCTTCTTCCTCCTTTGTTTAAGCAGCAACGAACATTTGACACAGAATTTGTTCATAGAAAACAGTCTTTAGGTTGCTGCCCACTTCAGAAATAACGACTGGCTCAATACTGTTCGTGATTTATGTATTTTTGTTTATAAAAGTGTTATATTTTCTGTTTGATATGTACATTTCATTGTATGTTGATTCATGGGAAATACAAAGTTTATCCCAAGATCTGACTAAAAAAGTAAATGATCCTCATTTCAAAAGATGAAAGTGACAAGTAAATGAATACTTAATACCGTAAGATTCATTTAATGGCCTTAGTTTGTCTAAATTGTTAACAGCAATTCAAAAGTGACGGTTAGATCTTTGTTTTTGCTGAAACTTGTGGGGCCCTTTCTAACCGACTTGGGCCGAACCCCTGTTCATAGTGAGTTTCTAAATGGGGCATTTTCAATTGAACAATTGAACCACCTCTACTAAAAGTTGGGTTATTAAGTTCAGAGTTCAGGAAGCCTAAACACCATTTCTCTATCTTGTCCCATTGGAAAGTTACACTTGTAATATGTTACAAGGCAGCATCTATGTTAACCTATGGGGTAGGAAGTCTTGTAATAGTGAAAAATGAAATACACAGTATTTTACTATCAGGACATGTAACACATACCAGTACATGTCCTACCTTTCACACACACTGCATCCTGGTCACAGGGATACCTTGAGCCTATGTTAGGGGTGTTTTACATGTAAGAAAAGGGAAGGTTAGGGCCTGGCAAGTGGGTGCCGTTGCCAGGTAAACATGGCGGTTAAAACTGCATGCAGACACTGCAGTGGCAGGTTTGAGACACCTCTGAAAGGCTACTAGTGTGGGTGGCACAACCAATAAGGCCCACTAGTAGCATTTGATTTACAGACCCTGGACATACACAGTGCACTGTACTAGGGACTTACCAGTAAATCAAATTTGCCAATCATGGTAAAGCAATCATAACACAATTTACAGTAGGATCACTTGCACTTTAGCACTGAATAGCAGTGAAACAATGAACAGAAACACTAAACCAGCAAAAACAAAGTAAAAAACAGGAGGCAAAAAAGCGAAAAGCCAGGGGAAAACCTGCCAAAAATGTCAAGTCCAACGGCCACATAATAATTACTCGTCCACTGCATTTTTGCCACAACGTGCCTACTACAACTCCCACCATGCACTGCTCCATAACTTACTCCTTTTTCGATTACCTGCAAACCATATTGATACTCACGTCGTACTTCGCCACCTTCCTCATCTCCAGTAACTAGGGTCGGTTGGGACTGTGACAATTTTAATCTCGGGAAAAACCCTCTTGCCATGAAGGTGCAAGCTTCTGTTCTATAACCAACTAGTTTGTTAATTACTAACAGTGTCAAATGAGAATTGTCACCTCTACTACCACGCAAGCTCGTCCTAAAGGACCATACCCAAGACATGCCAATGGCGCGGACCAGGAGCGGTGTAGCCATGATACAGACTTTGGTGCTCCCTGACTAAACCAGTTAGTGATACAATTATGATTAACCTCAGACAGTAATCAAGGCTGCAACATTATTATAAGAAAGACAGGCAAAAGTTGTTGTTTGACATGTTATGTGCAGAAAGAATAGGTAATTACATTAAATATGCTGTCAATAAGTATAGTAGCAAATCATACAGATCATAAGTACACAGAACTCAGTACAGTTCTATGTGAGGTCCGGCATAGATTTGCCTTCTGAAGGTGGGGAATAGGGAGTTTCAGGATACAGTTAAATACACATCCTTTTATATGACTTTAGACAAAGACTTTCATACATTCTACACAAGTGCATGTTTCCCAGGATAAGCATCAGTAGGGAACAGGTGAGAAGAAACATTTTACTACTGAATGCATTCAGAGATTCTCTCATGGTACTATTACATTGGATTTCAGTCAGTCATTCTCACAGTTAATTTGAGCATGCTAGTTGATACATTGTACGTCAATAGCTTGAGACAGTGACATCGGTGCAAGATGGAGGACGGTGTAAACACAGTTTTAGGTTAGAGTAAACTCTGTTCATAATGCATTCAAAATGAGAAAGGAAAAAGCAACTCCCACAAGGGGGAGTGATCAGAAAGTGATCAGAGAGAAGAGAAGGGAAGTAAGAGATGGATGGATGAAGGGATCGCACAAGGAGGTGAAGGGAGAGGGGCTGGTTTGAATTTTTTTGCCAGGCCTTCTTTTGGTTCCCCCGTTCAGCCCAGGTATATTGTCGTCTTCATGTAGGAGTACAAATTCATTTAGAAATGTATGCTTTAACCCCTTGCATGCTTCGGATGTCCCCCGGCCGTCCGACGTCACAGTGTGTGTGTGTGCGGAAAACGGGGGGGCATCCGAACCCCGCCCACTCATTAATTCGCCCACACCGCGGGGGAATGTGCGCAGCATGCCAGGGGTTAATGTATCACCAAAAACACACAAAAGATGATGGGAGGCTTTTTACAGTAAGCCTAGCCACTGATAATTGCCTGGGTTAGCAGTCAAAGCTATTGTTGTTTTGCTCAGAATGCCACCTCTGTTTTGCCCCAGCCATATGCAAATCAGCCTGGACCCTGATACTAATGGGAAAAGTCTACTCTGTTCTGCAAAGCCAGATCCTCTCTAAAGCAAAAGACAAGCAAACCAGGACCAGTTTCTCCCTGCATATTGCTTTACCAGCCATGTACAGCTTAGTTCCTCTGACACAATGAGCAAGCGACCCACCTGTGGGCATACCCATGCCACTTACGGCAGTATATAAAACACAGAAAAGGTGATGGGAGGCTGCTTGAAGTAATTAAAACCAGTGGCAATACCTTAGGGTATCACTCCAACCCCTTGTTGTGGTATATAGATTGGTCCTCACTTCGGACCAATCTATATACAAAATAGTCTTCACGCTGCTTTTCATGGGAACAGTGCAGTTTGTACTGCCAAGCCAGGTCCTATCTGACCTGAAACATAAGCATCACAGCAGTGGTTTCACCCTAGTTTTGGGCTTATCATCCGGGTGCAGCATACTTACATCGGGACACTCAGCACAGGACGGACGTGTGGCCATACCCATGCCACTTACGGCCGTATATAAAACACACAAAAGGTGATGAGAGGTTGGTAGCAGTATGTGTAACCACTGGAAATAGCTTGTGATAGCAGTTCAAGGCATTGTTGTTTTACTCACAATAATACCATATTTTGGACCCAGCCGTATAATTACCCATTTTGACCGTGCTCCTTATTCAAACAGTGAAGCCTCAACAGTCAATCCAGGTCCTCCTTGAACCTAAACTCAGACAAGTCAGAACCATTTTCACAATAGTTATAGGGTCATCAGCCGGGTACAGTTTGGTTCAAGTGACACAGTGAGCATGGGAGCCATGTCTGGCCATACCCATCTCACTTAGGGCAGTAGATAAAACACACAAAAGCTAATGGTAGCTTGCTTCAAATAAGTGAAACAATTGACGATAGCTCAGGGTAGTACTCCAACCTTTCGTTCTTTTCTTCTGTATCTCACTTCATTTCGCACCCATGCAAATCATTCCTCGCCCTGCTCCATATTTATCACCCAGCAGTGTGCAGAAAATAGTATTGGTAAATAGTATTTGCATAAGTGTAGTAGTATTGGTCTACGTTTATAGATTAATAGGAAAAAATATCCAATAGCAATCTATATTACAGCAGTATTGTGACTTTTTAGATAGGATACTATTAATTAATATTATGATATAATTACATTTCTTCTCTTTACACATCTAGTTTTAAACTCGAAAAATTTGTGACTAGGAAAGGAAGGACAAGGAAGTTCTTCCTTTCGGATTGAGGGCCCTCACACACCCAGCCCGCTGGGTGTCATGCTTCATCATCGGGCATGCTCATCGTCGGCTCGGCGCTGCAATAACCGACGGGCACCCTATGCAGGGGCTCTTTGGTGGAGATCTTTTATTCCTTGCTGTATGGTGAGGTGGATGTAAGGGGCCAATGTTGGGGCCCCCAACATTGGCCATCTGAAATGGGACCTTTACCCACGCCCTCCTCTCAGGCTCGCAATCTAGGCTTTATTATTGACAATAAATTGTCAATGAAACAACAGGCAGTTCAGACAGCAGCCACCTGTTTTACCATCTTAAAATGGCTGAAAAAAATAATCTAGATGCTCCCTGTGGACACCCAAAGAACAGTCGTCCAGGCTTTAGTACCATCTCGCCTGGACTACGGTAACATTCTCTTCCAGGGGTCTAACAGAGAGGTACTACGTAAGCTTCAGGTGGTGCAAAATTCTGCAGCCAGATTGCTTTGCGGCCTTCCCAGAATGTCCAACATGGGAAATGCCCTGAGAGAACTGCATTGGCTTAAACTAGAACATCGTATACAATTTAAAGCCTTATGCTATATGTTCAGAATAAAGATCGTCTCTGCCCCCAAATATCTACAAGATCTGGTTCATGAGTACCACCCCCGGCGCCTACTTCGTTCTTCATCAGGAGAACTGTTCGAAATCCCGAGGTTTAAACTGTCGCGAATGGGGGGCCGCTCCTTTTCTCTCCTTGAGCCAACCTTATGGAATTCCTTACCTGATGGGATGAGGAGGGAGAAGCTGTTTCCCGTCTTCCGGAAACAATTAAAAACCTGTTTTTTTAACCAACATTGCTAATTCCGATATCTCCTAGCTTCTGTTATGGCCTGCGCTGGGAATCCCTTGTTGGGTAGCTGTGCGCATTACAAAATAAAAATAAAATAAAATAACATAAGTGTAGGAGTGCAAGAGTGTTGATCATCAAACTCATGGTGAAACAGAGCTAACCTATATTAAGTGAAAATATCAGTGATACGTAACCATGGAGTCGAGAGGACAAGTAAGCGAAAGATGGCCCAGAAGAAGAACAGAGCACGTACGGAGAATACCGGGTCAGGGAATATGGCAAAAGAGACCAAGGAAGCAAGCAGAGAAAGCCCCAGAGTAAAGAAAAAGAGCCCCTGTAAGAAAAGAAGCCAAGGATGTTACTAATGGTGATATTCAGGAAACAAAAGGAGGCACAGCAGCATCCAGGACATTAAAAGACTTTGTGAGCAAATATTTTAAAAGGATTCACTCACCCCTGAAGTTCACAAACGTAGAAATAAACCAGCAGAAATTGAATGTCTCAATAGATCAGTGCTCTTGTTGTATTATAACGTCGATTGAGTTGAGCGTTAGCAAAAGACATCGAGTTCTGACCGTTATCTTGACATTTGACGGCATCCATTTTGTATTCATGGCAGCCATCTTGTCTGCCACACGCTGCCTCGTGTCGACCATGTGCGTTGTCCTACCTCTCTGCTCATGGCTTTTGAATCTGCCCGGCAACAGTCTAATAATAGCATCTCTGTGTTTTGCCGCTGACCGTTAGGGTCCACATCTGCTAATGGTTAGCCCTAGATTGGAATGTGTTAGCCGAGACCCCAAGACTGTTAACTCCTCCCACTGATCGATTTTGTTTCTCGATATTGCCTTGTATGGACATAAAATGTGCTTTTGTGCTTTGGACCGCCTTCTCTTGAGCCCCTGTGTGGGTATAAATAAACCATGTGTCCGGTAGCCCTTTGTGCTACTTCTCATAGTGCCGAAGGGTACTGTCTGAACTTTAGCACCACCTCATGAGGTGTAATAAATTTTATGTTTTGCAATTCCAGTTTCCGTGCCAACTTTTTCCTTTGGGTCTGAGGACTTTGTGTGCAGAAGGGCGAACCCCTTGCACTAGCGGGCCATGCTGAGGCCTGTACGACAAATTGGCGCCGGCACGTGGGGCTCATCGGCGACTCGGATGCCCGAAGGATTGGTCGTGACGAAGGTTCGGAACTTCGCTGAGGTCGCGATCGCTACCAGATAAGACCCGTGTCTTGGTATCCGAGGTGTTCCTTCCCTACTTTCCGATCCGACCATCCAGGTGGCGCCGGTCCTCGACTGAGATCTCTTCTGCTGGTTTGCTGTGCAGTGACCGTTTGGTCGAATTTGAAACTTGGCAGTTGGAACCTGGACAGCCTACGATTGGTAAGAGTCGCTATGCGGCGCTTGCCGCTTGTTGTAGGTTTTGGCAATTTTGAGGCTCCCGTATTGGTAAGGCAGTTTTAGGAACGCTTGCCCGAGCACTTTGTATTTGGATAGACTTGTCTACTTTGGTTTGGTTTGGGTCCTATGTTTCGCAATATATGGATTGCAATTCATATAGGCAGGTGATGCACGGAGCTTTCTCCGCTTTGTTCTATGTATAGCGCGTCGTACTAAGAAAGTACCTTAAGCGCTCTTTACCTATGGTAGTGTATATCTTGCACTATTTTTGAAGCATGCCTGTTTGCCGCGCACTTCGAAAGATGTGCTGCTTGTTTGGTGGCGCCAGTTTACGACTTGAAGAATCACAGCCGGCTGCCCCCGAGGGGACTCCTAATCGAGACATGTATGTGAAGTTTGGTCTTTCTGCCATAATGTACAGCACATTGTGGCACAAATACCCTAAGAAGCATCCTGAATTACGTTAGCCATTGCATGGGTCGTTTGATGCGCGAAAGGTTGAATATGTGGAGCGTTGTTTGTTTGAGCGAAAGTCTAGACGTGATATGTTTGAGAGTTTACAAATGTGGGAGAAAGATAATGCACGGAGATTTAGTGCACAATCTCCTGACTGCATTGACATTGCCGAAGAAAATTGCGATAGTGAAGTGCAGTGCGCATAAGAAAGTCACAGACAAGATTGGTCAAGGAAATGCTTTTGTAGATCGTAGAGCTCGTGAGATTGCCATGCAGAGAAATACCACTTCTATGTATGTAGTGAAGTCGCAAGCTGAAAGATGGCACGATGCTAGGCAGGAAGTACGAGAGATACAGAAGACAGCTTCTGATAAGGAACGTGAACAATGGTCTAAAGAAGGAGAGTTAGATAATGAGGGTTGCTGGAGAAACAAGCAAATGGATCGATGGAAACTGCCTATAGCTTTTGTGCAACCCATGGTTCAGATGGCACATGGTGTGGCACATGTTGGAGCTCTTGCAATGACGAAAATGCTTACGCAAGTTTGGGAGCATCCTGAGATTGCCAACACAGCTAAGAGAGTAGTACAATCTTGCTTGATTTGCTTGCAATACAATCCTGGAAAGGGGACGCGAGCTCCATCTGCAGGGTTTGTTACACCGACTGCACCTTTTGAAGTCTTGCAAATGGACTACATTCAACTTGAGCGGTGTAATAATTTGAAGTATGTCCTAGTGGTGGTTTGTGCTTTCAGTAAATGGATTGAGGCATACCCCACGAAAGATAATACGGCTATTACTACTGCTAAGGTGCTAATGAAGGAGTTCTTCCCGAGGTTCGGTGTTTGCAGACTTTTATGGAGTGATAACGGACCTCATTTTATTGGGGAAGTTATTAAGTATGTCCTGAAGGTATTAGGCATTAAGCAAAAATTTCATGCTGTGTTCCATCCACAATCTGCAGGATTGGTGGACAGGTATAATCGCACTCTCAAGCTCAAGATTGCGAAAATCCAAGCCTCCACGAAGTTGACATAGCCAGATGCGTTGCAGCTGGCACTATTGTCCATCAGATCAGTGCCACATTCTCGAACGGGTCTCACCCCATACGAGGTGGTGTTCGGGCGGCCTATGAATATTTAGGGAGTTCCGAAGCCAAGATCTGTGTATGATGTACCTTGTGTTTTAATGAATGACTATTTGGCACAATTAACTGACAGCTTGTTTTCTATTCACCAACAGGTTCGAGAAGCGCTCCCGGATAAATCCCCAGGTGAGGGCCATGGTCTCCGTCCTGGGGACCTAGTGATGATCAAGTCCTTCGAAAGGTCGAACAGCTTGGAGCCGAGGCGTAATTTTTTCTGTTTTTTAGTTTGAAGAAGACTTTTGAGACTATGAATACTACTAGGAAAAGAATTTTGGGAGTATCGAGTGTTTTTTGGTTGTTTTAATAGTTATTGCAGTAACTACCTGCTTGATCGAGATAGCGAGCCCTGCTCGAAAATTTCTTATGGTTCCTACTACTCCGACTCCGGAAGAGCATCAGCATTTCACTCTTCCCTATCATGAGCATAAGCATCGAGAATCTTACCTGAACAATACATTCGTCCAAATGTTGCACCACACTCGCGATGCCACAAATACTACGAACTGCTGGATTTGTGGTATGCTTCCAGCTCATCAGAAGAAAGGCGGAACGCCGTTTATTCCACTTCCTTTTTCGCATAATGGTTCTTATCGAGCTTGGTATACTCTTCTCTTTTCGAACAGGAAACCTACTGTAGGTGGACTTCTTTTCCGCTTGAATAAAGAGTGCTATCAAGATGAACATGGTTATCCTCGGGCAAATGGAACTATATGGGAGTGGGAAGAATATCGACCGGACAATGCCTCCACGCCTTATGTCTTCACCTATACGAGAGACTCTACTACGAACAATGAATCTGTGATTACTGTAACATGTACAAAGGCGAATCTGTGTGTACAAAGTACTGGACGAATTCCAGTAGGGACAAGTGAATGTGTTATTGGATTAAATATGGATGGAATAAACGATAGTACATTTTTGGCTTCACATAACACATATCTAGTATGTGGAAGTCATGGTTATCATAGACTACCTATAGGGTGGTCTGGTATTTGCTATGTATCTTTTTTATTGCCACCTGTTTTTCTTGCACCTGCATCTTATCATCGAGATTTTAAACTGTTTCAAAATATTTCTATGAATCGATATAAACGAACAATTCGAATTGATGATATTGATCAGACAGATACTAGTCTGCAGCAATATGTTGATTTTAATTTAGGCCTGTTCCCGTTTGTAGGTGCTGCTTTAAACAGCAGGAAAATACGACAATTAACTAGAGTAGTGGAAGCTGTCACCAATGAAACTGCTGTAGCACTTGGCAATATTACTGAGGAACTGCAAATTGCTAGAATTGTAACTCTTCAGAACCGCATGGTTTTAGATGTCATGTTAGCCGATATAGGAGGAGCATGTAAAGTTATCGGAAGTAGTTGTTGCGTGTATATACCTGATAATTCGCCTTCTATTTATGAAGCAATTCTTAAACTGCATAAAATAGCTTCTGATATTCATGAGAAGAATGGTACCTGGACATTTGCGGGATGGTTTTGGGCTCTGATTTCTGCTTGGGGTTGGAAACTATTGACTATCCTACGTATTGCAATTGCATTGATTTTCACCTGTTGCCTATGTATACACTGTGGTCCAATGCAGTGTTCTATGTGCATAACTGCTTGCATCCCGTCCACACGAAATGCCGTAAAAGCGCAACGATTAGCGGACGAAGAAGTAACCAATATAATGTGTATAGACATACGAGATGAATGTACAGATTATCCTAAACAAGCCTATGTCTTTAGCTAACGCTAAAAGGGTTGTCTGTTGTATTATAACGTCGATTGAGTTGAGCGTTAGCAAAAGACATCGAGTTCTGACCGTTATCTTGACATTTGACGGCATCCATTTTGTATTCATGGCAGCCATCTTGTCTGCCACACGCTGCCTCGTGTCGACCATGTGCGTTGTCCTACCTCTCTGCTCATGGCTTTGAATCTGCCCGGCAACAGTCTAATAGTAGCATCTCTGTGTTTTGCCGCTGACCGTTAGGGTCCACATCTGCTAATGGTTAGCCCTAGATTGGAATGTGTTAGCCGAGACCCCAAGACTGTTAACTCCTCCCACTGATCGATTTTGCTTCTCGATATTGGCTTGTATGGACATAAAATGTTCTTTTGTGCTTTGTACCGCCTTCTCTTGAGCCCCTGTGTGGGTATAAATAAACCATGTGTCCGGTAGCCCTTTGTGCTACTTCTCATAGTGCCGAAGGGTACTGTCTGAACTTTAGCACCACCTCATGATGTGTAATAAATTCTATGTTTTGCAATTCCAGTTTCCGTGCCAACTTTTTTCTTTGGGTCTGAGGACTTTGTGTGCAGAAGGGCAAACCCCTTGCACTAGCGGGCCAGGCTGAGGACTGTACGACACGCTCAAACACAAGACTTGTCCTTCCTGATAAATCACTCACTCTCAAGCCAAAATTATCTTTTTATAGAACCCCGTCTGTCTTCATCCCCACGTATTTTTTCATCACGGGACCAGGAATTAATGGTGACAGACACGTCAGAGAATTTCAGTAACGGAGGGGGGCCCAACCAGGAGAACAGGAAAAGAGCAGAGAGCAGTCAGGCATTCCAAGAAGTGAAACGACAGAGGAACCCACCTGAAATATATCTTTAGATTTAAATATTTCAGCAGCCCCATCAGCTTCAAAGTTAGATATAATGTTGATGCTACAGAGAACACTGCAGGGACTTTTAGAAGTCACAATGCTAAATAACGAGACTCTTAAAAGTAAAAAAAATGCAATTACAGAAGATCTTGGGTGAGTTGCAGGGCATAAGGGGACAAATGCCAACATTAATTAGACCAGTCTCTGACCAACAGCCCCAGTCTATGGCTGGGGTAGTAGAGTCACCCGAGGTTACCCATGACGTGTATATCTCAAAATGGCCAATGTTGACAGAAAGACGGGTGATTATCCTAGGTATAAGTCTATCAATTATACAAGACGAATAATTGAAGGTAAGAAGATACGAAAGCAGGGCATGGTAAAAGCACAAAGTAAAGGGAGGGAAGAAAAAGGCCCCTCAGAAATTGGAGTTCAAGAGAACATAAGCTTAAACCAGCTAAGGAATGCCGGAAAGATGAAGGGTGCCGAAAAAGACAGAAAGAAGAACGGAATAAAAGTAAAAAGAAAGAACCAACACGTTTTTTCTCAGAGCCAGAAAGGACTAAATCAAGGACAAAATAAGGGTATGAACATCAACCTAGGGAACGTAAGAGCACAGAGAAGTATGGCAAAAGTAACCATGAGGAAGAACACCTTGCAGGGAAGTATGAACCCCCATACGTTTGAAACAGACGTTGAAGGCAATAAGTGGATTTACTTTGAGACAGTACAAGTAGGAAATGGGGGGAAAAGTAGAAGGAAGATTATTCCCCTAAATAGGTCATGACTTGTCTGTGAATCGGCCCGTTTGCGAAGGTAAAAATACTAGATGCACGTGCCCCCAGGTCTTTTGTAAATGCCTCCACAGAGTAAAGTAAAAATTAGTGCAGTGCAGAGATTTCCCTTTTCTGTTAGAACTCCTGATAGTGGGATTAAAGTGCAGAGCAATGTGCACGGGTTCCCTCATTTAGTTAAAACCCCTCACAGTGTCAGTAATAAGTGGTGCAGGGTGTAAAGGTTTCCACTGTAAATGTCCCAGTGTGAGCAGAAAGCAGTGCTTTGGTTGTGGAGCCCCTGGTTCAAATAATAAACAATGATCCTCACATAAAGGGTAACAGCTGGCAAGACAACATATAAATTGGCTCTTTTCGCTGAAGATATCCTGTGTTTCGTGACCAGAACAGACCCTACAGCACTTAAGTGCTGAAATTCAAGATTTATAAAAAGGTTTCAGTGGTTCTGGCCTATTATTCTATGCTCTTAGCCCAGGAGGTGCCAAGGTTTTCCAAGGAAATGCTAGTCGCCGCACAGACTCAGGAACTACAGGCATCGACTTCCCTTCTTCAGAATTTGGGGTTGTCGATTACTACCTCCCTCTCTATCACAGCTAACATACCCCCCTATTAGGAGTACTATGCAAGTCCCCATAGTCTCCATGACAGAACCTTCCGAGCCTGGTTTGGAAATACCAAGGCAACACTGAGTCACCTGTATGAGGGAGGTCTGATACCTGGTAACAGACCAGGCACCTCCCGAGGAAAGATCTTTTTAAATCTTCATGATTGGCTGGGTGCTGGGGCTCAAGGAGAAAGAGGCGGCTCTTCTAGAAGCCACCCCACTAGAAACGTATGTTGAAATGTAAATGTTGTGTACTCGTTTTGCTCACATATTGCTTTATGTAAAGTTAGCATTTGCGGCACCATTTTAAGTTGAGCCGCCATTTTAGCCATGATCGAAACTAACTTCTGTCTCATGTCGTTTGCTTGAGCAGAAAGCAGCTGTGATATATTTTCTGTTCATTTCTTGAAGGTTGGTCCTCGCTGTACTAATTAATACATTGTTTTTGGTTCTGCATACCTTTTTCATAAGATAGAATCATGCTCCCACCAGTCCAGCGATGAGTGTGGGCAGGGTGACCTTGACGCACAGATAGTGTGTGCCCAGTGTCAGGATCGAAACCTATCCTTCTGTACCTTCTTTGTGCAGCTGGTCGGAACTGGAAAATTCCAGCCTGGACGTGCCTTTAGTGGTTCTGAAGATGTAAATTATGTGTTACCATGTTGGGGGGAAGTCAGTCCTCTCTGCAACACCCCAAAGACTTGGCAGACAGGACCCCGCTCGAGTGTGTCTGAATAAACATATACCTGGTTTGTATTCTCTACTGTCTGACCGAATCTTCATTTGTATGGAAGGCTGAGAGGTGGTCGCAAGTGACCCGGGTGGCCCTAATTGAGACATTTCCTTCACGTATATGAAAAGCGGCTCCATGAAATGGGATTTCTCAAATTTGTATAATGGTGGCTGCTGGGGAAGCTGATCTGGGATTCAACTCTCAGAGGAGTCGCGGCTTAGGGCGCGGGCAACAAAGGTTTCAACATACACACAACATAAGGAAAATAGTTCTAAAGTTCTCTTACGCTGGTATCTACAACAATCATACTGCGTGATGCTGGGCTCCTCAGACTCATGTTGGAGAGGATGCAGAAAGAGGACGACAATGGCACGTACATGGTGGCACCACCAAGTCCAGGTGTTTTGCAGGGAGCTCTTGGATCAGATAAAACCAATTACTACCTATGCCTTGATCTTGGACCCATTAATGCTGCTCCTGGGGGATAGAGACCATGAATACCCATGGACTGCCCACTCGAGTAAATTACTTACTTATTTCCTATCAGCAGCCAGTTTTACCACAGTACATGCCTGAGAACATCCTGGTGACCAAGGTGGGGAATATATATGCTATGAAAGTATTCACTGCATTCATTAAAGACACCAGAAATGTGAGAAAACATGGACTCACTTTAGTATATTTGATAAATCTGGAGGTTTGAGGGGAGGACCGGATTATGCGTCTATGGTCCTCCCTAAATTTGGTTAGTGTTGACCTAGCCCATCGCTTTTTCTTCCAGGGATGATTAAAATGACGTGGAGTCTTCTACAGAAAATGCCCGGGTCTAGGGATAAGGGGTTAATGGGTGAGACCTAAGTGGGACAAGCTGAAAATGTAATGCATGTTATAAAATCTGACTCTTGTTCAGATATGGACGCAATGGTGTAGTCTTGATGAGATGATCACTGTCAGCCAAAAGGGGGGTTGTAATACACTAATAATGCAATATATGGACTATATTTGTAAATGTATTAATGAAATATTATAAAAAAGAAAATTGAAGGAAAGGAAAGCGGTGGATCAATCACCACAGTTTACAAAGCCTTGCAGAGAAAATCTGTCTCAGTAGAGAGAATGTCTGTTGACAAATTCAGACAGTGCTGCTGCATCTGAAGAGAAGGTACAAGACCCCATGAAATGAACATACAAGTACTGCTCTAAGGTTTGATTCAACCACGCTCTCTGACCATCGCCTGACACATGGCAACTAGTGATTAGAAGGAGGCATTGCAGACCAGCAAAGTGCAGAAAGCGGTCTCTATCCTTTGTAACTGAAGATAACACCTACCTTCTTCGGACAAGGGCCTCTAATTTGCCATCAGACTCTTGTTCATCCTCCACAGGTACACCCCCACAACTTCACGCTGCAGGACGCCAGGTGATTCTTAGCCAAAACAGGGTCCTGTACAAATTGCTGACATTTGCTTACACCCCTTTGACAGAGAGGAGTGGGAGAGGAGTTGGCCTAACGGCTAGGGCGCTCGACCTCGGACCTGGGGATCTGGGTTCGAGTCTCGGTAACGATGCCAAAAAAACCTCCAGTGATTCTGGGCAAATCACTTAATCTCCCCGTGCCTAAAATGAATGTGTGTCCGTCCTCATGTAACGTAACTGGTGCTATGTAAAGCGCTCTGATACCTGATTCGGTTCGGGTCTAGTTCGCGCTATATAAAACTCTGTAAAACAAAAACAAACAAAACTTCTCAACATACTACATACCCTCCAGACATGTGAGGCCTTCTTGAGCCCACTTTGATTCTCCATTGTAGTTTTACCTTTTACACATTTAGGCAGACATCGCTTTAGCAATGCTTTTTTATATGGTTTATGCACGCACAATATAATTCTGAGAAGAAGTTGTACATGCTGCTTGTTTTCAGAAAGCCTTTCTCGCCATGTAATCTGTACACTCTGTTTAAGGCTAGGTATTGGCCTAACAGCTAGAGTGGTCGACCTTGAATCTGGGGAACTGTGTTCGAGTCTGGGCAACGTCGCTGAACATCCTGTGATTCTGGGCAAATCACTTCATCTCCGTGTGTCTAAGAAAAAAAATGTAAAGTGTCCTCATGTAAAGCAACTGACGCTATGTAAGGCGCTCTTGATACCTGATACCTTCGGGTCAAGTTTGCGCTATATAAAACTCTGTAAAATAAACAAAAACTGAACAAAATGTCCTAGTGTTTTCACTGCCCGTTTGGAGATAGCTTCTAACATCTAGACATATCATTGCATCACAGCTGTAACTCTGAACACAGTGTTGTTTTTATTATATAAATGGTGCGCAGCCCTTGTACGGGTCAGAGGAGCACTCTGGTCACAAATGTCCTTGAAAAAATTCTGTGTTCGAGATACAGCTCTCCTGAGCTGATCTTCCATCCTGCAGAGAAGGACTGCCAATCCTACTTCAGGTGATTCCCTGGCCAAGTTATCCAGGTATGAGGGCTCAGGCAAACCCGGGCATCAGGTACACCCACTATGTTCTCAGAGTAGGGGCAGTGATAGGCAGGAATATAAGAATTTCCATGGTTGGACTGTTTATTCTTTTCACTGGTCACTTTACTTTGTTTTATCTACCTAATAATCGCAGCTCATTCTTACTATGCAAGGCTATGATTCTCTGTCGTATGTATGGCACTTTTAGTGATGCATTTTAGAGAACCAAGAACTAAACAGAGAACTACAATTATGACTACACAGCGCTGGACCCAAATACATTAACAACAGTATCAACTTCCATGCACCCAAAAGAAACCTCCGATCTTCCAACCTCGCACTAACCAAAACCCTGCGCATCTGCAGAGCCAGAGCAGGGGGAAGATCCTTCTCTCACATTGCGGCAAAAACCTGGAACGAGCTCCCAGCAGACATCAGACTCGCCCCCTCCCTGAACACCTTCAGGAAGACCCTCAAGACCTGGCTCTTAGAACCCTCTCCCCCACCCCTCCCTCTCCCTCCACCGCCCCTCCCCCACCCCCAGCGCCTTGAGACCTTCCCGGGTGAGTAGCGCACCCAACAACCACTGATTGATAGATTTCACAAATTAGCCATTGCTCTGGTATAAAAACTGCCTCAAAATTGCCCAGTGCTCCTATAGTGCCTAGAGAAGATCACTGGCCTTCTTTCTTTTGCTAACAGGGTCACCTGGCAGATATATTTGACATCGTAATGACCACTATAATACTTGTTTTGGGAGTATGACTATATTTTAATAAAGCTGAATGTTATGTCTAGTACACTTTTCAGATAAAACAAATGGTTTGTGAAGTCAAAACAGTTAAAACAGTTAATCAATGACAATGTGTGGTAGTCTCAGCGAGTCGCCACCAAAAAAACTTGAAATCCCTGTGCCACTTTCATGAAAGCAAAATCTGGTCCATCACCACTGCTAAACTGAACCAGTTATAACATAAGTATTTTGAAATAGTAATGATTAATACACAACAAAACTAATTGAAAGTTTCCTTAAATCATACATGTGATGGAGCGGAAATTTCACTGTCATCTTTGTTTTCGACTCAATGGCGATGGACCTTTGCCACCGTGTGATGACCAAAAGGAGACTTTGCATAAACATGAGAATATCAAATGCAAATAAATATTTAAGGCAATAATGAGAGCTGTGAGTAGTTTTAAAGGAATTTATTTTCCAATCAAAATTTAAGGTTCCCTGACTCTTTAATCATAAGTCAGCTATCAATCAGGTTACAGAATTGAAAATAGGAAAAAATGGAATTAATACAAAACATATTATAGATTGCATTCAAAGCGCGCCGTAATGGAAGGAATCACTATTTCTATGGAAAATGAGGCATAACGGTCAGTTTGAACTCATAAAGAGTTCAAGAAATATAATGCAAGAGTGAGTTTTGCATGGAGCTAAATCAATAATTAATAATGGCAAAAATCTCCCCAAAGAGAAATAAATGCATAGGACAAATAAATCTTGAAAAGTCGACATCTAAATATGCCCTTGTTCCCTTACAGATGATTTCCTCTCTTCACGCTTCTTTGTCTGCCTGTCTGTTCTCTTCCCAGAAGCTGCCCATGGGCCCCTCCTCCCTCTGCAGAACTAAAACAAGCATTAAAAATGCAATTGGTCTCGCCTTTCATTAAGTTAACGCCATTTGCTTAGCTATACAATACCATTAGCAAAGCAAATGGCTTTAACTTAATCAAAAGCGAGACCTATTGCATTTTCAATGCTTGTTTCTCAATGTCATCTTTCTAATTCATCTGTCCCCAACCTCTAGATTGTAGGGTACAAAATATTCTACAATTGCATTATTTCTCTTACTACCATTAACATTCTCTTTGTGAGTTATCATTAATTTAAGGGAGTATCGACAATCAATTGTAATCAAACTATTCTTGTAAATCTCTACTTACTTGTCCTAATGTACTCATATGGATGACACGCTGGGGTCCTTACAGTCTGCACATAATGTATACACTTGGATGTTCTTTCATTGTTTTGTTCTTTCTTAAAACATTTTTTAATTATTTTAAAACCCTCAGGATTCTCACACTAGGCGATATCATGCAGGGTCTCACCTCAAATCATTTCAACATTTGCAAAACCAGTTTCAGCAACACAAGTCGCAGTTCTACAAATATCTACAGATGAGGCATGCCCTGACCCCTCTAATTCATCCGCTGGACAAACTACCAGAATTTCACCCCCTAGAGGGCCGTCTACTGATGGGAGACCTGGTAGCACAAAATATATGACAAATATACAAGACCCTAACAACTCACACCCAAACCACATTACACAAGACCAGGGAGGCATGGCCGATAGATTTGCCAACCATGACGGATTATGACTTGGCCCTTTCCAATCCCCGGAGTGCTGCTGTTTCCACACAATACTGCCTTATTCAGTTTAAATACCTTCACCGCGCATATTATACAGGGTTTAGGCTGTGAAGAATGGGTGTCATCCAGTCCCCCATATGCCTTAGATTTGGGGACGGAGAGGGCACATTCCTACATATGGTCTGGAGCTACGAGGCACTACAACCATATTGGCAGAAAATCTCGTCCTGCCTGGGCCGTGTCCTGTCCTGGGATCTCCCACTTGACCCCTGGCTGTTTTTACTCCACAGGACTGAGGAGATTGTTGGGAATCGCTCCAAACAACACTTACTGTTCCTGGGTCTCACACTGGCCAAAAGGGACATCGCTCAGGCGTGAAAGGCGACCTCCCCGCCGAGGGTGGGTGGGTGGAAGACGGCTATGGGCATATGTATAGGGGCCGAGATTCAAGTCTACCAGGCAAGGGGCTGCCCGCAGAAATACAGAAAGATATGGTCCGGCTGGGCGTCATATCGGGGTATTGATCTACCCCCTTTGCCATAAACTGACCCATCGTAAATTCACCAGGTACCATGCCCTACTTTCTACTATGTTTAAGACGAGTAACTCTGGAGTTGATACACATACGTATGTCATTTGCGTATGAGGGACTTTTGCGATGATCTGTGCTACATTTCAGTTTTTAGGCTAGCTGTATGGCAGGCCAGTTTGTTGAGGTATTCACAAATATGGGGGCATATTATCAAGGACAGGCGATACATTATCGCCGCTTTTATCGGCAGGAAACTGCCGATAAAGCGGCGATAATGGCCTTGATAATATGCTCTATGAATTCCAATCGAAGCCCATGTTAGATGTGAACACAAATGACATACGTATGTGTATCAACTCCAGAGTTACTCGTCTTAAACATACCGATAAAAGCAGCGATAATGTATCGCCTGTCCTTGATAATATGCCCCATGGTACTTTGTACATAAAACTGCATTTGCAATGTTGCTTTGGGCATTGTCCATCCCGTACCTAGGAAAATGAATAAAATCTGTTTTGAAAAAAACTATTTGGAATCAAAAACAAACAATGAGGGATGAATATCATCTTAGGATATGTATATATTAAAAAATATATGGTATGTTTCTACACAGCGCAGCAGTTGTATCTGTGAACAAAAGACAAGTACACTAAGCAGAGATTTTACCTGCTGCTGCTTTCCCAAGTTCCAAAACAAACTACACCCAATTTACTGCCTGTGGGCACCATGAAAACACCGAAAACCCATAATTCTCTGGGACATCCATGCTCAGGAAATCCAGAGGAACAAAGTTGTGTGTCAATCCTCTAACATATGTCCTAGGTGGGTATCAGCCCACTAGTGCTGACAGAAGGTGAGGCGCTCCTGGAACTCATGTTGTCAATTGGTGCACTCATAGTTAGGGGTGAGGGAGAGAATCCTACATTAGTGACAAGCATTGTTATGGGCACTCTAGCATGCCCATTTTGGTTTAGTACTTTGTTGAATGGTCTACAGCTGGGGTACCAAGATTCCAGTGCGTGTTCAATAACAGGATTGGCTGCATAACCTTCCTAAAAAGGTGATGTATTTTAATGTGATTATGATCTTTCGATAACTGTTTACTGTATTCCTGAATCAAAGCTATTCCATTGTTGCAATTAGTGTGAAGATACACAGTATGATAAAGTATGAGGTTAAGGAGTGGTGTAGTTTGCATGGTAAATCAAAATAAGTTGAAAGCCCTGAGAGCAATGATCTGTCAGGAACGGATTACTGAGACGTATGCGATGGGATAACAGAGAGAGAATTCTGTCGCAACCGATCTATATAGCAGCGCACTTGCTCGATTGCGTACCCTCACGTGGGAAATTCTTACCCATATAGCTTCAAGCGTTCACACATTTTGAGATCAGAAAGGGCAGTATGTGCTGTAAAGTTATTCCAGCTATGAACAAAACAAAATATGTGTCACATTGCACCTTGGGGTGAATGATGGAGGCTCGCGAAAAACAGGTCTGTGTGCGAGTTACTTATCTTCATGTTCATTTGACACCTGCCAGACCTCTGAGGTGCAACTTCAAGGGGTCGTTCGAACTCAGCTGTCATTGGGACATGCAGGGTATATATTTGTTCTGTTTTTCAAAGACGAGCACTGTAAACGTGTTCAAATTAAAATGTTCAGTTAAGCTCAATGGCATTTCTGCTTTTCAAGAACTGAGTATTTTATGTCGCAATCGCAGGCGAGGGCACAGTTACTTCACAAACTCCATTTCTCTTAACGAGTAAGCTTGAAAAAAGAAGTGAAAATCAATTAACAAAAAAAGTCGAGTTAAAACGTGACCTTAACTTGGGGACCTGCCGCCATCACATTTAGACAGTGGGGTGCTTAGGGGTAAGCCAAGTGTACTCATGACACACACATAGAAGAAAAACAAATAAGATTTATTTCAACAACTTCGGGCATGGGCAGTACGTTGCAGATCATCGGTAATGGTAAATGAACAGTTTTTGCTATGTTGCACCTTAAAACGATGGGGTTAATACCTTGTTATTGGTGGCGAAAATCAGTGCTGTGTGTCCAAAAAGAAGGCATGGAAGGACCTACATATACAAAATTTTGCAATCCTGCCAGTGCAAATCGCACCACTTGGACCATTTCCACAGGGCACTGCTCCAGATATATCCACCAGAGTGCAGTTGTAAACCCCCACCTCTCCCATTTCACTAACAGAAACAGTTTGCAATTGTGTATGGATACCCGAAATCCCTACCGATTAGAAGCAGAGTCATGTGTGCATTACATACATCTAAATTGCAGCGTTTGACTAATCAAAGTTGAAAATCTCCCAGCGACCAAAGGAGACCCACTCTCATCGCTATGCCTGTTACTGCCATTGCTGTATGCGCAGTCTGCAACACTGAAGAGAGCTTCTGCAAAAACGGACGCCCTAAAAAGGTGTGATAAGGTAGAGGCGATGTTGCGCGTACAATGGACACAGGTTAGGTGCTCAAGCATGAGTACAGAATGAGAAGGGCCAGCAGTATTATTCAAATAATGCTTTTCAGAGACAGCATTTACAAACACCCAATACTTTTGGTGAAACTGCAGTGATGTGCATGTACTAGGTGCAGAACAAATTCAAAATTGCAACCAAAACATCCTTCAACTAATTAATGGCACTTGGAAATTTATACACATTGATTATAAAATGACTGAGAGCCAGGGACGTTGATTCACTAGACAGAACATCACAGAAGGTGTGTATATAATAACAAGCACAAGACCTACCAGAAGAGCCCGAAACAAGAAAACGCTGGAGCACGCACACCGCAAGTCGGCCAGGAGCGTGCCTTGGAAAGACGCGGGAGGACAGGAGCGTGACGCAGTGAGCGTGCACGTTGGCGTTCCCTGCGGCTTGCGCGTTCACAGACCGGTGTCTGCTCGTGCACCGGTCTGTACCACTTGGGAGGCCTTCACAACGACAATAAGGCTCACTAGCGGCAGCGCTTCGCGCTGCAACGCTAGGCAAGCCCTACAAATGGGCACTTTTAATATATACATAGCAAATAATCAGCAGTACTAAGGTGAAACGCTGCCATGTGTTAAAGAAATACTTTTTTAAAAAAAATTAAATTTGAAGACATCTACCGTACCTTACCATAATATGATATTTGTTGCATGATTTACATGCCAGCTATTTTCAGGACTCAGCTCCTGCACAAGCTATGAGAGCCAGAGACCACCCTTTACTCAGCTGTCCCAGTTAATTTGTTGGCTCATCCATCTCTTTTTAATGGATGAGGAACACAATGTAAATCCTTTGCCTGGTCTTAGCCACACTCTTTTGAAAATATACATAGAACATATACATCATACATAGAAGGCTTTTGGTCATTCTCTCCATCCATTGGTTCGTTGCAGTCATCTACATTTTGATTCTGTCCACCGCATCATAGCAGCACTGGAAAAGAATAACAGCAAGGTACAATGGACATGTATTGGTGTTTTTTGTTTGAATGTCGTGTTGACAGTGCTGTGTACACTGGCGTGAGTTTTATGAATTAAGAAGGCACCAGGGTTGACGCCTCTTTCTTGTCAAACACTGAGACGGACATAAGAGTGTTCTTTCATACATTTCAACAGTCGTGATTTAGCCAGGACAAAAACAAAGTTTGTAAGTCAAAAATTACTTTCTTTTTGCTTTTCTATGCTCAAAACCTCCATTGCTTCAGAGTATAAGGGGAAATAGCTTTTCACCGTTCCTCATTTTAAAATCCCCATTTATTCTGTTCCTGATTGTTGCTATAAATGACCTCTGGTTCCTGGGGTGTAGTTATGGAACCGTTGAAACCATCCGCTTACAGTATTGTCCATGTTCTGGAGCGATAACGTTTAACTCTTGTGCTACTTCCCAGTGCTGAGCCTCTGTTCTTGATGTTAGGAGAACTTCTTGCTTAAGCCTAGACTTTTGTTTTGTAGGAAACCATGATAATAGCCAAACTATAGCATCTGTTTTTGTGTAAAAGGTGTTTTATTCTTCTTTAAAGTGACATCCACAAAAATTTTACTCTGTTAAGATTGCTCTTCGCTGGCGACTGCGTCGCCAATGTGCGAGACCTAACAAGAGCCCGGTAAGGTAAGAGAGAGGAGGGGTATGTGTGTGTGTGTGCCTGCGTGTGTATGTGCTTCCGTGAGTGTGGCTGTGTGTGCACGCGTGAATGGGAGAGGCTGACGCTGTGAATGTGCAACGAGACATGTGCTGAGGTAAGGGGGAGGAGGGGTGTGTGTGTGTGTGTGTGCCAGCGTGTGTGAGCGCGTGTGTGTGTGTGCTTCCGTGAGTGTGGCTGTGTGCGCGCGTGATTGTGAGAGGCTGCCGCTGTGAATGTGGAATGTGGAGCAAGAGATGTGCACGGCTGCGGGAGGCTGGGCATGCGCGTCCACGATGTGAAATCGTCGCGCGTGCCCAGGTCTGTCTCCCTTGAGAGCCAACTCCACAGCAATAGGTCTCGGGCGAGACCTAAAAAAAGGCTGTGTGATTCTGCAAGTTTCCTGCTAAAAGAATAAGCAAAGCGCCCACACCTCTCAGCTAGGAACCAGTATGTGTTTCCAACAAAACATGTCACTTGGTCTTCGTACTTTGTCCAATTGGAGTTGCAGAAAGTTTCACGTCATCAATGAAGCGAGTTTGAGGGGGGTGGCAGATTGCAGATGGAGTAGGAGCCTTCCTTGTGGAGCTCTGTCCGCCGATCCTCATTCAGTCTCATTCTGACCTATATACCCGGTAGGGAGCCCATTACTCCCTCGCCAGGGCCCCCAGTTACACAGGGGACCCGGAAATAACAACCCTGGTGCAGTAACGAGCGGATAGACTCGTGAACGGAGCTCGACCATCTCGCCGGGCTCGCTCCCAAGATGGTGGCGATCCTCGAGGGATAAGCTGCATAGAGGGCCTCGATGTCGGAGACAGCCGGACACAGAGGCAACAACGGCGGAAGATGGAAAGCGGATTTGACAGCAGATGCATACTCTAGTGAGGGACGGACCGTGTCGAGAGCAGCAACTGGCAAACGTAGCGGTCGAAGAGCTACGGTGATACACCCCCCGGCAGACAAGGAAACGGGAGATTGCCACTGGGCCGAGAACCTGAGGCAGAGGGCTGTGGCACATAAGGTCTGGAGTAGGAGAGGCTGGGGCTCCGCTGCATGCCCATCGGAGATGGGATTCGGCTAGAGGAGGCCAGAGATCGTGCTGGGCTGCTAGCGGCGAGGCCTGATGTACATAGGGAAGTGCTCCGGAGGCCTTTACAGGCAGCTGTGATGCCCCGGAAGTGGGCCCCGGCCTCTGGGGCATCCCTACCAGCCGGAGAGGATTGAGAGTGCCGGTACTCAGAGGTGATGAAGGACGGAGTTGAGTGTGAACTTTAAGGGGGCAACGGGCAGCTGATGCCTCGCCCCCCCCCTCCCGCCAACACACTATCTGAGAAGACGGTGGCCGGGAGCGAAGAAGGCCTGACTGGCAGTAGTGAAGGCCCAGAAGCAAGGCCAAATATTCCATAGGGCATATTAAGCGCCAAATAACAGATAAGAAACGACAAGGATTGCCACAAAAAAGGACATTGTGATTCCTGATATTACAAGAGGCCTGGAATCACTGGACACCTGGCACTATACCCAATGGGCCTGGGGATCCCTGTGATGGGCGGGAGTGTAAGCCTGAGCCCGAGCCTTAATTGGGGAGGACTAGTAACAATTGGGGCCGGCTCTAATCAGTAAGGCTGAGCCAAATAGCTAAACAACAAAAGAAGGGTGCCAATACTGATACTTGATTTCAAAACAAATAAATTCCCAATGTAAAGATCACAATTCAATACAAGTGGATGCTAATGAATAGCTATTTATTTTGAAGACATTTTTTGGTTTATGCACATTTTTTGAATTAATGCAGTAGTTCAAAGAAGCAATTATATAAGAACAATCGAGATAAGGACACAAAGAGAGAGATAAAAACCTCATACATACCAAGTCAAGTCAAGTCAAGTCAGAGAATTTATATAGCGCACTACATACCCAGAGGGTCCCAAGGCGCTTAGAAAGGGGAGAAGGATTACTTGTCAAATATCCACGTTTTAAGTTGCTTTCTGAATGCTAGGTGGTTCTGGGTAAGGCGAAGGTAAGCGGGGAGTGAGTTCCATGTTTTAGCAGCCAGGTATGAGAAGGATCTGCCTCCCATGGTGGTCTTGTTGATGCGAGGTACAGTGGCGAGGGCTTGGCTGGAAGAACGTAGTTGGCGGGAGGGGGTGTAGAAGGACAGTCGTGAGTTGAGGCATTCTGGTCCGATGTCGTAGAGTGATTTGTGTGCGTGGGTTAGCAGTCGGAAAGTTATCCTCTTATTGACGGGTAGCCAGTGGAGGTCTTTAAGGTGACCAGAGATGTGTTCGTTGCGTGGGATGTCTAATATGATCCTGGCTGAGGCGTTTTGGATTCGTTGGAGTTTCTTCTGGAGTTTAGCGGTAGTGCCTGCGTAGAGGGTGTTTCCATAGTCCAGTCGGCTCGTGACCAGAGCATGGGTGACTGTTTTCCTTGTTTCGGTGGGGATCCAGCGAAATGTTTTTCTAAGCATGCGAAGAATGTTGAAGCAGGAAGAGGATACGGCGCTGACTTGTCTATTCATAGAGAGTGAAGAATCCAGGATGACGCCTAAGTTCCGTGCGTGGTCTGTCGGGATGGGTGCTTTTCCGAGGGCTTCCGGCCACCAGGAGTCGTCCCATGCAGAGGGGGAAGTACCTAAGATGAGGACTTCTGTTTTGTCTGAGTTCAGTTTCAGACGACTTTGTTTCATCCATTCTGCAACTTCTTTCATTCCTTCGTGTAGGTTAGTTTTGGCGGTGCTGGGGTCATTGGTGAGAGAAAGGATCAGTTGAGTGTCATCCGCGTAAGAGATGATGTTGAGGTTGTGTTGGCGGGCGATGGCCGCAAGGGGGCTCATGTATACGTTGAAGAGGGTGGGACTGAGTGAGGATCCTTGTGGTACGCCACAGATGACTTCAGTGGCCTCGGACTTGAATGGTGGGAGGCGGACTTTCTGAGTTCTTCCGGTGAGGAACGAGGTGATCCATTCCAGTGCTTTTCCTTGGATTCCGATGTTATTGAGGCGTTGTAAAAGGGTGCTGTGGCAGACTGACATACCATCACTCATAATTCTTCAAACATATCACAGTCAAACCTCTTACATTCCAACATTCAAACAATGTACTCAGCACAAACTGGAGGCTCAATAAACCAGTTGGTGAGGTACTGAGTCTGCTTATACAATTCCAAGGAACTTTCCTATAATTCTAAACAATACACTACAAACAATGCATTTTTAAATCATATAATTGAAATCACAATTATCAACATTAGAGTGTAAAGATGCAGGTCAGGATGCGAAACCATTAGGCACCCAGACGCAAAAAGCAGACGAACAGGCCTACGCGTTTCGAATCCTTGAAGGTAAGAAGAATCTCATCAGGGCCAATAAGCTCTGTAAAAAGAAAAGAGACAAATGTCTAATCTCTAATACAAAAGAATCAAGAATCGTGAAGGGCGCTACTACACAATGGTACCCAGCCAGCTTACCGATTAGTCCTTTTGCCAACAGATGTCCTATTTATAGAGATGGTCTCCTGCAAAAGGGGTGAGGGGAGAAAGGAAAAAGCAACAGAAAAAGAAGAGGGGAGGGCAAGAATTAATCAAGCACGCACTCGTTAAATGCCCTAGAGTCCTAAACGTGGACGCAAATTGAGGAAAAATTGGTGCTTACCTCAGGGCGAGAGCACCGTATTCTACAATTGCTGGTGTGTGGTCCTTAATTAGATGAAATTAATCTGGCGTATTGTAGAACCTGCAAAGGTAAACATTGTCACCATAAGCTTGATGTTTGGCGGCGACTAAAATGCCAAAAGTATACAGGGCAAGCAAGGGGAAAGCAACGTGTTCTTACCAAATTAGTCGGGGAACGACCATGCGAGGAGAAACTGTGCTGAGCCGATAATTCCGGCGTAGTCCGCACACGAGGTCACTGGAGCAATTGGGAAGGAAGCACTGACTGTGGCGGTGAGTCGAGATCACTGGGAATCGCGGCGTACCGATAAGGATGGACAGAAGGTGTGCTGAACCCGGGGGGACGTTGATCCCATACCACACAATATATTAAGAGGGAGGCATTAGCAGTAAGGAGAAGGTACACTGAGACGGTGAAGGTGAACATTCTAAAGAGCCCTTAAGACTTACCATACATCGAAAGTGAAAGGTGCTGCCCCGAATGGCTGTACGGGTAGGACCAATACATCGAGAGTTGATCTCGGGGGAAAACGAGCAAGCATAGAGAGACCGAACCTCCGTTCGAATACATGACAGACTCGGCGGAAAACTTGAATTCGGCCTCTGCACCTGGGTCGCAGGTGAAGGAACCAGCCACACCGACGCTTCAGGACATCCTTCAGGCCATAACTGCCTCGAGATTTGTGGTTGAAAATAAAATTGACACCGTTCACGAAAAATGGGCCTACTCAGAGCTGACCACCTGCGATTGGCAGAGAGTGTGACTACAATCAAAACAGATATGGAGAGTTTGACACCAATGGTACATGTGACTACGGACAGGTTTACAGCAATAGAGGCCCAGGTGAAGATTTTAACAATGAGAGCCGAGGACACAGAAAACAGATCACACAGCAATAATGTACACCTTACTGGACTGGCAGAGAAAATTGAGGGGCGAGATATGGTGTCCTTCTTCGAGAAATGGTTCAGGGAGGAGGTGGCACCGGAAGGCTTGTCTACTTTCTTCATGCTAGAGAGGGAACACAGGGTTCCTGCAGACCGCCCGCCCCCCTGGAAGAACAGCATGGCCGGTAGTGGCGAGATTATTATTTTAGAAAGACAGAGATCATATACTTGTCCAAGCCTGAAAGAAGGAACCCTTTAAAATAGACAATAGTATAGTCCGACTATTTCCGGATTTTTCTAGGGATGTTCAACGACAAAGGGCCTCTTATCCGGCAGTTAAAAAGAAGCTGAGACAAATGGAAATTCAATATGCAATGGACTTCCCGGCTCAATTGCGAATTGTGACACCAATGGGTTCCGTCTTCTTTAGCTCCCCGTAAGAGGCCTGGGAGTGGATCGAGAAACAGGCGAACGGGAGCACCTTACAGGAACATCCGGAGAGAACAGACAATCCACCTAGGAGGGGTCCTAGTAAAGCCTTGGCTGCACCATCTAGAGCTGAGAATCAGCAAAAACGACAACAGGGCATGGCAGCAGTAGCTTCTTTGAGCGGTCCTGGTTCCAGCGGGGCTACCACACGTGTGACAGAACTCAGCACTGATACGACAAAGGGGGCTAGTTAAGAAAAGCCCATTGTCACACTGGCCACAGCAGATGAAATAATCTGAATGTCACAGAACCACAAGTATTATGGGAGAAAGGAGCCTGACAACCAGAAATGACACCATGGCCATTTATAGCTGGGGCGGGGGAGAGTAAAGTTGAGGGGGCGGTTTGCTACCTGACTGGGTACAATGCACAGATTATCCAAAGCACTGGATGGGTGAGGGGCTGACGGGCCCACATGAACCCGAATACATCTAATGGGAAGAGGACCTACTTCACCCCACTATTTGCGTTATTGTGTCATGTCCTTTAGGATAGTCCGACTGTGTACACACAAGCTACATACAGTTTGTCCCATCCACACAACATAACAGTTCTATATAGATGACCTTTTACCTAGTAGCTTCCTTCTGTCTTTTCGACAACTGGCTCTTGGCAGCCTATCTTAATTAATCTCTGTATCTGACGTGCATGAACATGTCCTTAAGCACAGCAGATTTATTCTGTACAAGGACCACCATTTTTTCCATCCATGGCCAACAGCCAGCTGTGTATGAGTATTTTGTTTAGAAAAGGATTAACAAGGGATTAGTGAATGTTTTCAAAACAATATTGATTCTTGGAAAACGCAGAGTGGTCACTTTAGTATAAAAGACCCTCACTCCTCCATAGAGAGGCAGAGGAGAATTCCTTCCAGGCTGGACCGAGGCTCTGCTGGCTGATCCTCCGGATACGCAGAGACCTGACATCCCTTGTAGGGTGCCATCCTCGACACAGAGATGGGGTCCTTCATTCAGAACCATCAGGTGAGGGGTTAGCACTTCCCCAGAGAATTCTTGGCTACATTAGGATCTATTAGGATCACCCTAGCACTCACATTCACAGGCTTCACCTACACATCTAGGCTAGGTAAGCAACGCATCGTAGGAGTACGCCAAATGCTAATATTTTATGTAATCTATGTGCAATATGATAGAAATGTATCTGCTATTTACAATATTGGTACTAGCGATCACATTTGTCTGCTCCTGTCTTTTGATTGTCGCAGCTAATATGTTTCACACTAGACTGATGCAGAACTAATAAATATTTTTTGTAACCTTCCCAGTCGCCATTCTACGTGTGTTCTGAGAAAAAGCAAGCACGAGTGACTGAGCGAAAGATACCGTATTGTTTCCACGATACCTGAGGAATCAGGGTTGGCATGTTCGGTGGTTGCCAAAAACTATGCACATCACTGTAGAATACAGGGAGTTGGTAGTGGCACTGTAGAGCTAGCTGGTCTAATGGCTGACTCCTGTAGGGGTGTCCAATGTCTGTCTGCACACCAAGCCATCAGTTTAGGTCATCCAAAACGCACAGGTCCTGAGGGGTCCTAGGAACTACACAACAATTGGACATGGCTTTTGAAAGAATGGATGAGGGGGGTTTGACTGCTTGTCCTGGGGAATGGGAGTTTGGGTTGTTATGAATATGTGTCCAAAGGGGTTGCAGATTTCACAGTCCAATCATTGACCAAGCGTAGACCTGCACTTTCCTTCTGTGGGCTGAATATGGAGTTGGTAATCCGACAAGTATTAATGGGGAGTACATATGACATTCACTGATGGATACACACCAAACATACAAGAAATTTTTCTGGAACATAAGAGGGGTGCATACCATGTCAAAAGGGTATAAAATACAGCCCTGCTTAAATAGAAAAGGAGTGCACATTGCACTATTGTAAGAGTCCCATTTGACTAGACGGGAGGGGGAGGCATTGCGGCGAAGGTGGAGAGGACAATTGCATTACACATCGTATTCCCTTGATCTGGATCAGAGCTGGGGTCCCGTTCCAGTACACGGGGGAGGTAATAGACCCAGATGGACGATATGTGGAAATATGGGGCAGACTAGATGTTCGAGACATAGCGATTGCGAGTATATATGGTCCTAACATAGAGCAAGGGACGATCTTGTCCAAACTCACAGGTGTTTTGGCAACATATCTACCGGGGTCTGTCATTATCGGGGACTTTAATTGTATTACGGACCCACTTAGAGATCGGTCACACCAAACATTGAGAGACTGTTCTGTACATAATGTGTCCAGGGATTTTCGGGAATGGATAGATAGATGGGAACTGGTTGACTCCTGGAGATGGATTATTTCAGAGGGACGAGATTATTCTTTCTATTCGTCAGTTCACGACTTACATGTTAGTCTTGTCTCTTTTTTCTATTCCCCGGATAATCATTGTCAAAGACAGGCGGTGGAATACTTAACTCGTACCCTATCTGATCATAATCCAATATTACTCCACTTAAAGTGGGGACAAACGCGTCAGAGTATCCCTACATGGATGCTTAAACTAGAGGCTGTCGAAGATCAGGTCTTTCGGGAGGTGATAAGGGAGTGCATAGGGAGTTCTTTCATAGCAAATGCGTACACAACTGACTCTAGATTGAGGGAATGGGATGCTTTTAAGGTGGTGTTGAGCGGCAAATGTATGGCGACCTCCATAGGAGTGAGACACATGTTAGTAGCAGACATCGGGATGGCAGACAGGGCCCTGCGCGAGCTAAAGAAACAAAGACCTGGGAACCCAAAGCTGAGCACTGCCATATTTTAAGCTAAAGAGAAGGTGGCAGAGTAGACAGGGATGCTGCACAGTTTTAATCTCAGGTATATGGAGCGTACCACGCAGAGACAGAACTGGTTCTCTGCTTGCGTGGCTGGCCAAACCGGCTCAGAGGGCTACCCCAATTTTGGCTGTAGAGGCCTCGGAGGGATGCACACTATATAAACAGGAAGATATTAATAGAAGATTCCTAGAATTTTACACTAGGCTATATAGCTCCCGGGGAGGGCAGAGAGATGAAGTAATTAGAGACTATCTGAAAACAATTCCACTCACAGCCTTAGATCCTGAAGAGGCTGAGAATTTAGGAGGCCCCATCAATATACAGGAGATAAGGGCGGCAATCAAAAACCTTGCCATAAAACGCCTGGGACAGATGGGTTCCCTATAGAGCTTACTCAGGAGGCATTGATTGTACAGCTCCTTAAACCTGGTAAGAACCACACGGAATGTGATGCCTACAGACCACTGTTGATGTTAAATTTAGATTTCAAAATATTAAGCAAAACACTGGCCAGGAGACTCCAACTACCTATGTCATCTTTAGTACACCAAGATCAAGCAGGAGTCATACCATGTCTTAATACGGCACTCAGCATCAGACAGCTCACGGCCCCCATGACTGAGGGAGGTATGGGAGAGCACGAGGATGTAGTTGTCTCAGTAGATATGGGGAAGGCTTTTGACAGCCTTGGGTGGAATTATTTATATGGAGTATTAGAAAAAATGGGAATGGGGCAGTGCTTTTCGGCATGGGTCAGGTTACTCTATTCAGGACCAACAGCTAGAATTAGATCGGGCGCAGAGAGATGCAGGGTTGAACGAGGGACTCGACAGGGATGCCCCCTGTTGCCACTCCTTTTTGCACATGCCATGGAGCCCCTGGCTACTCTAGCCCGCATGGGGGAGCGATACTGGGGTATACAATTAAGGACAAAAATTCATTATATTGCCCTCTATGTGGAAAACCAGGTACTCTTTCTGGGTAATGCATGGGAAGATTTGATGGGCGCCAAGTCACTGATGGGTGAATTCAGAGAAATGTCAGGTCTGAAATTTAACTGGCGTAAGTCCAGATTGTTTCCGCTGACGGCGGCCGGAGTCACTGCGATGGAACTGGGAACTCTTAGGTGGGAACCTCACTGTCTAAAATATTTGAGAGTGAAACTATATCATACCAAGCTGACATTTTCAAGGGTAACTTGGGTAAGGCCCTAAAATCCTTAAAGACTAGCATGGAATTTTGGTGAGGACTCCCATTGTCACTAGCTGGGAGAGTGGCTCTCCTGAAAATGGTAAGGTTGCCAAGATTATTCTGGCTCTTTATAACACTTCCAATATGGATACCTCCGAAATGACATGCAGATTTACACCCAATAATTATATTGTTCCTAAGGGGCGCAGGTCGAAGGTGGGTCGCACTGAGAACGATGCAACGCTTGACAAGGGAGGGAGGACTAGCGGTCCTAGATTTTGAATGATATTACTTGACGGCCCAGCTACAGAGGGTGGCGAGATGGGTAGGCAGCCACCAATCTCGGACCCGAGAAATAGATCCTGCCGCTCCAGAGTTGGGCATGTTGTGGTGGCTGTTGCTGGGTAGGGTCGGGACGCACCTGATGACACCGGAGTGGTCATGATAGCCAGGCGATGCTGGATACGAGTGCTCCAAAAAAACAAAGACCAAATTCCCATACTCACCTGATCTTCCCATAACAGCACTGTGGGTGCTTCCTCGCGGAGCGGACTGGGTGGGACTGGAGGATTGGGAAACAGCAGGGGTACAGAGAATAGGTGACCTATACAGCGGAGGAGAATTCATGCCATTTGAAGACCTCAGGGAGGGTTATGACCTGCCCCAGAGGCATTTTCTGTAACATGCGGGACTGATAGCAACTATTAAAGCACACTGGAGACTGGGAACCACTGTAAATAAATGGGCACTGGGGGTGGTAGGATTAAAGCTGTTACATGCCCATATGGGGCACTAGGTAGAGACTTGACACAACCACTGACTAAGTTGCGGAATAGCTGGACGGAGGACCTTAATATCCTTGTATATGATAAGTGTTGGGAAAATAGAATAGGGGGATCCCCAAGACCTCAAGAAATGCCTGCTTTTGTCTAATTAACTTCTCCATACACCAAAGAGCCTACCTCACTCCCGGGAAGATGAACAAGTTTTTTCAGAAAGATGATGCCAAGTGCCCGTGGTGTGGAGGTGTGGGTGCGGAGTTACTTCACATGGTGTGGTCAAGCCCTGAATTGCAAGGCTTTTAGGAAGAAGTAACAACCATTATTGGGGTGACCATAGATTGTCCGATCTTCCCCACTCCTGCTCATTGCCTCTTGGGATTGTTTCCACACAATATTAACAATTGAGTTACCAGTAGATTTCAGGATCTAGCACTGGCTCTTGCGGGAGATGACGAGGCACTGGAAATCTCCGGAGAGATCGAAAAGCCTTGCTTGTAGGGCTGAATTGGGAAGACTGCGAGGGAAGGATGCTGCTACGGAATGTCAAGAAAGGGATTGGGGCACTAGAGAGCCCGCTCCTGGGAGGCCCTGGCCAATAGTCTAAAGGAGCCTGAGCTAACCTCAGGAGAGATGACCCCGTCCGAGAGATCCCCACCAGCTACCCCAGACCCACAAGCAGAGGGTGAGGAAAACGCAGGTCCTCAGAGAAGGATAGCTAACATCCTCCCATACTGCAACAAGCATTTGCAAGGCAATAGGTCTCGCATTAGCCAAATTTTAAGCTACTGCCATTGTAAATGGCATTGTAACAGGCATTGTAAATGGCAATACCTTTTATTTATCTGTTTTCAAAACCAACACATAGATGAAAGGTTTGTTATTTACAATGCCAGTAGCTCAATACCATTGCAGGAGAGAGACCCGTAGAGCTCCGCCAGTGCGCCTCCACCGTACCCTATTATTTTTGTACTGGAACGAGCACCTGAGTCCACTGTTGCAACACTCCTACAATTCCAGTAATGAAACAAGAAAACCATACTATACTAGTGATTAAGACCCACTGCGTGCTCTGCCAGTGACCCTCAATCATGAGCCTTGCTATTTACAGCTCTGCCAGTGTGACTGAATCCTGATCTGCGCCATTCCTGCCATGCCACAAAGACCCACACACAGCTCTCCAAGTGCATCTCAATCCTGGACTGCAGCCCCCCATTTGATTCCAGCTCTGACACCACACACTGTTCTTCTAATGCACCTCCTTCCATAACGTACACCCCTGCCGTTCCATTATATACAGCTCCCAAGTGTACCTGCAGCTGTGAACCCATACGCTGCTCTTCCAATGCACCTCACTCCTAACTTACACCACGCCCTCCATTCCACCTAGATGAAATACAATTCCGCCAGTCTACCTGAGCTCTGAGACCACACGCTGCTTCTCCAATGCACCTCCTTTCTAACTTACACCAGCCCCGCCATTCCATCACATGCAGCTTCCCCAGTCTACCTGCAAATTGGACCCACACAGCTGCTCCTCCAATGCACCTTCTTCCAAACTTACCCCACCCCTCCATCCAATCAGATAGAGCTCCCCCAGTGTACCTGCAGGTCTGAGACAACGCGCTGCTCTTGAGGCACCTCCTTCCTAACTTCACCACCCCTGCCATTCCACCACATACAGCTCCCCTAGTGCACCTGCAGCTCTGAGACAACAGGCTGCTTTTCCAATGCACCTCCATCCAAACTTACCCCACTCCGCCATTCCATTATATACAGCGCCCCAATGTACCTGCAGCACCCCCATTCTATTCCAGCTCTGAGACCACATGCTGATAGTATACCGAGATCAGTTACAGAAAGTAAGTAGATATGACTCGGATGTTAATTACTTTATCAGTGTGTTTATATAGCGCCACAAAGCATAACCTCACTGTACGGTACATAGCTGCCTTCCTGTTTAAAGTGTTGTAGTTTAAGAAACAGTAAAGTAACCGTTTTTAGGACTTAAAATAAGCACAAATCCTTACACAGGCGAGCCTTACTTGTTCTTCCTGGCAACGGCGTACCTGTCTGTATGTTACAGGGACTTCTTGCAGAGGTGTAACTTTCAGGGTACAGGGGTTCCTTGGTGCCCAGATGCGCAGGTCTATTTCTCGGGGTGCAAGGGCTCCTTGGCAGTTAGTGCTCACAGCTCTGGGTCGGGCCTGTCTACTCCACGGAGCCTAACAGAAGGAGAGGCGCTGTAGCCTGCAGAGAAGCCCGGCCCAGCCCCTGGTTCCTGATTCTGCCGAAGGAAGAGCTGAGGAGGGAGCAGAAACCAGCCGGAGGTAGTGAGTACCTACGTCTGTGTGTTGTGAGAACCCACATGGATGAGCCTCGTCATAGAGCGCCTCTGTGCTTCACCCAAGGGTGGCAGCACAAGAAAACTTAAATCCAGGCGAGACCTAAAAAGGGCAACCTCCAATTGACTTGCTTTATTTGCCTAGTTTTTGCTAATGCAATATTACGGGATCTCAGCTCGCGAGAAGGCTTAGAAATCGCAGAAAACAGACACTCAGTCATAGGCTTAACATACAGAATGGAGTACCTGTTTAATAACGTAACCGCTTCCCAACAAAACTTCTGCGGTTCACCTACAGCAGGCTGATTCCAAGCATCGCGGTGGATTCCCCCGGGTCCCGGACTCGAACTTCTGGGCACGTGCAGTCGAGCGCGTGAGCGACCAACGAGACCTTACCTGCCTTGTAGTTGCATAGAAATAGAAACATGGATGTAATTATGAATGAAGCTCTTTACAGATAGGTTTCCGAAAGAGAGAACGCCAATTATTTTTACGTGTAATTTGTTACATGTAATTTGTTACACAGGTTGCGGCTTTCCATTCCTTACATTACTTAATACCAAAACCGTATGGGCTGTAACACTCCACTTGTATTGAAGCCTTCGCAGTTAATTTTAGATGTGGGGGAGTTTGGTATGAGAACAAATTGCTTTAGTCCGATGGTCTGTGCAATATCAGTGGTGCAACACGCTGTAACCACGAGTTGTATCTTTTTGGGTTAAGACAGATGAATCAGGGTTTGGGTATTGCTTTTGAGAGTCAGGGGATTTCCGAAGACTGCTCCATTACGTAGACCTTGTGTCGTTTATGAAGAACCATCGAATGGTGTAAATAAGAAATCAGAAGAAGGACTCAGCATGTTCGTAACTTTACCATAACGCTGGTATTATGGGGGCCATATTAAAGCGGTGCCAGAGATCGGCGAGCACAACTGGCTAACAACTAATGGTGTGCGGTGGTCTGTTGGTAGGCCTGGTGTCTCTCAAAAGTTCATGTTTTTCGGTCAAATGATGACGAATGATAGTCGAAAGTCCCAGAGTAGGCCTCTGCTTGGCGCTCCTGGACCTAACGCTGTCGGCTCTGCAGCCAAGAAGTAAAGTATCTGCAAAGCAGGTGGTACCCGGAAGTGAGACAGCGAGCCCAGGCTGCGGGCGGAGCAGAGATGAGTCACTGGTTGGGCGGGACACCCCAGCAGCTTTCACAGCAGTGCCCGACCTGGATGAGAGCTCATATAGTTACAGCATGGCCTACCAGCAGCAGTATCGACCCCAGCCCGCAGCCGCTGACCAGAGCTTCCTGTGGATCGTCTTCCAGAGGTAAGGCGCTTGTCCGGGCCAGTGGAGACCACCGCCCCTGGGGAGGGGCAGCGGCTGGGGGGAAATGCACTAGCTAATCCTGCACTTGTACAGTGCCTGCAAGTTACAGTCTAATGCTTCTGTCTTTCTGTTTATAAAGTTATAGAGACTGCTTACCTAATAAGTACTTTAGCCGCGCGTTTACCTACCTCCTGAGATGGAATAGAATGTAATATCTATATAAATATCATTTGTGCCACGTACTCTTTCTTTCTCAAGTTATAAATCTTCAGTTGCCGACATGTTCCCTAAATGAGTGTGTGTGTGTGTGTGTGTGTGCGCGCGTGCGTGTGTCTGTGTGCGTGTGGGCGTGTGTGTGTGCAGGGGGGCTGGCTGTGTGTGCGCGCGCCGTTACTGGTATATGCAAGCGCGTCTGAGAAGCGCGTCCACACACCCAAATAGGCGCGTGCCCCGGTCTGTACCACTTGGGAGGCAACAGAACAACAATAAGTCTCGCTGGTGACAGCGCTTCGTGCTGCAACGCCAGGCGAGACCTAAAAAGGACGGAGAAGGGATATGATGAGGGAGGAGGAGGTGTGAAGAGGATTAGATCAAGACAACCAACATCTTCAGAACCTGGGATTACCATACCATAGAATGACTGTTGGAATCTGATAGGGGGGGATGGAAGGAGTTGGTTTGTTGAGGATAATAAATGACTGTGCAGTAACAGTAGGGACGTGTAATGCAACTCGGAACTAGAATAAGAATGAAGCATATTTGCAAGATGACTTTAGCGATTGACTAATGTTTGCAATTAAACAATGTTATATTTGTATCTCTGATGCTTAAAATGCCAATAAAATAAGTTTACATAAAAAATATCAGGCGAGTCCTTGTAACACATTTTAATTTTGCTCTAAATGATTTAATCTCTCTTCCTACTATAGAAACTATTTATTTCAACTTATTAAAACAAAACAGAAATCTTTTATTCCAACAAGAAAGTATTTTTTTAGGAGGAAACTGTGAATACATATTATAAAAATGGAGAAGAAAAATGTGTAGTTTGCAGTTTCATTCTACGCTTTGAAATGAATAAAGCTTTCTTTAAACTACTGCATACTGATAAAAGTAAGCCAGAGGAAATGATAAGAAAGGTCTTTTCATGAAGAATCAGAAATGGGGAGGCAGACATTCTATTCTTATCTCAAGGAAGGACAGTGGGTTTTTCAATGGAAACTAAATCACAAGTGGTGTATTTCAGCTTTCTCTTCACCTTAAAATGCGTGTTAATTCAGCACAAATATATATGCTACTTTGTGCGTCTTTTTACACTATTCATTAGACTGAAAGCATCTGACCAGGCCCCATTCATTGTTTTCACTTTTCATGCACCGAATGTCTGCGAGCCACTTTTTAAATGCAGTTTATGTTTGAAACTCAAAGTAGCTTTTGTCATTTAGTAATGACTAAATCTATATGTGAAATCTAAGCGTCACCTTGTGCGTATGCCAGTTTCAAGAGAATACTAACCAAAGATGGCACTGTGCATAAGGTTAAACCACATGCTGCAGATATCAGATTAATAGTGAACTGTGCAGAGGTGTGACTCACCTAGTCCGGCTGGCTTTGACAACTGTGCCCAGTGCGTGCCACTGTGCTTCTGCTTGGGAATACAGCAATACGCTCCATTGCTCGCTTCTGCGTGTTGCACAGCTCCTGTGTTTGGGCAGCGGGTGTGACACAGGAAATTAGAACAATCTGGTTATGAAGCCCATGTGCCACATGCCTGGTCCCATCATGATGGGACCCAGCCCGAAAGCAACACAAGCCCTTATGTTGGCTCTACATGTCTGCTAGAGCCACTGCTTTCTGATTGTTTTTTTTAACTGCTGCTCCGCCCCGTGACGTGTTTTAGAGCGCGAGCCGGCGCAACTGCGCGATTGAGAGAGAGAGAGCACAATTTAAAATGTATCCACTAACACTACCATGGCCTGTGATCGCTATAGCAACAAGCTCCCATGGCAGGCTGAGGTACAGCTCGGCAGTGCAAGCACATTATGTGCCATGCGCCAGGCTGCTTGGAGCTTCTCATGATCATCAGCACAACAGCAGGGAGCTCTGTAAGCAGGACTAACGCATTTCAGTGCAGTGATGCGGACCACCACACTGAAATGCGTTAGTCTAACTCCGGATGCTAGTACTAGGCAGGACTGCGGAGCGGGAGGCAGATCTGTCCCTGCACAGAAGGGATTGCCCTAGTGGTCGGGCACAGCTTCTCCACTGTTCTAATACTCTTTGATCTGCCCGCTGCCCTAACACAGCCTGTCCCGCTTCCCTAACACTGATTGATCCGCCCTACAGACTCAACACTGGCTGTTGTGGAGGAACCCTGCTCACTGTCCCAGCACCCTCTGCCTTTCACTAAACACACTGACCTGTCCTGCTGCAGTAGCACACCCTGGACAGACCAGGCAAAGCCTCCCCACTGCCCAGGCGGTCTGGAGAGTTCTACTGCACATGTACATCTGGGCCACTTCCCAAGCGCTCTCAGATCTGTCCTGCACTCAGTGCACAGCCTGCCCACTACCTCGAACTGTCCAGTCTTCCCCGCTGTCCTAACACTGTTTGAGCCACCCTACAGCCTAACACTTGGCAGCTAGCACGCTCTGACCTGTCCTACTGCCTGTGCACAGCATGTCAGCTTTCACAAAACACTCTGCCCTGTCCTACTGCTATGGCATAGTCTTCACCCTGCAGTAGCACACTCTGCGCCTAGCAGACAGTCTCCTCATTGCTTGGGTACTCTGGACAGTCCCACTGCCCATGCACAGCCAGGCCACTGTCCGAGCACTCTCAGATCTTACGCAGAGCCCCCTGTAAAGCCTGTCCACTACCCCAAAACTGTCAAATCTGTCTAACTGTCTAATCCATTTTATTGCCCCATACAACCAATACTGCCTCTCCATGAACGGCCCTCGTCCAGAATTTCCATCTGCCCTAAATGCTGCCTGCCGTTTTCCTGTCCCAACAAGTCTCTCCTTGTTTGCCCTTCTTTCCAGGGCCGGCGCCAGGCATGGGCAGTGTGGGCAGCTACCCAGGGCTTCGCGGTCAGCCGTAAACAGGGGTCCCGTAGTGAAAGGCCACACTTTCACAGTTAGCCCAAGCATGGTGGCATTCCTGGGGGGGAAGGAGCAAACAGGATGGGGCTGGGCGAGCAATTATGTTGGCTCAGTGTCAGGGTCGAGGCAGCGCCTTTGTTAAGTACTGGCCATTCTAGACGCCCTTTCGGCATTTTGTTGCTAGGTGACAGAAAGCCCCTTTGTTTCCAGGACCAGCCAGACGCAGATAAGGAGAGGTGGGTGAGGGGAGGAGGGTGACACCAGATCAACTTGCATTTGTAATTTTTGCATCACCCATAGCAAAGATTGCTTTGATGTGAATGCACATTTAAAATGTATGTAGAATGTTACTGCTTCGAGGCCCAGGGGAGGGCCCCCCCTTTCCTGGGCCTCGAAGCACTGGAGCCAGCTGTAAGGCCTAGTTGTATGGGCCCCCCTTCCCTGGGACTTGTAGTCATTACTCCCTCTTGCCTCTACTTTCATTTATTTGTTACTCCGTGAAATTGACCCAAAAAAAAACCAGTTTGCTGAAAATGTCTTTTTTGGGACATTTTTCTATTGCAAAGTGCAACCTCAGCACGGAGAGGAATAAAAGTTTCAAAATGTGAAAAGTACCTAAATAAAGCCAGACAGAATTGGTCGCAAAGATTGATTTTATTCACACCCACAACACATTAGCGCTATTTTATAGAGTTTGCCAGTGACGCGCTACTTTTATTTTCTCTTCTCTCTTTGAACAAAATTGTTTTCCCAGGGTGGGGAAGAGCAGGCCATTCCTGGAGGTACTGCAATACCTGGGTGGCTTGAAAAATAAAATGCGTACCGTGGCTCTGTGCTCACAGATGTGGTCTTTTTAAACCATACTGGAAACAAATGTGGGATCACACTGCTTCACCTCCCAGCTGGTTCGCCCCTAGGCATCATGGTAAATGCAGTTTGTATACTTGCAAAGTCCCTCGAGTGTTTCACCAGGTAGGTGCAGATTAGTGCTGGCCATCTCTAGACACGTGTTTCTGGATTGTTATCTGTCATCAGTAGAGATTAGGCAATTTGAATATATGGGGTTGCTGAGCAGTCTGCCAAAGTATTCACGGGTCTCAGTAACTCTCCAGGCGCGCAGGTGCTTCTCCACGAGCTCGTCAGCTCAAATGGCTCGAGGGAGCCTTTTAAACAGGAAACAAATGTGGGATCACACTGCTTAACCTCCCAGCAGCTTCGCCCCTAGGCATCATGGTAAATACAGTTCGCCAGGTGTGTGTACTTGCAAAGTCTCTTGAGTGTTTCACCAGGTAGGTGCAGATTAGTGCTGGCCATCTCTAGACACGTGTTTCTGGATTGTTATCCGTCATCAATAGAGATTAGGCAATTCGAATGTATGGGGTTGCTGAGCAGGCTGCCAAAGTATTCTCGGGTCACAGTACTTCTCCAGGCGTACAGGTGCCTCTCCACGAGCTCGTCAGCTCAAATGGCTCTGTCAGACTATCATTGCTCCTTGCCCCACACCCTAAATTGGTCATGACAGATTAGAACTACTTTATTGTTATCTGCACAAATTTACGTTCATGGCAAATTGAGTGCCCCAGGTTACTTGAGGTATAAAGCAGCGCCCTTAGGGCAACATAGGATAGACTAGGATTATGAAGTTAAGATAGACAGGCAGTCTACTTGGGGTGGGGAGAAAATGTCTAGAATTATAAAATGATCTCAAATTAAATGACACCTCTTCTCTGTTTTCTAGGATGGCATGTTACCTGTGGGTCGGGACACAAATTGCAAACAGCACTGTTTTTTTTAAATATGGCACCTCCAGCCTTATGGACTTTTACTGGGCCTGCAGAGAACAGCTCTATCTCCAACAACACTCACGAAGCAGCAGCCTGTGCTCACTAGAACATTGCACAAAGTCTCCTTGATGGTTCCAGCAGCAAATATCTCCCACATTGATGCCCATCTGGCTCTGTTATCTGGCTCCACCGACAATGGCAGTATGCGGAGTACTAAGGGTGGACAGCTTTCAAAGACCTACCAAAGGAGGTTTTCCTATTGAACAGAGTCCAGCTTTTTCCAACATCATCATTGTGATGTTCCAGACCAAGGCAAAAGCACTCTCGTTTCAAAATATCAAGAGGAGGGTATGCCTTTGGATAAGGAGTTGTGCCGCACCTTGCCAACAATGAAGAAAATGGCTCCATCACCAATGCCATCAACGACTTGAACAAGATAGAAAAAAAATAGATTGCTGGAAGAGGTGCCATAGCAGACAGCCACTGATTGGTTGAACTTTAACTGGATACCTTTGTGGCTGTTCTAAAAAGTTTTTTTGCTGTTGCCGTTTGTGTTGCATCCCGTAGATAAGTGTCCTTGTGTGAAACCGATGGAGTACTAAGTAATAGGGATGAACAACGCCAAGATAGGGATACACAGGAAGTCCATACAGAGGGTCAGTAGACCAAGTAATAGGAATATATTAGCACTGTTAGAGATAGTTGAGCTCACAACGACTGGCTCACACCTGCAGAAGAACCCCTTCCGACATCAACCACCAAGTACATACTGCTCCCCCGCTTTCGCCAGGTACACCTGTAGCAAGGATAGACTATATCATAGCTCCTTATGACGCTCTGGTTAAAAACGCGGATGGGAAAATAGGTTGAGCTAAGAGCCCAAATAAATAGGGAGTACCCGTGCCTCTATGCAAATGGCACCCCTTGGAACATAGGCCGAGATAAAGAACAAGATATATATACAGTTGGCAGTGTGTTCAAAACTGAACAAGAGGAGGCAAATGTTGGAGGGTCACGTTTTAATATCTAAATTCCCAACCTAGCATTATTGCTCGACCCATGTAGAATGAAGGTCCCTGTGTGCTAAAACCTGGAAATATGCTATTTTTACCATTTTCACCATACAAAGTCAGTAAGTGACAGCCCACACATCCCTTGAACCCCCAAAGCCCACTACCTCAGGTTACCATCTTTGATAATAAAATCTACTAGGCCCCAATGTTCTTGAACATGCATTTATTTTGTGCCGAACACGACGAGGCAGCTTGGGCAACCACAGAACTGAAACTTTCCATAATTGCAAGACCAACACACACACAAGATCAGTTGGTACATCTTTGACCGTTGCTTCATTTTTATTTTGAAATGTTCCTAGCTTCCTCAAATTAAACCACAAAGGCATCTTGCATAGGCATCTTAGAAAATAATAGCCCCTGTTTTTAAGTTCCGCTCTCACATATATTTTTAGAGATATCTACGCTACAAATGTTTTTTTTTATTTTATATTTTTAAATACATATATATTAAAATGTATTATAAACCCAAAATAGTAAACATCTGTAGGTTCGCTAAGACATAACAGTAAGATAAGCTACAACCTCTTCATTAGCATGACTGTATCAAGCACAGTGTTAGGTCACTGTACCATAATGTTAAATGATAGAAGAAGACTACTACTGCAGCTGTCGGCATATATCAATCACTACAAAGCAAACATGAAAGTTCTCATCTCTTAAAAAGGCAGAAAGATGATGGAAGGAGGATATTGGTCAGAATTTGAGCCGAACACATGTAGTTTAAGATTTGCTTACTTAATTTGTGTTTAAAATGGCACTAATATTACTAAATATATATATATATATATATTTTAACTTTATTTTTGATTTTATTATATATTATAACAATGCATTACCATAAACATACAGCAGGTTGTACGCATAAAAGACAGCATTTCCCATCATCATTACATTAAAAAAACAATAACCGATACATCTCCAGTGGGGCACATACCTATGATCGGCCATATTTACCGGTATGACATTTACATGAGGAAAAGGAGCTTCATTGGCATACGTCCACCCTCAACCTTACCAAACCAGTCAGGCGAATCATAGGTCCTGTATCATCCACCTCCCAACATGAGCGACAACAAATATATTGCCTTTTCAAATGGGACAAGTGCCAAAAGATATCTCGTTGTTCTCCTGTGCTATCTACGGGTGTTGCATCCAGCTCTTCTGAAGGAAGTAACTTTGAAGAGGCCCACATATATCATTCGGCCTGGACACCCTGGGGAGGGTTTCCGCATATGTAGTTGTTTGCTCCTGACAGTAGAGCATATCTGTCAATAATGATATTGCAATGAACTATTGATAGGATTTGGGAATTTGTGCTGTGTAGCTAAGAAAGGCCAATAACAGGATTTTTTTTCAAGCATGGCATTTGTCATTGTCCCAAGCGCCTCATAAAGTTGGTGCCAGAAATCCTGCACGACTGGGCAGTGCCATGCAAGATGTAAGACACCCGCCCCCTCCCTGCCATGATCCTGTAAGCGGAATTGGAATTTTTTGGCAGGTGTGTCATACAAACGTTGCAAATATTTAAAAAGTATAACCCGTAATCTGCAGCTGGTGGATATTTGTGAGGTTTGCATACAACAATAGTCCCATTGTTCATCAGTAATCTCGGAGCCCAGCTCCTCTTTCCAATGTATGCATGCGAGACTCGGGACTTTATTTTGTTGAGTATGAATGCCTTTGTATAATTGGGACACTAAATACCTCCGGTCGGTGGATCCCAGCATATTGTCCAATGGAACAAGATTTGCAGGCTGCTGGGGAAAATCCGTGAGGACCGCTTTCATCCCTTGTCTCAGCCGCACATAAAGAAAAACGTCTAGTGGTGTGGGTTGTATCCCCTGAAAGAGGTGTTCTGAGGAGCGGAACTTTCCCTCATGGAATAAGTCTCCCCATTTAGTGACATAGATACGTGTGCATAAGTGTTGAAACCATTTCTCTTGTAGCAAAGAAACAGGAGGATGATATGTCAAGGGCAAACGGGAAGAGTAGAGAAGGGGTTGGGAGAGAATCTCTGTGATCCGATGCCATGAATTCACTGTACTTGTAACTACCGTGGGGTGCATGGTGCGTGCCTGTCTAGGGCCATGTATAATGCCATTCAATGGTATGGGATTCGCTAACCAATCTTCCGTGGCTACTTGCGGCATGTATCTAGGGGGTTATATCCGGTAATAGGCATACTGCGCCTGAGCGTTCAGGTAATAGAGTTCAAAATCCGGTATATCAAACCCCCCCTGTTCATATGGCTTGGTCAAGGTTTTCCAATTGAGCCGAGGCTGTTCTCCCCCCCCCCCAAAAGCAATCTAATCAGCTCAGGGCGTATAGTTTTTAAATATTAGGAACCTGGATGATAGGGTATGTTTGAGAAAAGATACAAAAATTGTGGGAGCACTACCATTTTTATCAGAGAGGCACGGCCCGCCAATGACATTGGAAGTGAGATCCAGCGTGTGACATTACTACTTAATTTCGTGACAGCTGTACCATAATTCAGCCTGACTGTCTCCTCCCTATCCCTTGTCACCTGTATGCCTATATAACGAAGGTCTGTATCACACCATTCCAAGGGAAAATCAAGGGGGAATTTGGGGACCGCTGGCGTAAGTGGGAAGATCTGAGATTTCCCCAATTAATGTTGATACCAGATAATCTACCAAACACTATGAATTCTCATAAAAGGGGGTTAATATTCTGCTGAGGATCTCTGACATAGAGCGTCATGTCATCCGTATATAGCGAAATCAAGATTTGGCGGACACAACATGGAAATGCTTTTTCCTTATGGCATTGACGAAGTCTGCAGGCCAGCGGCTCGACTGCTATAGCGAATAATAATGGGGAGAGGGTGCACCTCTGGCGGGTGCCTCTCGAAATAGAGAGCGCAGAGGACATGTAACCATTAATTAAGACTTTAGCCATTGGCTGATTGTATAGTAACCTAACTCAGGATATAATTATCAGCGGAAAACCCATGCGCTGCAATACTGCAAAAAGATCATCCCATTCTACGGAATCAACCGCCTTGGTGGTGTCTAAAAAATGCTGCCAAGGGGAATTCAGGCGCTATCGTCTGGACGAAAGAGAACAGAGTTCTGAGATTAAGGGAGGTGGCTCTACCAGGGACGAAGCCCGATTGGCCAGGTAGCACAAGCTTGTCTAGTAGTAGAGTCAGGCAGTTAGCCAAGACTTTAGCCAATATTTTTGTATCACAATTAATCAAGGATAGCGGCCTATATGCATCACTAGAGTAGGGGGACTTTCCGGGCTTCAGTAGTGAGGTGACCATTGCCTCCCTCATTGAAGGTGGAAGTATTCCGACTTCCAAGGACTCCTCATATACCTCCTTGATAACCGGTGCCATTATGTCTATGTAACTCTTATAAAATTCGGCAGGGACATCGTCTAGCCCCGGTGCCTTCCCGTTACTTAATTGCATGATAACCTCTCTAATTTTGTCTACCTCAAATGGTAGGCTAAGGAATTTCGTTGTGTATCCCCAACCACCCCAATACTATATCTCACATGAACCTATCTAACTCTAATGTGCCATGCCGTTGTGAAGTGTAGAGTGTTTTATGATGCATAGTGAATTCTTCCAGTATTTCATGCGTATCTCGATGCATGATCTCCCTGGGCCCTTCTAGCTCCAATATATGAGATGTAAATCTCGGACATCTTATCTCCTCTGCCAATGCCCTCCCTGGACACTCCCTTTCCCCGTATTTACGGGCCATCCAATGCCGCCCTTTGAATTTCATCTCTCTTTCCGCAATCTCTTCATTCTCTGATACGTCTCCCGAAAGTCTTGTTGCGCCTGGCTCGCCATCCCCCTTCCATTTTCCCCTCCAGTGCTTTCAGTTCCCGTTCTAATTCCTGAAGGGTTCTTTGAATATCCCTCAATACCCCAAAACCTTTGGACATACAGAAGCCCCTAATCGTGACTTTGAACACTTCCCAAACCACTTCCACACTGTCCACGGAATATTTGTTTCTAGCAAAAAAGTCTTTTATTTCCTCCCCCAACTCTGTCTGAAAGACCACGTCTGTCAGAGCCCTTGGTTGTAACCTCCAGCTAGGCCTCGGTCTATCATATCCTGGAATTGTGAGTGCTAGCTTCACCGGACAGTGATCTGAGAAGGTTCTGGCCGGATGAATTACACGTCGAATACCAGAACCCAACCCTCTTGATACTAAGCAATAGTCAATGCGCGCCCATGTGCCTGTGTATGATGTGAAATGGGTGCCCTCTTTCTGTTGGGGGTGAACGTAGCGCCAACTGTCTATTAATCCGCCTTCTTCCATAATACCCTGCATGATCTCCTGACAGCGATTATAATGATGTATCTGTGGATTAGATCGGTCTCACACCGGGTTCAAAGATAGATTAAAATCCCCCCCCATATTAAGTGTGTGGAACCCATAGTGAGGATCTTCCCCCATATTGTCGTGTAAAATTCAGGGGTTTCTATGTTGGGACCATGGTAATTTGCCAGCGTAACCGTTTCCCTGCCCAACCTCCCCCATGGTACAACGTATCTCCCATTAGGGTCTTCCATCGCTCCCAATAATTCAAAAGGGGTCCTCTTTTTAATCAGTATGGCTGTACCTCGGGCGTAAGAGGAGTAGGAGGCAAATAATCTTATACTTGCCCATTTGCTGGCAAATGTGCTTGGAGATTTTGAATTAATATGCGTCTCCTGTAGCATAGCAATTTGAATCTGTTGTCTGTCTAGATATGCCAACAGCTGTCTACACTTTCTCGCATCCCCTAAGCCCCTGATGTTCCATGTTATGATTCTTAGTGACCCAGCGACCACTTGAAATGCCGGGTCGGCGCAATGCAGCGTCAGTCAACTGCCCTTCTGCTAATTCAGTACATTGCAATAAAGCATTCCTGCTACTAACAACCCTCCCCATGTCTCCCCCTCCCACTGAAGTATCCCAATCATGCCAGCATTCACCGTTCCCCCACCCCATCAACAAACATTAGAACCACCATCGGAGATATCCTTGGTTAGAACAAAGATGTCCAGTTATAACAACTATGGGGTGCACCTATGTGGGGATGTTCTGCTGGGTGGCCCACGATTACCTCTCACTTCTGAAGTTCGCTCAACGTTACCGCCCTGTCCCCTGAATGAGTGCCGAGGGTGTCCGGTCCTTCAGTTTCTTTATGTACTTATCCAAATCTTTATCTTGATAGCCATAGTGTGACCAATTGACAGCCCGTCATAATGCCAGTTATGTATCATCTAGCACCACTATCGTATGTATGTGGAGCGTGAGACAAGAGTCGCGAAAGCTCTTTTCTGATGTTTTAAGCACTATTCCACATAAGATGTCTGTGCTTCACTGTGTCCCTCCAGAACCGGGGCCACACGCTTTTGTTTCTTGATCTTTTTCAGGATGTCTTCCACTTGCTGAGGCGTGGCATAAATCCTATACGCCCCCTGATAAGTGATGGAAGCCGGGCTGGATAAAGTAATGCGTATGCGATTTGAGCCTCCCTCAATTTTTGCTTGACATGAATAAACTTCCGTCTTTCTTCTTGCACATGCAGCGTAAAGTCTGGGAACATAGTAAAGGGTATTCCATCATATGTTAGCTCTCTTTTCTCTCTCGCCACCCGTAGAGCTGTATCCTGGTCTCTATAGTTTAGAAGACGTGCAATTATTGGTCTAGGTGTACTTTCAGGAGGTGGCTTAGGCCCGAGTGCACCGTGGGCCCTCTCTACAATGAATTGTGAAGATAGCGATTCTGCTCCTACCACCTCTCTAAGTAGATTTTCAACATAGTCCACCATCCTACCTGTGTTTGCGCTCTCTGGAATTCCTAAAATTCGAATGTTGTTCCTCCTGCTGCGTGCTTCAATGTCCTCGTTCTTGGCGGCTATAATTTTTAAGAGTTTATCCATTTGTGTGACAGTTTTCTGCAGGTGGGCCGATGTGTCTTCAGTGTCCGATATTCGTTGCTCTGCCTCTTTTATCCGTGTTTCATGCCCTTCCAGTTTGCGAGCTATGGTGTCCATCCTTGTAGCAAACTTATCCATTTTGTCTACAATAGTGGCAAACCCCTGCCGCACCTCCATAAGCATTGATTTCCGTTCTTCACTTGCCTCTAGCTGGCAGTCATGGGCTCCCCTGACTGCTCGGACCTCCTCCTCTGATGATTGCTGCCTGGACCCCTTCTTAGCTTTGAATGTTAGACGAGGCTGGCGCGTGTCCTTTTTCCCCATTATGGCGCCTGGCCGTGGCTTACCTCTTCCCTGTGGCAGAGTGGAAGCCTCTGGTTGCTCTATTCGCTTCCCTTAGTTCTCGGCGTGTCTGAATGCAACTAGCAGGCTGGTGTTTACCCGTGCAAGATCGTGGTGTGCACTGTGATGCTATCTTGCACGCGCGCACTCGGCAGTAAGCCCAGTGTGGCCCCCCGCCTTCTCTCGCCACCTGGTACTTTTGCCTGTAGGTATCAACACACCCTCTACAGTTCCCTTCGAGAGGCACACCGTAGAATACAGCACATCAATATCCTGTTCTGAGGTGCTAGTTCGGTGTTGCCAAGGATATCGCACCTCTGGTTCCCTGCAGCGCCCTGCCACCAATATACTCAACGTTATCAGTGCTGCGATTTAGTCCAGTCCTTACGTTCTTGCTTGCAGAAAAATATGGCGCTTCCCTATCTCTGTCACTGTAGGATCTTGTATGACGCTGGGCCACAGGACCACCCTTACAGTTGGGGAGATGCAGTTATTAGGCGACACATCCTTCCGCCACTCAGAAATGCCCAAAAAGCCGGTATAGTTATCAACCAGCTTCGCGTCGATGCAAAACACCCCTTCAGGCACCGCGCGCTGTTTCTCTATTGTAGCCTGTCACTCTTCCGCCCCCGCCAGCAGACCGCATCCAACAGTCTCGAGGAGTAGTGCCGCTCCCCTCTGTCCTCTCACCGTGTTTTTACTATGTGTTCAGGTTGGCATCTGTGCAGCCAAAACCTAGTCCGGGGCTGTGGCAGGTAGCAGAGGCAGGCAGGCACTGATGTGCTTACTGTCTCCCACAGAGCGCCCGCTCCGCCATTTCGTGTCACCGGTCCAGTCGCCTGGTGTACAGCCGGGCCTTGCGTGCCCGCTGTGCCCCACTCTCTGCTCCAGACGGAGCAGGGGCACCTCTCACGCCTGTCCTCTCCGCTCTTGTCCCAGCAGCAAATCGCTCCACACTCCTCCAAACCCACCTCATCTGCAGCTGCCAATGTTCCGCTGTATATACCTGCACCTTCACGAGAGTATGACTGGATTAAGGACCAGGATAATTGGTGGATTACAGCTGGACTGCGGGAGCCTCACTCAGTGGCGGCCATTCCGCTCGTGCGCCACCTAGCGCCCCCCACGCTACAAATGTTCTTTGTTTATAAATTGCAGTCAGGCATGGCCGACCACTTGCTCAAACACCTGACCCAATAGGTCACCACTTCTGTGTCTTAGAATTGTAGCAATACCACCGTAGGCATGCAGTCAACCACCTGAGCCAGTATGACTCCAGTACCAACGTCAATGCGGTTCAACCATTCAGCATTAACCAGGTATATATGTCCTGCACCCCACTTAGGAGCCCAGAACTTTCCTGAAGTGCCTGGCACAAGCATGGGTTATCCTGCCTGCCGTTTATCTGATTTGGGACTTCCAAGCCTATGCTCAGGTGGTACATCCCAATTTAGATACCCTTATTTAATCTCTTTCTCTGTGTTTTTCATCCTCACCCAATTCATTGCATTTACAGTCTCTTAAAATGCTAAATCTTGCATGATTAGTTTTCTCTAGTAAAGTTATTTTTATTCTCTGATTGATTTCAATTGTGCCTTTTAAAAGATTCTTGCCCGGTTAATGAATTGCTGAATACATTTTTTGATGTTCTAATGACTTAATGAATAAAGTGCAATTTCAAAATTGTTTTCGTCGCCTCTCTTCTATGTACCTTTTTTCTCAGTGAAGAGGTGTTTCGGTAGCTTGTGACCACGGTGACCACACCAGAGGGGTGATTTAATTCCCTTTATCTCGACTTGAGTAGGGAGTTCTAGTTTTCCGAAGAGGAATCAAATAGATTGGTAGTAGCCACTATCTTTTTTGATTTAGGTTTTGTTGGCCATTCTTTAGCGAAATTTCCTGATTTTCCACAATATAAGCATAACTGTAATTTTCTTCTTCTCTCTTTTTCTTCAGTTGTTAGTGGCCCTTTCATTCCACCTATTTGCATGGGTTCTACTTCAGATCATTTCATTTTAGGTTCTTTACGATCTAGTCTTAGTGAAAATGGTTTAAAGTCGTTTTGGGATTTTTTTCTCCTTTTTGCTCACCTAACCTATGGTCTAGTCTTACCACTAGATTGACAAAATCAGAATAATCATCTGGTACATCAACTATGTGAGATAGTTCATCTTTCAGACTTTCATTTAACCCAGGATAAAAAAAGAGAAATGCTTTTGTCATCGGGTCATTGTGTCTCAGTGAGGAGTCTAGTAAAGGTAGTAACATATGTTAGTAAGTCTTTATTTCCTTGTTTAAGATTTAATAATTTGATATCACTAGCTTGCATACATTTTGTGCTTAGCAAATAAACGAGTCTTTGGCTACCTTGAAAGCTGACCACAATTAGGATCTATAGAGGGTAATTCATCAGGTCGCCCTCCACTCATAAGTCACAATAACCCAAAGACGTGACAAAAAGGGCACACAATCTATATAGCTTCCTTTAAGACACTGGACAGGGAGGATACACAATTTCTATATCCTCCAACTGACTCTCTTAGAAAAAAATCTGCAAACTGGGATAGCCTACTATATACTGTTGAAAATTCATAGCGCCCATGTCGGGGCAGCGACGTGATGCACGGGAGTCAGCTGACTGCGAGTGCCTCATTGACGCGCCCGCATTTAAATACACTACATTTTGGTAGAAGCATTGCGCCGGAACGAGTTAAGGTTAACAGTTCAGGGATACATTGTAAGAGTGTGCGTGTGTCCAGTTGTCAAAACTGGGAGCCGGTTTGATGCAGCCCAGTTAGGACGCGGTTTTATAAAATGAGTGCGTCTTGACAAGAGAAACGGGCTTAAGAGAACAGAGGCTCCTCCCGGCAGGTGACCTGGCAGGGTGATGCGTGTGGGATTTGAAAAAGTGTTTTGTACATTAATGAGGCTCATGATTGAGTGAGCGAGAGGTAAATGCATTGTGGAGTTATCGTCACAATTAGATTGAGTGTATGTATGATGCCAAAGCTTCCCAGTTCTAAGGGATAAAGCGACTTGGTAGTTGGCAGAGAAATAGCTATGTCGACTGTAGGAGGTCGCAGTGAAACACGTAGTGCAGACAGGTGGGGGTTTCCCGGTGATGAGGACTAATCATGTGATACATGTTTTACATGTATAATCTCAGTAACCGAGTGTGCTGGATAGGGGCCCTTTTATAATTGAAGATAATGCCCCTTGTCACGGTGGGAAGCCGGTACGATTGACTTTGGCTACCACATGGTAAATATTATTGAGTAGTAAAGTGGCATGAGCCAGTTCCCAACTTGAGCATGAGTAGTAGCTTTGGAGGTACCACATTCGTTGGGGGTTTTAATTATTGTTCTTTTTGTTTATCAGTCATTCTTCACACGAAAGTTGGAGTCCAGGGAGGTGAATGACGACCTCAAGCCCTGATGAAATTGCTACAAAAAACAAGAGACAATGAAACATGTTGGTCCATCTTTAAATGGTCTATAACGTGCAGTTTGGTTTTAATCTTGAGTAAGGCTCACGGTTTGGAATAAAATTGAAGTTTGGTATATGGGAGACCTAACTCAATTTTATATTGGAGGAATTTTTCCTTTTTGCACATTGGGGTCTGTTCTAGACATAGATATTTCTGTCTGCACCTCTTTTCTTTATATTGGAAGTGTTTTTCTGTTTTTTCTTCACTGGTGAGAGAGATTCCGATGATGAGAAAGTGGGCAAGCTGGTGAGAACCAACCAGCAGCCCCTCTGGTGATGCGCACGTGAGGTACTCTCTCACCTACACAGTACTTTGTTTCAAAGAAAGAAGGAGGTGCACTCAATAATTATTTCAGGAGAGCTAGTAACGTCCAAAGGATCTTCTTTATTCAAAAACATTTTTTTATATAGATTGAATCACAGCCAATGCGTTTTGTTCCTGTCTGCCAAGGAAATTCCTCAGGGCCGAAACAATTATATAAAAACATATGTTTGTTATTGTGTAATATAAATGTTACAACTCTATTTATATTATGTTTTTATATAATTGTTTCAGCCCTGAAGAAGTTCCTTGGCAGACAGGAACGAAACACGTTGGCTGTGCTTCAATCTATATAAAAAAAATAATAAAGAAGATCCTTTGGACATTATTATTATTATTAGGAGCATATAAATCGCACTTATACTCAAGGGCGTCCTGGCGCTGCAAACTGACTCCCTATAGCACATGAAGATCTAACCCCTGAATAACCAGGTCTTAAGCCCCTTTCTGAAAGAGATGAGCTCCGACACATTCCTGAGATGAGTCGTCAGGCTATTCCAGGCCTTAGCTGCACCGTATGAAAAGCTGCTTCCTCCCCAACTGGCCTTTTTTATTCGTGGCACCACAACTAGTCTGCCTCCCTGGCATGTACCATTTGAAACACCTACTCAAAAACTCTGGGCCACTGCCCATCAGAGTATAAAGACAATGCACTGCGCTTTAAATTGTGCTGGTCTCATTACCTGCAGCCAATGCAAACATTACTGGCTCTCCTGAAATAATTATTGAGTGCACCTCCTTCTTACTTTGGAACTCTTTGTATTAGTGGCACCTATCCCCGGCAGGTGCTGGGAGTTGTAGCACCTAATTTCTATAGATTTGGATTAAAAGTGCTTAACCTTGGTTAGCCGTTGTGTTCTTTCATGTAAAACAATTCTTTGTTTACATACGCTTTTCTATTAAGGGGATATGTCTATAGAGCGGGAACTAATAAACAATTATTTTTAAGAATGTTCCTCGGGCAGTTAAGACTGGATAAAGACTGAAAACATTTTTGGTAACCAGCAGAGGGTTGGAGGATATAGAAATTGTGAATCCCCCCTGTCCAGGGTCATAAAGGAAGCTATATAGATTGTGTGCCCTTTTTAGGTCGAGCCTTGCTCGACTTTTAGTAAGTGGGATTTCAAAGTGCTACCCACCGCTGGCCTAAAGCTTGTGTTCACGTGGGCGTAAATGTGCACAGCTGCCAGCTTTCGCGTGATTACTTTAACTTTTGGCGCTGCTGCGCGCGCACCACTCAGGTGTTTGCCGGCGCATGCACTCCCCCACCCCTCCCACTTGTTTACTTTACTTCTTGTGACTTCCAGCTTAACCTTAAACCAAGACCCACCCCTAGCAGTTTCCGGTCCTCGCATGCTCCCTGAACGCTCCTACCTTCAGTGCTTGATATATTGAATAAAAGTCTCCCTCTGAAGCAAGCTGACTCTCGCTTGCTCTCTGAACTCTCCTCCACCCCTCCCCCGCCGTGTCACGCAATTGACGCGCTCATTTCACTTTCGCCGCACACCAAACAGAGCCTTCATGTCTTTAGTGACTCGCTCAGGCTTTCGACCGGCTTTGTGTGCTGCAAACAACATTTCCCAGATCTGCACTCTCCCCTCATCTTTCACCATGCAATACTGTAGAGTCGGCGCTCTAGCTGGCGTGAGCCGGCGTGAGCCGCGTGATGACGCGGCACGCCCGCGGCCATGATGGGATGCGCGTGCAGCCCACACAGAAGGAGCGCGAGTGTCGGAGCCGGCAAGACTTGCGGCTCGGCGCTCTCTGATTGCTTGTAAGTAGAATAAAGGCTCAAAAGGTACCCACGGCTCTTGTCATTATTTCGGGAGCGATAGGTAACTTTACAATGGCGACGAGGAGGTGATGGCATATACAGAAAAAAATGATGATGAAAAAATGAACCACAGGCAATATCGACCACTGAGCCTCGGGGCAGGAGCACTCCCTAAACAACACGACGTGCTCGCCAAACCCTCCACTATTACTGGACAAGGAAATCAGAGAGCGTGGCAGAGCCCACCCACGTGCAAAGGAGCCACACAGCCACCACAGAAGGTGAGAGGGCCCGAAAGGAGGGGGCAAGACAGCGCAGGAACCCACCGACCCCACACCCCAAGGGCTGGAGAGCTGGCTACTCCGGGGAAAGACAAAGGGGAAGACAATAAGAGCCCCCAGAGACAACCAAAGAAACAGGAGGAGGACGACTCGACAGGCAGCCCAAGAACCACAGTGGGACTAGCCCCCCAGAAAAGCGCGAGAGGATGTGTGCCCAGACATCTTCAGCTATGGCACCGGTGCCATTCCTACCCAAACCAGGGGAACCCCTCATGCGGTGGGAAGATTGGAGAGAATATATATACAACTTTATAGAAGTACTGGAGGAGGAAAATGAGGAGAAATTTACAAGCCAGAGGAAGAGACGTATACTACTACTTAACCTAGGCCCAGAGGGACTCAGGGTCTTCAAGAACTTAGTACCCAAGCAACGGGCAAGCACGGACGACGACGTCTACGCCCATGCCATCGAGGAATTAAATGAACACTTTCGCCCAGCGGTCTGCGTCTCAATCGACAGATACAATTTCCAACAAAGGAAAAAAGAGGCAGGTGAATCAGTTGAAGAATACGTGGCGGCATTGAGGAAATTGGCCTCCACGTGCAGGTATGCTGCGTTCCAGGATGAGTTCATCAAGGATCAGATTGTGATGCACACCACGAGCAAAGCTGTGCAGGAGAAACTATGGGCAAGCGGAGACACCACGCTGAAGGAAGTCATGGTGACGGTCAAGAAAGCAGAACTCGCAAAACGGTGTGCTGAGGCAGCGAAGAAAGAGCCGGTGGCCAGACCAATGGTGAACAGGATAGAGGACGAGGGGCCCCGAAGAGAAAGCAAGTACAAAGGTACGGTGCAGAAGAATCCCAACAGATGACAAGGCAATCCAGGACCCCCAGGGAAACAGGCGGGAACCAACAAACGGAGCTGTTACAGGTGCGGGAGCATGGCACACGAGGCTCACGACAGGAAGTGCTTGGCATTCCGCGCCAAATGCCTGTTCTGCGGGATCGTAGGGCACTATGAGAAGGTGTGCCGCAGGAAATCAACCAAGACCATGGTGAAGTTTGTAGAACAAGAGCAGGAAGACCAAGGAGAAGACAACTACGAAGAAGACGACACCGTGCTATGCATCTACGACCAGATACTCTGCGTCGACAACAAAAGGTCAACCAAACCAGTGCTGGACATGACAATAGGAGGAGTACCAATCAGCATAGTGGCGGACACAGGCTCTCCATACACAATAGTCCAGAGGGCGGTATGGAACGAGACATTCAAGCCGTCACTGGGACCGGAACTGGAGGGTCTAGATATTCGCCCGGTCACGTACAACAGAGACCGCATACCCATGGCAGGGTTCAGGCCGTTGAAGTTCGAATTTAGGGGGCGCACAGCCACCTCCAAACTGTACGTCTCGGAGAAGGGACCCTCAGTCCTGGGTTGGTTGTATCAAGGGGACCTGGGTATCAAACTAGACCCGGGGGGAAAGGTCCAGATACTGCTCACCGAACCAGACAGTTGGCCGGACTTAGACCAGTGGAAGAAGGAGTACCCCAAGGTGTACCGAGGCAAGGTGGGGAGACTTGAGAAGTTTACGCACAAGATAGTACTCAAGGAAGGAGCGGTACCGGTATCGCACAAAGTGAGGAACATACCCCTGGCCGTAAGAGAGGCAGTCCAGGAAGAGCTACAAGAACTAGAGAACAAGGGTATAATCGAACCCATCACGTGTGCAGAATGGTTGGCACCACTGGTGGTGGTAATGAAACCCAGTGGTAAGGTCAGGCTGTGTGTTGACCTCCGAGAGCTCAACAAGAGCATCGTAGTGGAAATGTTTCCCTTGCCCCGCATCGAGGAGATGCTAGCAAAGACCCGGGGGATAAAGTGGTATTCCACGATAGACTTGACTTCTGCCTACCACCAGATCGCACTACATCCTGAGAGTAAGAGACTGACGTCCTTCATCACCCCCTTTGGGTGCTACCAGTTCTGCCGCATGCCGTTTGGACTGGCATCGGCTGCGGCGGTGTTCCAAAAGTTGATGCATCAACTTTTCAAGAACATGGACGGCATCCAATATTTTCAGGATGATATCCTGGTGATGGGGCGAGACAGACTAGACCACGACGCCAAACTGACCAAGGTCCTGAGCGTACTGGAGGAAAAGGGCCTGACGGCGGAATGGAAAAAATGCCGCCTGGGCATGGAGTCAGTAACCTACCTGGGGCACGAGATAGGAGTACAAGGAATCAAACTAAAAACTGAAAATGTGAGAGCAATTTGTGACGCACCGCCCCACGCCAACAGAGAGGATGTCAGATCCTTCTTGGGCATGGCGAAGTATTATAGTAAGTTCTTCCAACATTTCGCAACAAAGACCCACCACGTGCAGCAATTGACAAGGGAGAAGACGCCGTTCAACTGGACGGAAGAAACACAACAGGAGTTTGAGAGTGTAAAGAGAGACGTGGTGAACGCAGTGCCCCTACAAGGATACGACCCCCAGGGCCAAACGGTACTCACGACAGACGCCAGCGACAAGGGGCTAGGCGCAGTGTTAATGCAGGACAGAGGCCAAGGAGTGGTGGAAACGTTGAGCTTTGCATCGCGCACACTGAGTGACACAGAAAAGAAATTCAGTGTCATAGAAAAGGAGATGCTGGCGGTAGTGTGGGCAATGGCAAGATTCCGACAATTCCTGTGGGGCACACGGTTCCCGTTGAAAACGGACCACAACCCGTTAGTGAAGGTATTAACCTCAAGTGGACATGCCAGCGCCACGCCCAGAATAGCCAAGATGACGTTGAAGCTGCTGGAGTACAGATATGACGTGGAGTATATCCCGGGCAGTCGGAACAAAGTAGCTGACTATCTGAGTAGAGCAGCAGCAATGTAGACGGAAGCAGAAGACGGAGAAGTCAGAGGAGAAATGGTGGCATTGACGGAGGACCAGGAAAGAGTCATCAGCAACCAAGAATGGCACGAAAGCTTATAAAGAGGACGAAGGCTTACAGGAGGTGAAGGAATGCATAGTGAAGGGATGGCCGGAGAAAAGACATATGGATGAAAATCTAAGGAAGTACTATCAGTTGGCGACAAGGGAATGTTCGTATACAGAGGGGACAAGGTCATCCCCCCGGCTGGAATAGTCCCAAGATTACTAGCGATACTCCATGAGGGACATCTGGGGATTGGAAAGATGAAATTACGGACCAAGCAAGGGTACTGGTGGCCGGGCGTGGATGCCCAAGCTGAACGGTACGTCAGGGAGTGTGCACAATGCCAAGAAGCGGACAAAACACTTAAGCCCTTGAGGCCAGCACTAGGGAAATTCGAGTCCCCAAGGAACCCGTGGGAAGAACTGTCCATTGATATCCTAGGCCCGATTTTGGATGGGCAAGGGACCCAGAAGTACGTATGCGTCCTCATAGACAGGTACTCTAAGTGGCCAGAAATGAAGGTAGCAGAAGTGATGGACACGGAGACAGTGGTAAAGTTCCTGAGCGACACATTTGTGAGAGAAGGTATTCCCAAAACCATATTAAGTGACAATGGGCCTCAGTTCACGTCAGAGAAGTGGACCAACTTCATGAAGAGAAATGGAATCCTATCCAAACACACGTCTATTTACCACCCGGCTGGGAATGGCCTAGTAGAACGTTTCAATAGAGTGGTAATGGGGTCGGTGCAGGCGGCCATCATGAGTGAAAAAGATTGGGAGAAGGAAATATGGAAAATGATATCGGCCTACCGAATTACACCCACGGGAACAGGATATAGCCCTTTCCAGATACTGAGAGGTCGAGACCTATTCACGAGAGACAACAGAGTGTGGAAGGAAAAAACAGTGACCAGCCAATGGTCCCCTGCTGTAGTTCATGCCAATCTGGAGAGAGCGCAAGCAGTATATGCCAAACACTACAACACACGAAGGAATGTGAGAGACACAGGACTGGAGAAAGGCGAATGGGTGAGAGTCAAGTTGGCGACGTTACAAAGGAAAGGGGACAGCAAGTACAGCAAACCACTCCAAGTCAAGGAGATATATGACAGAGCGGCCTTATTGAGTGACGGTAATGTATGGTCCCAAGATAGGATGGCGAGGTGCAACAGAATAGTGAGATGGGACGCCGATGAACATGATCAGGAAGGAACTGTGGAGCGTGGACAGGGAATGGAACCTTCCAGCTTGGAGGTGGACGCAGAAGCAGGAGGTTTGAGTGAGGAGCAAGACAGCAGTATCAACTCACGAGTGGAAGCGGAGAGGAGCACAAGGCGATTAACGGGGAGCCCAGCTGAACCCAACCAAGGTGAAGGTAGCGGAGCTACCCAGGAGAGAGAGGACACTGCGACCCCGGTAAGACGCACCCGAGGGGGGAGAGCAGTGGTGAGACCGTCCAGGTTTCAGGACTATGATATGGGTGATGGACAATAGTTCAAGTTTTGTTATATGTGTAAAAAGGGGAGATATGTAGAGTCGGCGCTGGAGCCGCGTGATAACGCGGCACGCCCGCGGCCATGATGGGATGCGCGCGCAGCCCACACAGAAAGAGCGCGAGTGTCAGAGCCGGCAAGACTTTTGATTAGATCAACATTATTTCCATTTTATGTGTTCACAGAGCCGACTCATTAAAAATATATGTTCTTGCTTTTACATGATACCTTCAGTGCTGGAGCTATTGAATATAAAAGTCTCCCTCTGAAGCAAGCTGATTGCTCTTCCATTCCCACTGAAGTAGCTAACCGCCAGTGTGTTTTTCTTGAATAATTACACACAATTGCAATATGAATACCCAAAGGAGAAACACATAATTACACATTTTATAAATTACACTCACCGAAAATTATTGCAATCTTATAAATATGGATTTATACTCATTCCCTAAATGGGTCATCTATAACATTCTGCTTCTAAAAGTGGCTGTTGGGCGTTGCTAAAAACAGGATACACACAACTTGAGACAGAGGATGAAATGTGGGGCTCTGCAGATGTATGTCTTTTTCAGTGTTTTCCTCTGTTGCCAGCTAGAGGGTGGGCGCAGAAAAACTAAAAGGACTGAACCCGGGAAACGGCAACGTGAAGCTTTTTTAGATCACATATCAATGTTTGCTTTGCACCAAAATTACTAGTTTTTCCCTGGGTTTTTCTGTCGACCATGGTTTTTTTTCAACATGGCTGCCCGTTTTTTTGTTTGTTATATGCAAGACTATGACAGCTATTACGTTCTATTAGAACGTAACAAAGCAGACCGGCTGAGAAAGACTTATCTTTTTGTTTGCAAGCATTTCAAAATATATTTTGAGTAATGCATTTTTGTATTGTTATTATAATATGAAAGGCACAAAGGAAACCGGTAATAGAAAGATTCATTCTTTTGTGTCCGCAGCTGGGAATTTTATGGAAATAAATATCTTGCAGTAATGCGTTCTTGTCAGAGGCATAACAAAGGGGATTTCTATTCAGACAGTGGACATGTTTGTTTTGCATACCTCCTTCCTCAACCTCTGTACCGCTCTACCTCTCTTTCTACCAATATCTCTACCTCTCTCTGTCTCTCTACCGCTCTCTACCTCTATATCTCTCTCTACCTCTACACACCTCTGTCTACCCCTCTCTCTACACACCTCTCTCTCTCTCTACAACTCTCTCTCTACACACACCTCTCTCTCTCTACACACACACACCTCTCTCTCTCTACACACACACACCTCTCTCTACACACCTCTCTCTCGACACACACACACCTCTCTCTCTCTCTACACACCTCTGTCTCTCTCTACACACACCTCTCTCTCTCTCTCCACACACCTCTCTCTCTCTCTCCACACACCTCTCTCTCTCTCTCTCTCTCTCTCTCTCTCCCTCCCTACACCTCTCTCTCTCTCTACCTCTAAGTAGCAGTTGGAGCCTAACAGCACTGCTTGTCCTTAAAAAATTTTTTAAAAAGCATTGGCATAGCCATTAGGTCTCGACTTTGGGGCCTTATAAGTGTTTAACCCTGCAACAGTTCATGTTGTTGCACCAAGGATATTGTGCTGCATAACTAAATACTTATAAGGTCCCAAAAGCGAGACCTATTGGCTATGCCAATGCTTGTTTGTCAGGTCTTTGTGGTTATTGTACCTTGAAAGCGGGCCAGTTATAAAGAATCGGGTAATTCCTGCTATGAGAGGTATAGATCAATTTGCCGCCTCCCCACCAAGGTATGATAGTACAAACGCTACTTTTGCGGAATCTGTGTGCAAAGATTGTGGTTTACATATAAAGTGCAGCTGACACTGACTAAGGAATATAGCAAACTTTGAACTATCACCCAGAAAACGTTCAGGCATGGATAGGGGTACTGAGGTGGGCATAGCTACAGGTACCTGTACTTATTTAGCAGGATGACTACTACGTGGGGTAGGATAAATGCTTGTGCAGGTAATAAAATCAAATGATGCCTTCTCTATTTCTGGAAGTGGAATATCCCATGGTTTCCCTCTGTTGTATCAATTCTCTACATAATTCCATATTTTCTGCACATAATTTGCGCATTTCTAATTGCAACGACTGCAACATATGAGCTACGTCTTGATTAGCTGATAAATCAGCTGCTAAAGCTTGGGCTATATCCTGAATATTAATGTGTTCGGATTCATGGTCCATATCTCCAGAAGGGAAGAGTTTTTGTTGCATGGTTTTCTATCAAGAACAGTTACCTGAAAATCCAGTTTTTCCCTTCAGGGGATGCTAGAACCCGATACCTTCTAAAACCCATTCCAGCTACAATGTTTAGGTAAAGACATTGAGCTGTGGAGTAGCACCAATGGTAAAGGGGTTGGGATGAAAGAGAAAATAAAAAGAAACACCGGAGTGCTGGAAATCCTCGTAGCAACAAGTTCTGGGGCTGGAAATACCGTGGCATTCCTCTAACTGGACTTAGGGTGGATGACGCTAGGGTGAATGGTTTCTATAAAAAAAAGAAATGAAGGAAGTTTTCACCTTATTGTTATCATCACAATAATGTTTTATGACTTATGATGAATGATAAGGACATGCCTTTCAAAGTTTGTGCTCTTTATTCTTGAATATGCAGGAACAAAGCAGAAGACCACATTCAATGTAGAATATTATATGAATGAATTTGTGGAATCATTTTACTGAAACAATAATGAGAAACTATAGCATGAAAACCCTTATTAGAACTGTGGGCAATGTATAATTATTCTTATTCTATTACTTACACAACTTAAACAGAAACTTCACATTAGCTTGAATGTACTTGTACAAAAACAGACAAGGTTCAAGGTTTCTTTCAGGATCAAAAGAAAATCAGCAATGATCACAAAATTTTTAAGGAGTATTTCAGAGAAAATCATCAAATCAAAAGGTAACACCGCAAGGATTAATATTTTCGAGTTTAACAAAGTCATCAAATGCAAGAAAGGAGATTCATCTCTTTTGTTTTTCTCAAAGTGGCGTTTTTATAAGAGTGCTCCTTTAAACATGTCCATTGTGCTCATGAACTCCAAAAATATGGTGAAATAAAACACAAAAGCAAATACTTTGTCTCTCTTCTTCGAGCACTCGGGAGTGTCTTTAAGCAATAACTCACGGTTTGTTGATTTTTTCTTTTCATTGCTTCAAGCTCTGGATCCGGACGAAAAGCTCTGGAACTGGGAGAAGTGAAGCGAAAACTGATCGGGGCACTCGGCAAGGAATGGCAGCCTGCAGTACGATGCTGGATCTCAGGTAAGTGGAGTGAAGAAGAGGCCAAGCGATGCTCTACGAGACGACGGCTTATTTATAGTCAGCTGTTCCACATGTTTTCAAAATCACAAGGAGCCGTTAGTGCGGTGACAGTTGCCTTGTGTTCCTTCCGACTTATAGCTTAATCACAAGTAATGGGTGTTTCCGTGGGAACCAGCTTGTGCATTTTACAACTGATTTTCACTTGTTGAAACAATTGCTCTGAATTTTACTGTTACTTTGTACAATATAATAGTAATTGAAAAAAAGAAAACAAAGAAATAAATAACTAACTGAATGTTCTTTCCTCCTATGTGTTGTATGATATATTCACACCTATTCTGCATTTAGGTTACTCGGGGCTAGGAGTATTGTAGATCATAACAGAAAGGCCTCTGTGTGTGATCGCTGATGAATCCTTGATGTTGACAAGTCACTACACCTACTTCTATATTCATTTTAATGGTATGGGTTAGGCCCTGTGTGCGTCCACTGATGTCTTTCTAGTTTTGATAATCAACAAAAACCCTTCAAACATTCACTGCACCTGAATGATTTTACCATGTGTGTATTTCTTGATGTATTTGTAGGCCTGATAAGTGACTAAAGTTCGTCACACATTCAGTGCAATTGAATGGCTTTACCCATGTGTGTTGTTTGATGCTCTTTTAAGTTCTATTAGGTGTGCTGATTGACTTAAGCTCTTCACACATTCACTGGACTCAAATGGTTTTTCTCCTGTGTGTGTTCGCTGATGATTGCTTAACGCTGAAGAGTCACTAAAACTACTGCCACATTCATGACAATGGTAGGGGTTTTCCCCAGTGTGTGAGCGCTGATGTTTCTTTAGGGCTGATTGGTGACTAAAGCTCTTCACACATTCACTGCATCTAAATGGCTTTTCCTGTGTGTGTGTTCGCTGATGGACTTTTAGGTGTCCTAGGTAAATAAAGCTCTTCATACATTCACTGCACTTGAACGGCTTTTCCCCTGCGTGTTTTCGCTGATGAATCCTTAATGATGAAAAGTCAATAAAAGCTTTGCCACATTCACTGTAACAATAAGGTTTTTCCCCTGTGTGTGTTTGCTGATGTTTTTGTAGGTTGGATAAACGACTAAAGCTCTTCACACATTCACTGCACTTGAATGGCTTTTCTCCAGTGTGTGTTTGCTTATGTTTTTGTAGGTGTGATAACTGAATAAAGCTCTTTGCACATTCACTGCACTTAAATGGTTTTTCCCCTGTGTGTGTTTGCTGATGTCTTTGTAGGTTTGGTAAGTGACTAAAGTTCTTCATACATTCACTGCACTTAAATGGCTTCTCCCCTGTGTGTGTTCGCTGATGTTTCCTTAATGATGAAAAATCAATAAAAGCACTGCCACATTCACTGCAATGGTACGGCTTCTCCCCTGTGTGTGTTTGCTGATGTTTTTGTAGGTGTGATAACTGACTAAAGCTCTTGGTACATTCACTGCACTTGAATGGTTTTTCCCCTGTGTGTGTTCGCTGATGTATTTGTAGATGCGATGACCGTCTAAAGTACTTTGCACATTCAGAGCACTTGAATGGTTTTTCCCCTGTGTGTGTTCGCTGATGATTTCGTAATGTTGAGGAACAACTAAAACTACTTCCACATTCATTGCAATTGTATGGTTTTTCCCCATTATGTGTTTGATAATGTACTTGTAGGTTTCCTAATCGACTAAAGGTCTTCAAACATTCACTGCACTTAAATGGCTTTTCCCCTGTGTGTGTTCGCTGATGAATCCTTAATGATGAAGAGTCAATAAAAGCTTTGCCACATTCACTGCAATGGTAGGGCTTTTCCCCTGTGTGTGTTTGCTGATGTCTTCGTAGGTTGGATAATTGACTAAAGGTCTTGACACATTCACTGCACTTAAATGGCTTCTCCCCTGTGTGTGTTCGCTGATGAATCCTTAATGATGAAGAGTAAACAAAAGCACTGCCACATTCACTGCAATGGTAGGGCTTTTCTCCGGTGTGTCTTTGCTGATGTTGTTGTAGGTGTGAGAACTGACTAAAGCTCTTTGCACATTCACTGCACATGAATGGTTTTTCCCCTGTGTGTGTTCGCTGATGTATTTGTAGCTGCGATAACTGTCTAAAGTACTTTGCACATTCAGGGCACTTGAATGGTTTTTCCCCTGTGTGTGTTCGTTGATGAATCCTTAATGTTGAGGAACGACTAAAACTTCTTCCACATTCATTGCAATTGTATGGTTTTTCCCCATTATGTGTTTGATGATGTACTTGTAGGTTTCCTAATCGACTAAAGGTCTTCACACACTCACTGCACTTAAATGGCTTTTCTTCTGTGTGTGTTCGCTGATGACTTTGTAGGTTTGATGAATATCCTAAGCTACTTTTACATTCACTGCACTTGAATGGTGTCTCCCCTGTGTGGATTCGCTGAAGGCTTTGGAGCTGTGATGACTGACTAAAGAACTTTGCACATTCACTGCACTTGAATGATTTTTCTTCTCGGTGTGTTTGCTGATGAAGCTTTAGAAGTGATGACAAACTAAAGCTCTCGTTGCATGTGTGTGATTCTTCTTTCTCGGTTTCTGTCTGTGGGTAGGGTATATATTTGTCTACATCCCAAGACTGTGTTTCCTGAAGGGCCAACATGGCTGATAAAGCACTTGTGTTATTCTCACACTCCCTGTATGCATGTGGTATTTTGTACGATTGCTTTCCGACTCAACAATAACGTGCTATAGCCACCAAATACTTACCACACTCATAATATCTATACTTTTCTTTAGATGATTTTGCCATTAGATTGGACTATGGTTATGCACGCTTGCATGTAAAAATTTATCTTCCTTCTGGCCAGTGAAAATTGGGACAGTCCATTGTATTGTAGATCACATAACCGCTCTTATCTTTACCCTTCAGTTGTCTGGCTACACTCTGTTGTGCTCTGCTCTGGTTGCTGTGGATTAGCCAAAAACAGTTAACAATATACCTAGAGCACTGATTGATGATCCGTTATTGCTTTAGAAAGCAGAGTACTGTGTTAACCACATCATACCAATCACATGATCATGGCTGGTGTTGGACACAGGTTTATACAGGAGGTGATTTGCCAATGTTCTTATCTAATTGTTCTAGAGGCGATTTCTTTGTCTTGTGGCCTACAGGTGCGCAGCTCGGACTGTTACATCCAATTAACTGCCCTTGACTGCTTTTTCATGGATTTGTCAGTTTATGTGCAGGTTCCTCTGTCGCCGACTGCATCAATGTCTTCCTGAATACTGGAGGTCATTATTTCTGCAATGTTTGCAGAGTTACAATCTTAGCTTCCTTGTTCATAATCATTTCATGCACTCAAGGTTTTTCTGTTGGATGTAAAGATATTCAGAATTATTAAACGTAAAAATTCTAGGATATGAATTCATAATGTTTAACTGATTGTAAAATACATCTCTTCTTTACCGTCTTTGAAACGTAGCAAGGAATATTTCAACATACATAGATATTTAACTAAAAGTTCTGTGGATCACATCAACTACTGAAAAGAAAGTACTTTACCAGTGTTCACAGAGAAACTTGGTTAAAAAGTGGGCTCACATAGCACCCACATGCTAGAGGTACAGCTTTAGGCAGATACACATGGACAAGATTTCATTCATACAAAAACTGATTGTGGAAAACAAAGGGACCAGGATGGCCTGCTGTTAATTCAGTAACTCTTCAGGAAGTATATAATAGAGGTAACTCTTCAGAAAGTATACAACAAAGTTAACACAGGATCAGCTCAAATGACAACTCCTGTCTTTACCTTGCTGTTCAATAAGTCATCTTAGACACTTGCAACAGCTCCCCTGGTTCAAGCATTTCTAGTTTCTTCTAACCTGGAAGATTGGAGCCTCATTGTGAGTTGAAGTGGGTTTTCTATCGCAACAACATCTGTCTATCTCCCTAAAACGAATGCAGCTTACAGGGCCTTGTTCTGGCCCTAAAATATAACTTAAAAAAGCAAGTCTAGTTCTTCATAAAGTACATGAAAGTCTGTATGATGCAGCTCCTTCTAGGGCTTTTTTGTGAAACAGAAAGAGGGGTTCATTGTAATGCCCATCTATTACATAATACATGCAGATAAGGCAAACAAACTGTGAGAAGTTGGCCTGATGTGCAGTGCTCACTATTCTAGTGATCACTATATATCAGTCCAAACAACCCTTATTGATGATTGGTTGTAAGTCAACCTTATAGACCAGCTATCCTAGTAGCATGGATACGAGCAGTCGAAGGCTAAGACTCTAGGGGGCGTGTTAAGCCAGCTGTTTTACCATCACATTACCCCTTGAACACCCAGTGAAAGGACACCACACAAGTGTTATGAAAATAAACAGTGTATTTATTAGAATCACAACAACCCTGTACTCTTTATGAGGACAGGGTGCTAGGCACACAACAAAACTCTTACGAAAATACTTAAGTTAGCACAGTATATACAAATGCCCGAGGGGCACGAAAAACCATATACTCTAAAGGTGGAATGCGAAATTACTAGCAGGTAAGTACAGTACTAATAGGCTTTGGAATCGCTAGGACTTGACTATGGAATCGTTAGATTACTTCTAGGAGACCTAGGGGACTCGGGTGCAGAGTGTGCACTCTCACGCGGGATGCGGGACAAAGTCTATGGTAGCTAGTAACGCTAAAGTTAGTGTTCACGGGCGAACCCGACCTGGTAGGGAGAAAACGACAGTGGATCCTGACCCTTGGATAGTGAGGCTACGCTGGGGCACCGAAATGCCGAAGTTACCTAGCCCAGGGGCTGCAGCTGCATATGTCTCAAAAGACGTGGGGAATCCTCGTTGCCGGACCAGGAGCCTGGAAGAAAGATGCTGGCAGGCGACCGGTGAAGATAGTTCGAGTTGATCCAAGCTTGGATCTGGAAGATGGATGACACCTGAAAGCAGAGGGGACCAAGTTCGTGACTACTAGCCAGTAGTCAGTGGGCACCAGGAGGGCACCGGATGGTAGTCACCTCAACTAGGTGAGTGGGCGACGCTGTGCTCTGCAGATCTCACGGACCAGGAGGCGTTGTCGGCGACCAGGATGGAGAGGCGAGCTGTCCCACGATGGATGAAGCTGTCGGCGTCGAAGTACCCAGGATTGGGCAACAAAGCCTTGGCTAATTCAAGCCCACGCGGTGGACTCAAAATGGCGTCTTGAGTGGACCAGGAGGGTCCGGGGTGCTCCTCTTCGGGAAGGGAGCAAGGGCCAGTCTGGAGCAACCAGACCAGCAGCAGTGATGTCGTCCGGCGTCGTTCAGAAGGCCACAAGCCAGCGGGCTAGTAGCCAAACAACGCAGTGAGCAGCAAAAAGCAGAAGGGCCCCACGCCAATCGTGGAGATGCTGGGGGGGCTGCTCTTCGGTGCTGGAGCTGCTCAGGGTCGGGGCTTCTCGGACCCCAAAGCACTCGCCAGGAAATTACTCGGCGGGCTTGCTGTGCAGAAGTCGTGCAGTCTTGGCAATAGTCGGTCCCTTGAGGTCTCGTCGCACTCACGGTTCTCAGCTTGGCTGTAGAGGTAAGTAGAGGTCGGAGGTGCCAGGGAAGCCGGGTCTTGTCGAGCTGGGCAGTCGGATTCCGGAGGAAGGACTTACAGCAGACCGCAGTGTTCTTGCGATGGTGCCTGCGGATGCAGGGTGACTACTCCTTAGTCACAAGGGAGAATCTTGAAGAAGGAAATCTTGAAGTCCTTTCGCAGAAAGTCGTGTCTTGATTCCAAAGATGATCTAATTTGGAAGGGGGCCTGCTCCTACCTTTATCTGGGAAAAGGGGGCTGGCACGCGACTAGGTCCTGCCCTATGGGTGGGACCAGGAGGGGGGTGGTTACACCCACTTCCTTGGCGGGCTTTTCCCCAGCTCAGGGTCTGGAGTGTCCCTGGAACTGGTTCAAGCCGGCCTATGCATAGTGAGCACCGGGGTGCCACTTGCAGTCACCTTCCTCTGAAGCCCTGCCTACCTAGGATACACAAAAGCCTGTCTGGGACGGTGCTGGCACCGCCCCTGGCAGGAAACCCTTTGTCCTTATCTCCTGCTCTGGGAGGACTCCCAGCAGCAGGAGGGCAGACTTGTGTCTCGGTGGCAGCATCCATTTTGTGGAGCTGAGGCTCTGTTTGACTTTAACCGGGGTTAGGGGTTACATACATGTCGTGTCCCTCTAGAAGGGTGGAATGCTAACCCCGTCGCCAGAATTGGCGAGGGGTTAGTATTCCAATTCGTATGACACCTTACTCGACATGTTTTGATAAAGCGATACCAGAGTTGGCATATAACCGCGAGGATTATAATGCACTTAAGAGTATATGGTATGCAATATCATGGAAACGGCTAAGGGATAGATCCCGAAAGCCGCAGACAGGCTCAGCTCATGCCAGAGCACCATCTCACACGATTCCAAGCACTCTGCCTTCAGGATTGTTAAGGCCTGCCATAGGAGTGACTGATAGGAGATCTGTGTGTCCATTTTAGGGTTAGATATAGGTATACTATATCTAAAGCAAAGGGTGAGTACACCACCTTGCCCCAGCTGTCGTGCAGCCAGTTGCGTCAGTTTTGGATGGCCAGCCAGGGGGGGCATAATACATGCTGCAGCCCCTGGTAGGCCCTGGGTACACCTATGCCCTAGGTACCTAAGGTACACTGTACAGGGACTGATAAGGTGACTCAGTATCCAATTTAGATATGTACCTAAGGTACATGGAATCCATTTTACAGAGAGAGCAGTAGGCCTGGGGCCCTGAATAGCAGGGTCCCAGGTCAACTAAGTCAGAAAACCAGCAAAACACCAGGCAAAAAGTTGGGGGCAACCATAGTCAGGGATCTACCTTCCTACATAACCCCCCCCCCCCAAACGAAAGGAGATAAGGCTAGCCTTGCCAGGTAAGCCTATATTGCCTGAGTGGCCATATAAGGAAGTACCAGCACTGGCATGGTTACCCCCTATCTCATGGTCCACTAAGCAATCCCTCACCCTAAGGGTGTCTGAGGGTCTCCACCATAGGGAATCTCTACCTGTGGTGTGTTTTGGCAAAGTAAACGGCTGGTGCTGAAATGGAGTACTGAAGTGAGGCTCCACTAATTTTGGGCTCAGCTTCCTCCAATCATTTTCCACCATAGAGGCCTTTCTTTCCAAGACTGAGTTGTTTTGGGCTCTCAGGGTCAACCTCTGGCTACCTACAGCTGGAGGTTGGGTCCCTCTGTTTGGCTTACTGGAGGGACAGGTCAGGTCTGGGGCCCTCAGGTCCCAAGTTTGGCTGTGCCCAACAGTGTCCATCTGTGGGAGGTCCCTAACTAATTTTAAGGGGGATCCCTCAGGAGTATGTTTTATTTTCACTTGGCTAGGACTACTAGCTTCAGTGCCCTTAATCTGCTGATTGGGAAATTCTTTTGGACAGGGGGCCCCTTGGGGTCCAACACTGGCCTCCCTGGCCTCTACAGCCCTGGGCTGACTGAGGCAGGGTAGAGAGGGGCAGGTTACCTGCTCCAGACTGGGTCCCATCTTGGAAGGGTCCACTGACATCAGGGGTTCTGCCAGGCTAGGCCTGACTACCTCTGTGGCAGTTTCTTCACAAGGGGTCAGATCAGTTCCCTGAGGAGGCTGATCCTTTCCTAAAGTCTGGTGGGAGGGAGATTTCTCTTCCTCCTCAATGCTCTCTGTCTGAGTGGAGTGATCCATAGTTTCAGGCTTCACAACACTATCATCTGTCTGAGTTTGAGCTGTGGCCATCACAACTCTCCCAACCTTTTCAGGAGGGGGCTCAGTTTGGGTGTGGGCTGTTACCATGACAGCCTTGACAACCTGTTCTGGGAAGGAAGTTGTCTGAGATTGGGTTGTGACTGGCACAACCCTCCTGACCTGTTCAGGGAGGACATCTTGGACTGGGGCTGTGGCTATCACTGCCCCACTAACCTTACCATGGGTGTTTACCATTTTAGAATGGGTTTCTTGCTCAACTTCAGCCCAGGCTGAGAGCTCTAAATCATTCCCCAGTAGGCAATCTACAGGCAAGTTTGGTGACACTGCCACTCTCTTGTGGCCAGTGACACCTCCCCAGCTGAGATTGACCACTGCCATGGGATGATCTCTCTGTACTCCATCAATATTGGTCACCTGGTATGTGGCACCAGGTAAAAGTTGCCTTGAGGGAACTAGACTCTCAGTCACCATAGTGATGCTAGCCCCTGTATCTCTATAGGCCTCAACTTTTATACCATTGATGAGGGGCTCCTGTCTGTACTTGCCCAAAGTGTTGGGACAAGTTGTGAAGTTGGCAAACCCCATGCCAGTCTCACAGACAAGAGTATCTAAGTCAGGGGACCTGGTTAGGCCAGAGTCCCCAGGAACTCCCAAAGTAAATGCACCCAAATTCTTGGGGGCACTCCCACCACCTGGGGGATTACTACTAGTAGTAACAGGAGGTTTGGGAATGTTACTTAGGGGTATGTTTTCCTTATTGTTATTCTTTGGGCAACTGCTGTCAGTTTTTAAATGACCCACCTGTTTACAGGGATAACAATAAGGTTTCTTCTGGTTATTGGAAGGATTCTGGGACCCACCCCCCTCAGAGGATTTTTGGGGCCCTGATGTGGTTTGATCTGTAGATTTATTCCCACCCTTCTCTTGAGGCTTGGTTGATTCCTTTTTCTGGTCACCACCTTGGTTCTTGGGCCTAATCCTGGTTCGGACCCATTTGTCTGCCCTCTTACCCAATTCTTGTGGAGAGGTCAGATCAGAGTCTACCAGGTGCTGGTGTAATAACTGGTTCTGACAATTATTTAAGACTTGCTCTCTCATAATAAGATTATACAATCCTGTGAAGTCAGTAACCTTGCTACCCAGTAGCCAGCCTTCCAAAGCCTTAGTGGCACAATCAACAAAGTCAGACCAGTCCTGAGACTGAGTTTTCTGGGTGTCTCTGAACAGTAACCTGTACTGCTCAGTGGTTAAGCCAAACCCATCAACCAGTGCATTTTTCAGGACCTGGTAATCATTAGCATCCTCCACTCTTGTAGTGAGGAGCTTATCTCTACCTTTACCATCAAAGGAGAGCCACAGTATAGCTGCCCACTGACTCTGGGGAATGCACTGCACAGTGCAGGCCCTCTCCAAAGCAGCCATCCATTTCTGGATGTCATCCCCTTGTTTAAAGGGGGGCACTATTTTAGTCAGGTGTTTAGTATCTAAACCCTTCTCTCTATCTCTTGGGAGATTGCTGCCACCAGTGGGAGCTAGCCCACTCATCTGCTGCTCTCTAGCAAAGGCAAGCTTTTCTTTGGCCAGGGCAAGTTCTTCCCTTTCAATCCTCAGAGCAGCCTGTCTCATTCTAGCTTCATGCTCTATTCTCTGAGGGGAAGTCACTCTCCTCTGTGGAGAGTTCCTCCTCCTCTGGGAAGAGGCATTAGAGTGCAGAGATCTATTGGAGTCCCTTGAAAGAGATCTATCTCTCCTAACTCCAAGGTTAGGCCCACTTCGGGTTAGTACTGGGGGTCCCCCAGATCCTAGCCCAAGTACGTCTAAGTTGGCCCTAGTTAGCCTTCTGACTACCTCAAGACCTTTGTCTACCTCATCCCCAGAGAGTTCCTCTTGATCCTCCTCCTCAACTGCAGTAGCAGTGTTGGGGAGGTCTGGATCCCCAGAGGTTCCCTCTAAGGCTGGCATATTCTCATGTAACTGAGAAATCTTTCTGGCATCATATGTCTCTAAGAGACCTATCAGAAAGGGAATGGTGGGGTTAGACCCCTGCTTCAGTTTCCTGGAGGTACAGACTTGTCTCATCTCCTGGAAACTGAGAGCTGCATATCTTGAAGTGACCTGTGGAGGGTCAACACTTACCAGGGGAGTCTCAGTAGATTCTCCCTGGGTAGACATGCTTTTCTAGTGAGGTGTAAGTGGTGCACTTACCTACACTATATGTTTGCCTACTGATCCCTTGCTAGAGTTGTAGTTTAGGGTGTGCTAGGCCCTAGGAGCTACAACAGCTGGTTCAGTAGAACTCAGAGTATTCTAAGCTAAGTTATATGTACCTTTAGTACTTATGTGATCTTTCACAAGATATTCTTAGGATATGTGTGGTAAAACAACAGCAAGCTCAAATCCCACCCGCTGCTCACCAATGTGAGAAGTTGGCCTGATGTGCAGTGCTCACTATTCTAGTGATCACTATATATCAGTCCACACAACCCTTATTGATGATTGGTTGTAAGTCAACCTTATAGACCAGCTATCCTAGTAGCATGGATACGAGCAGTCTAAGGCTAAGACTCTAGAGGGCGTGTTAAGCCAGCTGTTTTACCATCACATTACCCCTTGAACACCCAGTGAAAGGACACCACACAAGTGTTATGAAAATAAACAGTGTATTTATTAGAATCACAACAACCCTGTACTCTTTATGAGGACAGGGTGCTAGGCACACAACAAAACTCTTACGAAAATACTTAAGTTAGCACAGTATATACAAATGCCCGAGGGGCACGAAAAACCATATACTCTCAAAGTGGAATGCGAAATTACTAGCAGGTAAGTACAGTACTAATAGGCTTTGGAATCGCTAGGACTTGACTATGGAATCGTTAGATTACTTCTAGGAGACCTAGGGGACTCGGGTGCAGAGTGTGCACTCTCACGCGGGATGCGGGACAAAGTCTATGGTAGCTAGTAACGCTAAAGTTAGTGTTCACGGGCGAACCCGACCTGGTAGGGAGAAAACGACAGTGGATCCTGACCCTTGGATAGTGAGGCTACGCTGGGGCACCGAAATGCCGAAGTTACCTAGCCCAGGGGCTGCAGCTGCATATGTCTCAAAATACGTCGGTGTTGGAAACCGGCTATTTCTGGTAGGCTAAGGCTTATGCCAAAGCCAGGCAGAAACCACCATTCCAGTCAGGGCAAGGAAGTCACACGCCAAGATAACCCCTGCTCGCCCTCTAGATAGCATGGCGCGGGCAGTCTAGGCTAAACTCGGAGGCGATGTGTAAAGCATTTGCGTCAGCGCACGACAGCAACAACATACTAGGCACACCACAAAAGAGACTCCACACAAGGTTATATTAAAATAACTTTTGTATTGTCAAAACATATCAGATAGAAATCACACATGTACATTGTGCCAACTGGCACGGCAATATTCACAAGGGATTATGTACACAGGACAGGGCCACATAGGCCACTGTCATAATCAGCACTTCTAGAAATAGAAAGAGTACCTATAGAACTTAGAATAAAAGTGTATAAAATCACTGTACCACAAAGTAACAGTTATAGATCACATCCAGTAACTACTGGGAACAGGTAAGTACATCCTCCGCAACCCTAAACCCCTTAGGAGACTGTCACGCAGGGGACCAGGACCTCACTAGGACCACCTGTACTAAAAGAACAACCCCCTAAATATCACACAGCATTTAGGGGTCTAAGAAAAGAACACATTACCCATGATGCAATAACCTACATTCAGAGGAGTAATAAAGAGAAACACAGGATGCCTAAAGCATTCAGAGGTGTTAAGAATAAAGCACATGATGCAATAAAATACATTCAGGGGTGCAGCGCAAGAAGACACATGATGACTAAACATTCAGAGGTGCAGCGCAGGAAAAGTAAGACACATGATGCATACACCTACACATTCAGAGGTGTCAAGAGTAAAGCAATAGCGCAAGAATCACATGATGTCTAAAAACATTCAGAGGTGTAAGATCAAGGTGCGTAATCATACTAAATGCATTACATTTCCTAGCACCACATCACAATGCGCAAAACTCACATTAGGCAGATACTATCACATGAGCCACTACCTGTGGCAGTCCCTAGGCCAACTGGCCTTGTTGGGGCTCAGACGCCCTGAGTCTCAGTGTCAGGGTGCGCTGCCATGCAGCGCCAGTCTCAAAGTATAAAAAGCCTAAACGTGGCAGCTGCCCACGAAGTGCTGGGCAACTGTGTACCAGAAGCTGTGGCAGGGCTCTCAGTAGCCCCTAGAACAAATCTGCGCCACCTGAGCCACACAGGCTCTAAGACAAACACTGCGCACGTTGGAGCCACACAGGCCCTGGCCAACACTGGTCAAACGTTGGAGCCACACTGGCTCTAAAGCAACATGCCCCCTGGAGCCTCCCTGGACACGAGCTTCTCCCAGGCAGGAGGGGACGGGCACCGACAATATGCCCCGACGCCCCTACTTATCTAACATGGCCCCCACGAGCCTCAACAGGCTCTACACACCGTTGGGGAGGCCCGCTGCCATCCGGGACCACCCTGAAGCAGTGCCTCTAAACCGGCACCAACACGAAGCAATGCGGGCCCTCAAGAGCCCCTCGCGACATGGCCCCCACGAGCCTCTCAGCTGTACATCACGTTGGGGCGGTCCACTGCCATACGGGGCCGCCCAATCTTCCGGCCCACAGCTGGCGCCTCGCATCGGCACCACCACAGCCTCGCGGAGCCCCCCCCAGCCGCTTGCACTCACCGGCTGTCATCGGTGGGGGCTCTTCTCGGCAGGCCGCCCTCTCATTCTCATCTTCTCCGGTCTCCCTCTCAATCACGGGAGACCGGCGACACCCTCCAGTTCACCAGCAGGGCTCTCCTCAAGGCACGGGAGCCCTGCTTACGCCGGCGCCGCCATGCTCCTCCATCGACTTGCTCATCTCCAGCAGGTCACGAGCGATGGGCCAATCCCATCGCGGCTCCTTCGGCGAGCCCCCAGTGACGCGTAGCTTCTTCGGCCAATCGGAGCGCGGCTCCTGCCGAGGGACGGCCAATCAGGTCGCGGCCCCTTCGTGGCTTCGTCCACGGCCGTGCACCGGCGAACGGCGGCTCCTGGACACCTTTAAGCCCCCGGGCAGCGGCAATCACGGCGTGGGCAGCCGAAGTTAAATAAAACTAAAAATAAGCGAGGTGGGCACTCGCCAGGGCGGGCAAAGCGCGCCTCAGCGCTATAATCAAAATAACGCGCTCTTCCAGGACTGCGAGCACCAAAGCGCCCACAAGGCGCTAGATCACAAAGTCCCAAAGTCCTTCCAGCAATGCAGCTCCACCATGCTGCACAAAGGTCCCAGAGAGTCTCAGCTGGCTAAGCAAAGTCCCCCCATCAGCCCAGGCGAGGCAGAGGGTCCCCCAGGAGTCCAGGAAGGTCCATCAGGTGCCCAGGGCTGGGCAGAAAATAATTGTAAGCAAAAGTTCCCAGGCATACACAAACGTACTAGCAAGTACACATGTAGATAAGATTATCTACAACAACATTAGCCAAACTGCTTTCTCCAATAAAAATTGGTTTTAATTTCTCAGATATTCATAAAAAATTCATATGATAAAAATACATTACAATGTTCAGAGTCAATGCAAACTTCATTGTAACTATACATGATTTGTTAAGATTAAAATTTCGATAAACATTTTAAAAATGATGGTTTCCTGTCGACGCGTTTCGACACGTAAGTTGTGTCTTCCTCAGGACTGTACCATCGGTGTTCTGTAAAAATAATAATCATGGACATTTTTTACTATATGATTCTTTTCCTGGTAAAGCAGTTTGCACTCGTTTATAACATGTTCGTTGTACCGCTAAACATTCTTCCATGGCTATTGATATACCGCATTATTGCTCAAAACATCTGTATACAACCCATTTGACTATGTCTGTTGTCTCTATACATATATGCATCTTCAAGGTGGAACATCAACTTATTTAGAATGCTAATAACAGTGTCAACTTTGGTTATATAACATCATAAAAATAGAGCACAAACATGTCTTATCATTCTTTTACATTATTACCATTTGCCATATACACTTAAAGTTGTTTGGTGACCCTGGTGGTTCGTTGATAGCTTAAGGACAAACTTATTTTGTTAACTTAAAGACACGTTTTTGTCAGGTTAGGCTGGCATAAGTATATACTGTGCTGTATATATACATAAACTGAGTATAGGCATACCCCAAAGGCGTATCAGTCTGCACAGCCGTAGATGTGTTTCTGCCCACTGTGCAGAGTAAACCTCGCGGAAGAGGGTATCCAGCAAGGCACCACAAGGAATGCTTGCTAATTTATTAATGCATATTTGTTATTCAAAAATAAATAAAACATGGAAAATAATAAAAATAATAAATAGCTCATGCGTGTGAGCCAGTCTCTGCCTGTATCACTGGATAACACACATATTAACCCTAAACTATTTTTATCTAGGGGACAGATATTTCAGATACACACGTATATCACGAAAGCCTGTCTCTTCCCTATATTACGCGATTGTTTATTAAATCGTACTTTATACTCACACTTGAAAGTGTCTCACCTTATAGCGTGTCTCAACTAGGCGTTGGTATGTATTGGGTTTCAATTTTCTAAGGGCGAGTTACACAGCGAAGTTACCCAGTCACAGAGATATCAAAGTATTTAATATCTGAAATGGTTTGGACACAAACAGTATCATATAAGTTGATATAATTTCGTTAGGACAGCACATTTATATTACATATTTAACACTAGTGCCTATTACCTCGAATGTGGTGGCATATCTTCATATGACAATATTAAAATACGCTTTATCAGGAAGCTGGGGACGCTGTAAACCGCTTGTATTACCGCCCCTAGAGTTAAAACAATTTTTTAGATAATGTAGAGTATGTTTACTTTTCCTTTTTATATTGGACAACATAGCGGTTCTTACCGACTTAACTTCAAAAGACCACGCTTCCTCAAAGGGTTTAGTATTACATGTAGACCAGCAGGGGGATTGACCGACTTGACGGAATGGAAACCGTCCGTTTGGTGGCGGGTAAAATGAAACACCGCTCTGTGCAGACCCCGGTAGCTGTAAAAATGAAATCCTAATCTCAGATACATGGTCTATACATTTACTTGGCCTTATTCTTTAAATTTGGAAAAACAAAGCGGTGCTTACCAACTTAGTACCAAAAACGTCCCAACTGCTCAGAGGGTTAAGTATGGCGTGAGAACAAGCAGGGGGACGGCCAGACTTGACGGAATACAAATCGTCCGTTTTACAGCTACCGGGGTCTGCACAGAGCGGTGTTTCATTTTACCCGCCACCAAACGGACGGTTTCCATTCCGTCAAGTCGGTCAATCCCCCTGCTGGTCTACATGTAATACTAAACCCTTTGAGGAAGCGTGGTCTTTTGAAGTTAAGTCGGTAAGAACCGCTATGTTGTCCAATATAAAAAGGAAAAGTAAACATACTCTACATTATCTAAAAAATTGTTTTAACTCTAGGGGCGGTAATACAAGCGGTTTACAGCGTCCCCAGCTTCCTGATAAAGCGTATTTTAATATTGTCATATGAAGATATGCCACCACATTCGAGGTAATAGGCACTAGTGTTAAATATGTAATATAAATGTGCTGTCCTAACGAAATTATATCAACTTATATGATACTGTTTGTGTCCAAACCATTTCAGATATTAAATACTTTGATATCTCTGTGACTGGGTAACTTCGCTGTGTAACTCGCCCTTAGAAAATTGAAACCCAATACATACCAACGCCTAGTTGAGACACGCTATAAGGTGAGACACTTTCAAGTGTGAGTATAAAGTACGATTTAATAAACAATCGCGTAATATAGGGAAGAGACAGGCTTTCGTGATATACGTGTGTATCTGAAATATCTGTCCCCTAGATAAAAATAGTTTAGGGTTAATATGTGTGTTATCCAGTGATACAGGCAGAGACTGGCTCACACGCATGAGCTATTTATTATTTTTATTATTTTCCATGTTTTATTTATTTTTGAATAACAAATATGCATTAATAAATTAGCAAGCATTCCTTGTGGTGCCTTGCTGGATACCCTCTTCCGCGAGGTTTACTCTGCACAGTGGGCAGAAACACATCTACGGCTGTGCAGACTGATACGCCTTTGGGGTATGCCTATACTCAGTTTATGTATATATACAGCACAGTATATACTTATGCCAGCCTAACCTGACAAAAACGTGTCTTTAAGTTAACAAAATAAGTTTGTCCTTAAGCTATCAACGAACCACCAGGGTCACCAAACAACTTTAAGTGTATATGGCAAATGGTAATAATGTAAAAGAATGATAAGACATGTTTGTGCTCTATTTTTATGATGTTATATAACCAAAGTTGACACTGTTATTAGCATTCTAAATAAGTTGATGTTCCACCTTGAAGATGCATATATGTATAGAGACAACAGACATAGTCAAATGGGTTGTATACAGATGTTTTGAGCAATAATGCGGTATATCAATAGCCATGGAAGAATGTTTAGCGGTACAACGAACATGTTATAAACGAGTGCAAACTGCTTTACCAGGAAAAGAATCATATAGTAAAAAATGTCCATGATTATTATTTTTACAGAACACCGATGGTACAGTCCTGAGGAAGACACAACTTACGTGTCGAAACGCGTCGACAGGAAACCATCATTTTTAAAATGTTTATCGAAATTTTAATCTTAACAAATCATGTATAGTTACAATGAAGTTTGCATTGACTCTGAACATTGTAATGTATTTTTATCATATGAATTTTTTATGAATATCTGAGAAATTAAAACCAATTTTTATTGGAGAAAGCAGTTTGGCTAATGTTGTTGTAGATAATCTTATCTACATGTGTACTTGCTAGTACGTTTGTGTATGCCTGGGAACTTTTGCTTACAATTATTTTCTACCCTGACCCAGGATTGCTATTTGCACCAGGGGGCTCCTGTTATTTTAAACAGGGCTGGGCAGAACCCAGGGATCTTCCCCGAGCCCAAGCAGCAGCAGCCCCTGGCAGATTCAAGTTGAAAACAAGAACATTTTGGAAGGGGAACAGCCCCTTCTTATCGACAGAAAAACCTTTGAAGTCTTTAGAAGTCTTTGTGTAGGCGAGCCCTAAGCTCTGGGAGTATCTGGTTTCCCTCTCCTGTCAGCCTCAGGTCAGAGGTGACAGGGGGCCATCGGGAGGGAGAGTCATCCAGGGTGGGCCGACAGACACAGCCTGGCACCACCAGAGCTCTTTCCACTCCCCCCTAACAGCAGCCTTTCATCTACGGCTTGACTCAGACCCCCTCCTCCAGACAGTCCATCTACCAACAGGCCCAGGCATGCCTGGGCCAGGCCCATCAGCCAATCACGTGCTAGCAGACTCACTACACAATTATGCCAACTTCTAAAAGTGGCGCTTCTGGACTAGATACAGCCATGCCGCACACACCATTCTGCAGCATTCATTCTCACGAGTTCATACATATCAAACTCGACCCTGCACTCCCCATGCATCAGGAATCTACCATGGGCATACATATTCCCCATTCATTCCTATGGGAGGGCAGGGCGCTCACCATCCATACACAGAAAGCACACGCACTTTACACTGTACCACAGTGAAAAAGTGCGCAGAGGCCTACAATCCCCAATCCAGGTTCCAAAAACAGGCTAGGAAAAAGCAAAAAGTCACGGGGTAAACCTGCCCAAAGGACCGGGTCCAACAGTCGGGAATCCTCGTTGCCGGACCAGGAGCCTGGAAGAAAGATGCTGGCAGGCGACCAGTGAAGATAGTTCGAGTTGATCCAAGCCTGGATCTGGAAGATGGATGACACCTGAAAGCAGAGGGGACCAAGTTCGTGACTACTAGCCAGTAGTCAGTGGGCACCAGGAGGGCACCGGATGGTAGTCACCTCGACTAGGTGAGTGGGCGACGCTGTGCTCTGCAGATCTCACGGACCAGGAGGCGTTGTCGGCGACCAGGATGGAGAGGCGAGCTGTCCCACGATGGATGAAGCTGTCGGCGTCGAAGTACCCAGGATTGGGCAACAAAGCCTTGGCTAATTCAAGCCCACGCGGTGGACTCAAAATGGCGTCTTGCGTAGACCAGGAGGGTCCGGGGTGCTCCTCTTCGGGAAGGGAGCAAGGGCCAGTCTGGAGCAACCAGACCAGCAGCAGTGATGTCGTCGGGCGTCGTTCAGAAGGCCACAAGCCAGCGGGCTAGTAGCCAAACAACGCGGTGAGCAGCAAAAAGCAGAAGGGCCCCACGCCGATCGTGGAGATGCTGGGGGGCTGCTCTTCGGTGCTGGAGCTGCTCAGGGTCGGGGCTTCTCGGACCCCAAAGCACTCGCCAGGAAATTACTCGGCGGGCTTGCTGTGCAGAAGTCGTGCAGTCTTGGCAATAGTCGGTCCCTTGAGGTCTCGTCGCACTCACGGTTCTCAGCTTGGCTGTAGAGGTGAGTAGAGGTCGGAGGTGCCAGGGAAGCCGGGTCTTGTCGAGCTGGGCAGTCGGATTCCGGAGGAAGGACTTACAGCAGACCGCAGTGTTCTTGCGATGGTGCCTGCGGATGCAGGGTGACTACTCCTTAGTCACAAGGGAGAATCTTGAAGAAGGAAATCTTGAAGTCCTTTCGCAGAAAGTCGTGTCTTGATTCCAAAGATGATCTAATTTGGAAGGGGGCCTGCTCCTACCTTTATCTGGGAAAAGGGGGCTGGCACGCGACTAGGTCCTGCCCTATGGGTGGGACCAGGAGGGGGGTGGTTACACCCACTTCCTTGGCGGGCTTTTCCCCAGCTCAGGGTCTGGAGTGTCACTGGAACTGGTTCAAGCCGGCCTATGCATAGTGAGCACCGGGGTGCCACTTGCAGTCACCTTCCTCTGAAGCCCTGCCTACCTAGGATACACAAAAGCCTGTCTGGGACGGTGCTGGCACCGCCCCTGGCAGGAAACCCTTTGTCCTTATCTCCTGCTCTGGGAGGACTCCCAGCAGCAGGAGGGCAGACTTGTGTCTCGGTGGCAGCATCCATTTTGTGGAGCTGAGGCTCTATTTGACTTTAACCGGGGTTAGGGGTTACATACATGTCGTGTCCCTCTAGAAGGGTGGAATGCTAACCCCGTCGCCAGAATTGGCGAGGGGTTAGTATTCCAATTCGTATGACACCTTACTCGACATGTTTTGATAAAGCGATACCAGAGTTGGCATATAACCGCGAGGATTATAATGCACTTAAGAGTATATGGTATGCGATATCATGGAAACGGCTAAGGGATAGATCCCGAAAGCCGCAGACAGGCTCAGCTCATGCCAGAGCACCATCTCACACGATTCCAAGCACTCTGCCTTCAGGATTGTTAAGGCCTGCCATAGGAGTGACTGATAGGAGATCTGTGTGTCCATTTTAGGGTTAGATATATGTATACTATATCTAAAGCAAAGGGTGAGTACACCACCTTGCCCCAGCTGTCGTGCAGCCAGTTGTGTCAGTTTTGGATGGCCAGCCAGGGGGGGCATAATACATGCTGCAGCCCCTGGTAGGCCCTGGGTACACCTATGCCCTGGGTACCTAAGGTACACTGTACAGGGACTGATAAGGTGACTCAGTATCCAATTTAGATATGTACCTAAGGTACATGCAATCCATTTTACAGAGAGAGCAGTAGGCCTGGGGCCCTGAATAGCAGAGTCCCAGGTCAACTAAGTCAGAAAACCAGCAAAACACCAGGCAAAAAGTTGGGGGCAACCGTAGTCAGGGATCTACCTTCCTACACAAACATTGATTCATATCATTTAATATTCAACAATATCAGTCATTTAGTCCTTATAGAGAATCCATCACAACCAATAATTTACGCCGCATATCCCTACAACAGTGTGCATATTAATATTTTTTTCCCCTTTTTCTACCTTTACATGGTATCTGACTTAATGTTGTCCGTTTGGGTCCCAGGATGCTACTTTGTGACTGAATGGGCATGTGGGAGGAAGTGTTTTTTCTCCTCAGGTGATGCACCATTTCCACCTTGCCATATTTCCTATATGGAAGTTTACCTCATTTCCTGTCAAGACGCCATGGTTCTCGCTCCTTCTACAACACTTGTTGCAGCCAAAGAGCCTAGTTTGGAGTTTGCTGGACAAGTTATTGCCTCAAAGCAAGACAGATGTCCCAGCTGCCTTTTTACAAGGATATAATGCACTTTTATTAGGGCGGACAGGATATCTATCACTTTTGTGATGGAATAAACCATTCGGTGAAATCTAAAATCAGTCCCATGGTGTACACTGTGTCCAGTGTGGCCTGCTGGACTTGACATATCTTGTGGTTTGTGGGTCTCTCATTGCTTTAAGGCCACTGCCATGCAGGACTTCTGTTAGCTGTGCCTTGTGCAAATCTCCCTTCCAGGCAGGACTTCTGTCAGCTGTGCCTTGTGTGGATTTTCTTTTAAGGCACGGGCAGGGTAAAGGTAGGGTGAGGCAAAACTGGTCTAGGGCATCTTCTTTGTTGGAATTCAACTGATAAAGCCACAGAGCTCAAGCTGTGAGATGAAGGGGAATCTGGATTTTCTGAGCTCTGTGGACCATTGAGACAGTCCTACCACATCGACCCGTTACTACAAGACTTAAGGAGTTGGCGTTAAAAGTACAGCTTCAAGGTACAATTCAACTACTGTATCTGAATAGATCCTGCGACATGGCAACTAGAGAATAAAGGTCCTGCCTGTAACAGCACATTGCGGAAAGCTTTTCAAGAACTTCAAGGTAAATGGATTTTCTCTATCCGTCGTACCTGAGGACAGTAATCCCTGCTAACATCTATCCTCTTTGGACAAGCTGATGCATTTTTCTATCAGATTCCAGCCCAGATACACACCCTCATATCGTGTTGCATGATGTTGGGCAGTTCTCACCCAAAAAGGGCCCTCAACAAATTGCTGACATTTTCTTAAACCCCTGGACAGCCATGCCAAAACACAGACCAATTACACACACTCCTCAGATTACCAATCAATTTTACAGAATTTGGAAATCCAATCCAGACTTCAATATTTCAAACCATCTACCAGTCTCCAAACTCAAATCTTTCAATTTTTTAAATTACCATACTTGGAATGGCCCGTTCCTGAGATTTGTGGAAGGTCCACACTCAGTGAGCTCAACGTTACCTTGCAAAACTACCCCATGAGACTGGAAGAAAAGAACAATTAATGACACAAACTGAACAAAACTGTATATAAATCTACCATGTTATTATTCTACGTACCATTGTTTTACTGCTGTTGTTTTAACATAGATGTTTTGCTGTCTATCACAGCAGTATCTTCATTTAAAACCTTATTTAATAGTCTGTTTCCATCATACCTATTTAGCTATGTACTGTTTCTGACCTTACACATCTCTGTTAGACATATTGTGCTGTCTGTTACTACATAAATAGGTAATAGACTACTACGGCAAGAACTGTGCAGTATCCTTGCAGTAAGATGCACTTTATTAGTATTAAAGGTAGCATGTTTGTTAGACAAGCATTTACAATGCAATAGGTCTCGCAATGACATTATTTTGAGCTATTGACATTGTAAATGGCAATGCCTTTAAAAAAATTAAAAGGCATTGTTATTTACAATACAAAAAGCAACACCTATTGCATTGCATAGCGCGGTGTCCGTGAAGACGGCGTCACACTTATTAAACTTTAAAAAAAGGGAGTGTGTTGGGGGGCAGAGAGAGAAGAAGAAATGACGAGACATGTGAGATGGGGAAATAAGGTACGGAGAAGACAGTACAAGGAAGGCGTCACTGTGCAGTGAGACTCCATTCTTAACTTAGGCCATACCTCAGCTAACAAACGCTGCAGACCCAATCGCGAAGGTACTGGCGCCTAAAACGCTCATCTCAGAAAGAGCATTAAGTGAGTGAGTGTACCCGTGTGTGGGTGAGTATCTGCATGTGTGTGAGTGAGTCTGCCTGTACCTGTGTAAAGCTCAGTGTTCCCTATACATTGCGCGTTCACCAGCATCAGATACCCTATAGAATACATGTAGTGACTTCTACACACTTGGGGTTATCTGGAAGAGCTACCAATGCGCAGCATCGGCTGTATACCCCTATAGGTAACAATCAGTGTCCCTCAGTGGATTGGGGGTGGCTTGGATGGGCTAAACAGGGCCCCATGGATAGCGTGCGGGATTCGGTTCCCTATAGATGTGTTTGTTTAGTGTTACTACAATTCTTCCCCTGTGGATTGCAGGGTTATCTGGGTATAATGGTCCCTAAAGAGGCTCCGTAGGAGGTGAGGGGGCTGTTTGGATGTATATAACACCACCTGAGTGTTCAGCTCACAGTCCAGTATAGATAGCACACAGCAGCCCTTACAGCGCGCATGGTTACCTGGATGGGCTGGCTGGGGTCGCCAGTCGCTGGCCCCCCCACCAGCTTGGAGTAGAGGTCCGGGATGGCCGGGCCTGTCTCCTTCTCCTTCTCCTTTCCGCATGCGGCCGAGGCGGAGATCCAGGTGCCCTTGGCCAGGTTGAAGTACGGAGGGTGCACTGTTTCCATTCACCCCGGGGGTGCTGGTGGGCAGGTCCTGCCCTGGTGCTGAGCGGGGAGGCTGAGGAGGAGCACTGAGAGCAGAGGGATAGTGTGCCCGGGGCCCATCACCCCTCAGAGGGTGGCACCTGGAAAGCCAAGAGAGGCAGCGCGAAAAGGAGCAGGCAGGGCTGGGCCCACTGTTGTGGTCTGTCCGGGCAGCGGGCACAGGAGCTGGGTCCTCTGCTGTGGTCGTCTGGGCAGCGGTCACAGGAGCTGGCGGGCTGGGTCCTATGCTGTGGTCTGTCCGGGCACGGGAGCTGGCAGGGCTGGGTTCTCTAATGTCAGCTGGCGAGGGCTGTGTACTCTCCTGTGGTTTGCTCACGATTGCAGAGTGCGACTCATGGCTGAGGGCAGGGGCTCAGAGTGAGATGCGGGGATGCCCTTGAGAGCGCACCTGCTGCCCTTAGAGAGGCACAGAAGAGATTGACGCTCCTCCGGGGACGGGAGCTGACCTGTGTTGGGGCCGCCTATGCTCCGGGATATGGCGAGAGGTGCTGGACGGGCTGCTCGGGAGGCAGGGCAACCTAATAAAGTGATGCGCTATCCACTGTGCGCCTCGCTCCCCTCCCCCACCACTCCCACTGCCAGCCTGTTGCCACAATGGACTTAGCACGCTCTATACCCAAGGGGAGGGTTTATTTTTCTATTTATCTTATTTGTTTTTCTATAGCGCGGACTTTACCCGAAGGTGTCAGAGCGGTTCACAATAGGAACAGTAGAGATACATGAGGAAAGAAATACAAGTCAGCATGTTACAAAAGCAAATGTTACGTTACATGAGGCAATAGTGACAACTGTGCAAGTATCAAGAGCAAACAAAGTACAGGAGTTAGAAAATGATATGTTACAAGAGGAAACATGGGGGTGGGGCTTGTTCAGGACTGCTGTTGAGCCAGGCTCCTCCCTTCTGTCCACCCAGATCTCACGGGGTTTAAAGTTCCCTGGGGTTTGCTGCGCGAGTACACATCACGGAGAGAGAAGCATCGTCTGACCGCAGCAGTTGACGGGAGCCTCGCGGATCAGACTGGTACGGAGAGGGAAGGGTATGAGCGGGATAATGACCGGTGTTGAAGCGGGGTGTATGTAGCAGTGCTTCCTCGCAGGGTGCTCTCCGCAATTACCTCGCATAGTCCAAACTGGAGGCCGTGCACCTCCCGCTGCTGAACAGAGCTGTTAGTTTACTGCCCAAGCCGAGTCTGCAGCTGCTTCTACCAGCTGCTGGTGGGGCGAGGGAAATCGACTTCGGTGCGCGTTGACGGGCCATGGAGCCGATGGCGGAGAGGGGAGGGAAAGTGAAAGTAACTGCATGAGGCTTACAAGGGAGACAGGAAATGAACAGCGCGAAACTGTACGTGGTGAACGCGCGTGTTTACATTTCCAGTCCGGCCGGCCTGCAGCCTGCGCGTGCCCATCTCCTGTCTCCCTTGCAAGCCCTTGAAAGCATAGTCGATGACAATAGGTCTCGCTGGCGACAGTGCTTCGCGCTGCACCGCCAGGTGCGAGACCTAAAAATTGCACCTACTAGAATTATAGCAAAATTAATGCAGAGCACACAATGCAATAACACAGGCCAGGTAGTAGGAGAATCTGATGCAAACAGTGCACTAACACAGGTCAGGTAAACATACGCAAACAATGTAATATAAAGGGCCGAGGCTAGCACTGTATATTAAAAGGTACAGAATTGATTCACACCAAGCCATGGTATATTTACATAGTTTAAGACAACAAGTTTCTGATACTCTAGACTGTTGGACTTAAGGACTCTATTGTGATGGGTATTATGTGAGACTTGGCATTAGTTCACTGGGCAGAAATATAATACACAGCCAAAAAAGGCTGCCTTTGCTCAAGGCCCAAATGGGTTCTTTGGATACCAAACACTGAAATTCCTGATCTGAGCTCTTCTGCACAAATATGTCTGTCCCACCCTCCTCCATCGTCACCTCAGTGAAACAAGCAGGATTGTAAAATAAGCTAAACCAGAAGACCTTTCTTGAATATGTCTTTCAACCAGTCTCCAATCAGCAAGGCAGCTTTTTTTGTAATTAGGAGCAGTCTCCAACAAGAAAGGAGGATATTTTTGGTTCATCTCTGTCAGGCTTTCTGCTCTGAGTGGAGGCAAATGGGATGGAGCAGGCTACAGGAGACATCTACTAAACAACAAGGGGGTTCCTCTGGTTTGCAACCAGGGGTTGCTTCTGAAGCAGGCCACATATGCAAGTACTCATCCTCCTGTAGGGACTAATCCAATTTCCTCTTCCTCTGATGCATTTGCTAGAGAAACAATGTTCTGTATGACACCGATCGAAGCAATCAGCACCCGTGGTTCTGGAAACCTTTGGTAGGATTATAGTGCCTGGTGTTATATATGAGAAATATACAAAGTGAATCTCCAGAAGCTAGGAGTTTGATTATAGGGAGATGTAGGTCTGTGTGACAGAAGGATTGGATAGTGGAACAAATCAATATCTAACAGAGTATTCATGTTCTAACTTCTCTTCCACTGTCACAGTAAAAAGCAGTGCCAGGTGTAAAGATGACTTCTCCTGCAAGTGCCACCTCAAACTGAAGCACAGTAAAAGGTAGGGCAGAGTAGAAAGATTGTCTTCTGTTACCACTACTTACACAGTAAAAAGACATGCAGAGTAGACATGTTGTCTTCTCTTAGCGCTACTAAGTGAGTAAAATGCAGTGTAATGTGCACAGATTCTTGTTTAAATAAGACCCCCCACAGTGTCAGTAATAATTGGTGCAATTCTTAAAGGATTCCACAGTAAGTGCTCCTTGTCTTGCGAGTAAAAAGCAGTGTACATATACTCTTTACTCCAAACACTTCTCTTAGTGGGAGGAAACATCATTACTGCCCGTAACAGTACAGATAAATGCAGTTTAGTGTTTACAGGTACACTCTGTAAAGGCACCTCATAGTTTCAGGAAACAGCAGTGCAGAGTGTAAGATGTACTCTTTTTGTATACACCCCTCATGTTGTAGTAAAATAGTTTTCCTCCTGTAGCTTTGAAACCTGCTTAAAGTTCAGTTAAAAGTAGCTAGGTGCAAATTTCCTCTTCTGTAAATGTCTCTTGTAATGTAGTATTCAGCTGTGCAGAGTACACAGATTAACGCTTTTCTAACCACCCCTCATTCTGCTATAAAATACATTTCCTCCTGTAGATGCAAACACCGCTTCTAGTGCAGTTAAAAAAATAGTGCAGTGGACAGATTTCCTTTCCTGCAAACGCCCCTTGTAATGTCGTAAAAAACAATGCAATGTGAACAGAAAATCTCTTCTGAAAATACCACACGGTCATATTGTGTAGTAAAAATCAGTGCAGTATATACGGATTTTTCACAGTGAAGATTACAAAAAGCAGTGTGGGCAGAATTTCTCTTTTTGAACAACCCCTCAAACTTTAGTAAAAAGTAAATCAGGATACACACTACATATGTACTCTAAGCACATTTGGTAGAATAGTCAAAGGTAGACGAGTCTACACAGATTTAATCTTTTATTTAAAATCCCCTTAATAATGTAGTGGAAAGCAGTGTAGTGTGCACACATATCGTTTCCGTCAACAGCCATCATAAGAGTAGGAAAAACCAATGCAATACACAGATGTTCTCTGAAAAACGGTTCACAGAGATTAGCAGGCTCTAGTAATTTTCAGGTTAGATTATGACTGCACAACACTCTACAAGTTGGAACCGCTCAGGGCTTCCCTGAATTTAGCGGCAAGGCTCATCCCAGGTTCCAGAAGAAATAGCCACATCACACTGGTACTGAAATCCTTAAACTGGCTGTCTCTGGAGGCTCATATTAAGATTGCGTGCATGACTAACAAGGCCCTTCACTTTAACACCCCACTATACCTAGCCCAAAAACTGGAGCTTTCTGTTGGGAGCCGATCTTCTAGCTGTTCCAGCACTCTGCTGCTGAAACCTCAAATATTCCAGAAAAAGAAAACTTATAATCGGGCGTTCTCGGGTTTCGCCCCAAGAATCTGGAACTCCCTGCCTCCGCACATCTGACTGACTCCCTCTACAGCATCTTTCAAAAATGAAGTGAAAGCTCTATGGATGAACCCCTTTACCTCTTGCTGTTGGTTTCGCTACTGGTGGGTTTTTCTCCTTTTCGCCGGGGGTAATATGCTTTTGACTATGTCTGTGATTTGGTTTGTGCTCAACCCCTCTATATATCTGTTGCACTTATATGCTCTTCTATTTTCTCTTGCGTTGGCATATTTTATTGCTCCTCTATCTTTCCCAGTATCTTGCTTCTCACTATTGTTGTTTTTTACCTGCAACTCTGTTTGTACCTCGATCATCTGTAAAGCGCTCCAATACCCACTTGGGTCACGTCTGCGCTATATAAACTTTATATAAATAAATAAATAGTAGAAAGCAGTGCACATATTTCTCACAAAGCAATGCCATTTTCACAGACTTCCTCCTCTGTCAATGTCCCACAAAGTGTAGTAAAAAAGCAGCAGGTTGTACTGATATTCAAGCAGTGCAGTGTCACAGAATTCTTATACTGTAGTAAGATGCAGTGCATAGACTCTTCACAGTGCAGTAAGATACAGTGCAGCGTGCACAGATTCCTCGTAGTGCAGTACAAATGCAGTGCAGATTCCTCATAGTACAGTAAGATGCAGGGTACAGATTCCTAATAGTGTAGGAAGACACGGAGCAGCATGTATACATTTCTCTTAGAGCAGTAAGCTGCAGTGCATTGTGCACACATTTTTCCTAGTGTAGTAAACAGCAGTGCACACACATTTCTCAAAATGCAGTAAGATGCAGTGCAGTTGCACATATTCTAAATAGTGTAGTACGATGCAGTGCAGTGTGCAGATTCCTCAAAGTGCAGTAGTATGCAGTGTAGTGCCATAGATTCCTTACAGTACAATAGATGCAATGCAGTGAACCGATTCTTCATGGTGCAGTAAGATGCAGTGCTGTGTAAACAGATTCCTCAAAGTGCAAAAGGTTGCAATGCAGTAGACGGATTCCTCATAGTGCACTAAGACGAAGTGCACACAGATCACCCAAATGATAATCACAAACACCTCTAGGGCCGGCACACCTCCCCCACCAACCCAGAGGTTCCCGGATAGAAGATCCCAGCTCAACCCCGCTCCTCGCAGGGATTTCCTCCAAGATTATTCACTCTATTTCCCCCCAAAAATAGTTTATGGTGCTGTCAATCTCCTACCTTAGCCGAAATCTGTGCAGACGCTTCCAGCTCTTCCCTCCTCCTGTAGCAGGTGTGAGGCAGGTGCAGATTTGGGGCCTTCTGCAGCGCAGGGGGGAGGGAGGTGAGGAGGGAGAAGGGGGCGGGCCGGCTGCGAGGGCCTGAAGATGAAGATAACTGCACAGGCAAACAGGCATCTTTCCTCGGGCTGGACGCCGTGAGAGGTCAGAAGTGATGTCAGCATCCGCTGCTGGTGCTGTCTCTGCCGCCGCTGACGTGGAGGAGGAAACGCTTCTCCCGTTCTTGAAAGTGCTCAGGATTTCAGCAGCATGGGAGGAGCGCCCTCTGGTGGCTGCCGACAGAACCTCTGTCTCCAGTCTCCAGCAGGGAATAGTTTTTCACACACAAAAAACGCATTTTGTGGCAGGAAAGATCATAGATGTCGCAGATATGGTTGCTTTTAAGATTCACACAGTCCTAGTATACGGTCTCACGAATGTTGGTTCTTCCTGGTGTCAAACAATTACCAACAATCTTACATCGTGCATTCAATGAACACCCAAACTGCTCATCAAGCCCCATTTTGCAGCTTCGAGGATTTCCATTCCTTTGTGTTGATTGTCCTGCCCTCCCTGGAGTGTGGTTGCTGTTGTATTATGTGACGGTGTGTATGTCATTAAATACACATGTCATATCCAGTGAATACATCAGACACTCTACTCTCATTCTTCGCCGCCATGTTGTGTCGCAGAAATGATGCTGCGAACTGGAGATGTGGAATGAACAGGTCTTACTGCATGTGTTGTGTTCCTCGACGTCTTTCTAACTTTTACTCAGCCATGGCCAGTCCATTGGCCATATTCAGGTCAGGCAACCAGGAGCTAGACATGCGCTAAATGTGCAGGCTCCTGGTTGCCTGAGCTGAACTTTGCTGGGCTGAGGATGTCACAGCTCCTGTGGGTGTGACCTCCTCAGCTCAGCAAACGACCTTGAGGCCCTTCCCCTCGTGACGAGAGGAAGCATCACTGATGGCCTTGCTCCTGGGTGCTTCAGTTTTAAGCCCTGAAGCCCCCAGGGTCGAGTTAATCAGTGACACTGCGGGGTGGGGTCAGCAGTCTTACCGACCCCATCCCATCACTGTGATGATGTTGGGACTGCTGACTTCCCTTCCCAAGCCTCCTGGGACCTCCGAGGCAGAGCTGCAGGTAAGTGTGATTTTTCTTTTTTTAATAATGTTTGGTGGGTGGTTGCATGTATGTATGAATATTTGGTAATGAGTGTTGTCAATGGATGTGTGTGTGTATGCAGGGCTGCGAGTGTGTATGTGTGCTTGTGTCCCTTCTGCCCCCTCCCTACTAAATTTACCGTCCGCCACTGCTTTTACTTCTTCTTTGAGTTGTATCTTCCTCACAAAGCATTGTAAGAACAGCTCTTTGACTTTACTCTGCAACTCTCCAAGCCAGCCAGTGCAAACAATTCAAGCTCCTCCAGATGTGTTTTGGTGTGTTTTTTTAAATTAGCTTTTTATTGGGATTTAGATACGGAAGTCAATACAACCCAAAAAAAAGTGCCTGGAAGGAGAGAGACCAGAGCAGGGGAGGAGCAGGGTGAAGGTGAGGAATGAAAGGAAAAAGCCATAGCATTAATAATAACATGATAATGACAATAAGCATATGCATGTCACATTCACCACGTAGTAAATCAGAAGAAAAGACCCCAAAAACATACAAAGAAACCAGGTATTTCCTGAAACCCAGTGAGGAATGCAACCTTGATATAGGAGCAATCGACAGACAGCACCACATGACTAGATGCACTTATAGCTGAAGACACAGCCTGGCACAGCAAGGACCAGTAGATGCAAAGGGCGTGAACTTGGGCAGACCCTCATGGTCAGGATTAACTCCTGACTGGTTATCTCCGATGCTGAATTGGAAGGGGTCCTTTGCCGCATGAAGAAGAGAAAAGGTTCCCATATATCCTTGGGATGGGAGCGGGTAGGCATCCACTCCCAAAAATCAGATAGCTGCTCCTGACAATTCACCATGTCCGAGAGCCATAACTTTATGGTGGGAGCGGCCTTACAACCCAAGTGCATGGCCACCCTTTCCTTGGCCAGGAGGAACAGCACCGCGGTGAGGCGGCGTACACCAGCAGGCATCCAAGGGGATGTGAGGGATTGAGTGCCCCATGACTGTGCGGATAGTCGAGGACACTTCTGCCCAAAAAGCTGCCATTTTGGGGCAATGCTACGCAAGATAAATGAAGGACGCCTGGGGTACGGAGTATCCTAGGGAATCTGGAGTCGGTACTAAGGCCCATTTTGGCAAGCTGTAAGGGAGTGCAGTAGAGGTGGTGTAAGAGGTTAAAATGAATTAAACGTAGTCTGTAGTTTGGAGAGAGTGACTGCAGCTCTGACTGCAGAAAATGACCATTGAGTATCAGTTATGGGGGAGTCTGTGTCAGCTTCCCATGCTGTCCGCGCCCTGGGAACTGTGAGTGGCGCAGAGGTACCCATGCTGTTATAAAGGCTGTGATCAATTTTCGTGGTGAGGCAGTGGTGAGCATGTGTTCTAGTGAAGGGACATGGGGAGTGGGGTGGGGGGCTGGGAACGTATCATGTAATGTCCAGCAGGTGGCTCTGAGTTGGTAGTACAGTAGAGTGTCAAGCATGGAGGGAACCAGAGATGTCGTGGACTCAAAAGGTGGGATAAAGTGGTTGTCCGGGTACAAGTCAGAATAGGTTATGAGGTTACGGACACGTGCCTTCTCTCTCGCCCGTATCCAACAACAGTGGAATTTTAGGGCTATTGCCAAGTGAAATAGAGGGAGCATAGAGGTAGGGGTGTTTTGCCTTCTTTCTCAGCCCCTCCAAAGCCCATTGTACTCTCTTAATTGTGTCTATGTCTTCCCTTGGTGACCTGTAGACACAAAGAGTGCTGTGGTCAGTGGCAAGGGAGCCGCCCAGTCAGTCAGGCAGTCAATTACTTTATTTGATTCTTATAAAATAAGATCATAAAAGTATAAAGTACAAGATGAGAGAAAACATCCATCATAATAAGAAATACTTGGTAAAATAATACAAAATGTAAACTGTGACAGATAATACATCAATTAAAAACACAGATAAAACAAACAATTCATACATGAGTGTTATGTTGTCGCTTAGTCTTCGAAGAAAGAAGTTAAAAGGACGCCACAGAAAAACAAACGAGATTGTTCAGCAGTGATTGTGAGAAATACATTCCTAAGCGACATAATATATAAAGTTGTATTCGCACATAAGTGGCCGATTACATCTCTTACTATGTTCTATATAAAAATTGCAAAAGAAAAAGATGTGTAAATTAGCTTGATTGGAAACACTGTCACACGGGCAAGGAGGAAGATCATGTATATAGTAGATTCCTGATGTATAGGCCAACACGGAATCAAATTCAATAGAAACCCTACTAAAATATTTCTGTGACGTAAATTTGTCATTGTGAGTTAGAATTAGCTCTCTCATTTGCCCTTTGTTTGAGGAATTGAGTCGTAATTGCCATTTTTGAGAAAGTAGAGCAATTAGATGGAGAGCTAAATACATGCTCTAAACCAAGAGAAGAAAAACTATTTTTAATGTATGTTAGCCATGGAATCCTATGGCCGTATTCGAAACAGAGACAGTCTTCTATTAGCCTCCGAGTAAAATTGACAGACTCTCTTCTCCAAATAGGATGCCACAGTGTGATTGGGGCTACACTAATTATGTAATTGATATAAGGAATGTCCAACTCTTCATAACAAATAAAATTAGAACAACTTACGGGAAGACGGACCAATTTTTTCCAAAAAGTGTCCTCTATAGTCTGGAGAGTTGAAGAGTTTGAAAATCCGCAAATGCCTGCCTCATAGGTTGCTACAGAAACCGATTTCGCAATATAAACTTTTTTGACCATTTCAAGGGGTTTTGCGCCCAATTTCTTTATAAATGAATGTAGGGCGCTTATACTTTTTTCCAGCAATAAACCCCTATTAGCGATCATATATGACTAGGTTAATTGACTGTCGAAAGTTATTCCCAGATAAGAAAAAGTATCAGTATGGGCTATTTTCTGACCAGCTATAAAAAAGTTTGGAACCTTCTTAATTTTACAGCCAGCAATTAAAATAAATAACTTCTCTGGATTCATTTTGAGATCCAAGCTGCTCATGTATCTCGCGTAAACTTCTAATAGTTTCTGTAGGGCTAGGCCTGTGCGGGTGACTAACACCGCATCGTCTGCATAAAGGAGAATTGGGGTGCTCACATTATTGATTCTTGGGACATCCTGTACTGCAGAGCTTTCCAAACTGTGTGGCGCGACACAGTACTGTGTTGCCTGCCATGAGTTGGTGTGTCGCGGAATGACGAGGAGATGCGCGTATACATTTTTAGCAGGACGGTACTGCACATCGCGGATGAAGGCATCGGTGAGGGAGACTGTTAGGCATGTGCGCGCGGCTTCGTTCTCTTTGCTGCGTGTGTCGAATGGACAGTCCAGTTCAGAGAGCCCCCTCCGCTTCCCATTCCTGGCGCTCAGTAAGTTTTGACACGAGTGGGACAAGAAGGAACGGGGGTAGTAGATGTTACAAACTGACCCTCAAAAATAACTTGAATACTGATGCCTCGTGCTCCGTTTTAGGACTAAAAACATATGAACGGTTTCAGCAGTAGCTGAATCTAACGCACCTTGATAAATTGATGACTTCAAACAAGCAGTTCATAAGCGCTATCAACAACGCACCTCAGGCGTAACCTGAAAGAATGCAAACTAATGTGTCTGCTTATGAATCGGTCCCCAAGGCGAAACATTTGGCACAAACCCCGCAATGCAAGATTTCCAGGCACTTTTTAAATTGTCTAACAAAATACAGGGTAATGGATTTGCCAATTTAATAAATGTTTGACAGATTCATGTTTCTGCGGTGTGCGAACAAAGATGTTTAGAGCTCTGTAAAACCAAGGACATGTTTATGATGCAGGAATAAGCCTCCCATAAAAACTATGGCACAAGTAAGGACCCATACTGTGTTTAACTAATTCGCAAAACACTTTACATGTGAGTATTTTAGAGAAAAGAATTTATGATGCAGAATATGTCTCTCACCACTACGTCATGTGTGGCACCTGCTGCCATGCCTAATTTATGGAAAAGCACTTGCATCCAGGGACTTGTAGTTTGTGGTATGGGTGTAAAAAGACAGGTGTCCCTGAAGGGGTGGTTTGCTTGCCCTCCTTGACCCCTGGATGTTCTTGCTACCCCTGTTTATCATCTACAGTTTCCACTCATTCCTTTCTTTTGAGTTAAAGGTCCGATATTGGAAACATTGTCTGGTGACAAGAAGCAAGGTTGGTACCTTACCTCTTTTGGCAAAGGGACCACAGGCCCATGTGGTGAGGTATCATCTGTGGGCAGTGTGATAAGAAGCCAGGGACTTGGACAGCGACATCAAGTCATGCCACCTTAGCCCTTATATTTAGACTACACTAGGGTTAAAAAATGGTATCTTGTGACTATTAAGGCTTGTGACTGTGTTGCCTTTTATTAGCCCGGTTCCACTGAGAACTAAAGTCCCATTCATTGCGAGTGAGGCTCACACATTTGGAAGTGCGGTGAGTTGTCGCGCAAAAGAGGCTAAATGTGTCAAGCAAGGGCTAGAACTGTCTCACTGCAAAGTAGCTCATGGGAGAGGTTGAACCTATGCAGCCACAGAGTGATCACTGCCACAGACCCGTTTAGTTGGTGGGAGGAGCTGGTTGGGGCCCACCAGGTGGTTGTAATGCTATTTTTAAGCCAGGAGTCTATTTGCGAAAGGATCTGATGTCACTTTATTTATTTGACACATTTATTTTATTTTTGTTTCATTTCATTGATGTCATTAGCCCTGTTATTGATGCCAAAAGTTGGGTGCCGATTTGTCCTCATGTCATTAAAGTTGCTAATTAGATCTTACTCCTACACATTTTCAAAACTTCGTGGTTTGCAGCGGCTGCTAACCCTAAGGGGCATCACTTGCACACCGGTAGACCGGCAGGGCTGCGAGGGTAGAGCGGAGGACTCCACGGACCAGGAGTCCCCGCGCGCCCGATTCCAGCTGGGCTCCTCTCCCTGCCGGCCCCGCCCCCATCACCGCAAGTCTTAAGGGGCTGTTAACTGCACCTTCGGCGGATTCCCTGCACTGACGCCGCGTTCACCACTCCTTACCTCGGACCCAGCCAGCTGTGAGCCGCCACGCCTCGCCGGACCCGCTCCGCGGGTCCCGCTTCGTGGTTTGCAGCGGCTGCTAACCCTAAGGGGCATCACTTGCACACCGGTAGACCGGCAGGGCTGCGAGGATAGAGCGGAGGACTCCACGGACCAGGAGTCCCCGCGCGCCCGATTCCAGCTGGGCTCCTCTCCCTGCCGGCCCCGCCCCCTCGGTGTATTTTGCAAACTTACAAAGAGGAGGTAGTAGCCCCGCTGCGCGGGAGGGCGCCGGGAGAAGCCCGGGACAAGGGCGGGACCGTCTGTGGCCGTCAGAGGCCGAAGGAGGCCGGGCTGGGCCCACTCCCTTAATCCCAGTCTCCAATACGAATAAAGTAATGCCCTCGCCACCACCACGTGAAACTCCATCAAGGGAGGGAGCCCCCAGTACAGGGACTTTGGACAATTATTTTAAATCTGCCAAGGGAGAGGCGGGTAAAGAAACCTCACTAGAGAAACGCAGGGCGGAGCGCAGGCGCTCCATAGAATCCATGAAAAACAGATCCCTGACTGAGATTATCCCCTACCCTATCTCTCAAGAGGAAGGTACGCCCCCTAACAGCCCAAATCCCCTGACCCTTGAGGACTTTCCCCTTTTACTTAGGGAAATACCCTGCACCTCAGGGACGGTGCCTGGAAAGCATGCAGACCCAGTTCCCCCAATATTATCCGTTACCCCGGTTAACCTGGTAACCCAAACCCCTCCTATGCAAATGGCTAAGAAGAGTAAGCCAAAACCAAATGTTGTGGTGGAGGTGCATAGGCCTCCGCCTAGCAAACGTACTAGGAAATCAATAGGGGGATGGGGGAAACCTAAACTATCGCATCTTGATTTTGGCAAGAAACACACTAACCCACTCCTACCGGGGAAGGTTGATGAGATCGTGCCTACTATTCCATCTCCTAAGGCTCAAAGCCCCACTATAGTTGCTACTAATAAGGATTTAGAGGCTAATACATCGAACAAAACCCCCCCACTTATATCCATATGGAGCATCGAATTTTTATTCCGCTCCCTCCTGCAGCCCATTAGCGATAGTTTGAAAAAAGTGGAGATTAGGCTCACTTTATTAGAAACATCTCTTACTACCCTGAACACCTTAGTCAGTAAGCAAACTAAGCTAGTGGGTACTCTTCCTTCTGTAGGGGACCCTCTAAAAATAGGAGTTTCAACATCTGCCAACAAAGCCCCCCCCCAGAGTGCGCCATCTACCCCCCCTTTTCAGCCACTTATGGCTATTCCATTTCAGGCACAGTATAACAACCAAACTAATGGACCCCCACAACCAATAGACCATGCCCCTCAAAGATCCCAGGCAGAGACCAACGAAAGATGCCAGGAAAACGGTAAAGCCACCCCACATTCTCCGGTCCGGCCAGCCCCAAGAGCACGGAGGCCAGATCTCCCGCCAGAAGCCAATAGCCTAACAGTGGTCTTAGCAGGTGCCCCCCATCTAAGATCAGGGGAAAATGAGGATTACCTATCCCTTAAGAAAAAGGTCATTAAATGGCTTAATTGGAACCGACCCCTACCATCTCATTTTAACAATGAGATTATTATGGTTAGAAGGGTCCCGTGGTTAGGGAAGACCAGAAAAACCATAATAGGGGACTGTATTCTGGTAAATTTAAAGATCCGGGCACTGTGCTGCACATTTGTGAAGGAGTGAATAGATCACTGGATTCCACCATTCAGACCCTTCCAGTATCCTTCTTCTTCCCCCCCATTCGCATGCATAAGGTCCCATTGCATGATGAATGGACAAGGGTGGAACGTAGACGCAGACACAAGGACCATATACAACGCCCGCACTTCCAACTGCCGGACACACCCTATTTTCATTTTAATCGTTTCAATTGCTTGAGTGGCCTGGACGGGGTCGACTGACTTGCTGTACACAAGCCAGTTACCCGGGATAACGGCTATTGCGGACTTTCTGAACCTCCCACCGTGGATACTGGCATAACCTCTGGCCTATCGGACGATCTAGTGGCTCCTGATAATGGCATCAGTGGACCTTCTCATCTACCTGCTGATAATGTAGATACAGCTGAGGGAAGTGACAGGGACCTTCTGCCTGTGGACAACGGTTCGCTTAGACTCTCTGAGCCATTTGCCCCTACTGTTGCCCTTGCCTCAGGCCTTCCGATGGAAGTGGGGCCGGGAACTTTCTCCCCCAATCCCTATGGCTTGGCAACCGATACCCCTGAACATTTGAAGTTAATTTGCTGGAACATTGCGGGTTTGGCCAACAAACTGGGCGAGCCGGATTGGGTAAATTACATCGAGACTGGCGACGTTTGTATGTTCCAGGAAACCTGGGCCAGAGAGGACTACGGGCACCAAGGCTATACATCATTCTCCATTCCAGCAAGGTGGGAAGGCAAAGGCCGTCCATCAGGGGGGCTCACGACGTGGGTCGCTTCTCATTTGGGCTGTGTGGCCACACGGTGGCCGTTTAATTCCGAAGATATCCTCGTGGTCTCACTACTATGGCCAAACAAAGCTAAACTTGTGCTGGTCAACATCTATTCCAGGCCGATGGGAATGGCAAAGGAATCACCAACCATTGATGAACTTTCGAACTTTTTATCTGAACTGCCGAATGATTCATATTATGTGGTGGGTGGGGACTTTAATTCTCACTTTGAGCCACTCCCCGGCCTTCTGGAAGGGCTTTCATTGGAAGAAGATGCCAGGTGGGCAGTACCCGTGGTGGAAGCACCTCCCGCGAAAGCCTGGACCCCACTAGCACTACAAATTACTGCCCTCACCCTAAGGTTCGGAATCAGAGCCTGTAATGGGCGAATGAAATCCGACATACCTAGTAAAACTACCTACAATAGACGGGGGAGAGAGTCCCGCTTGGACTACGTCTTGGCCCAAATAGTGAGGTGGACGACAATTCGGGATTTTAGGGTGATGGAAAGGATCGATAGCGACCACAACGCCCTTGAGCTCGACCTTGTTCACCCAGGCCCCCAAGTTCCAGTGCCTACAGTGGAAGGGAATAAACCCGCGCTTCTCCTGGATAATAGCAGGAGAAGAATTAGGTGGGAGCACTTGGTTACAACCAAGGATAAACTCCCTTTGCTTTATGCTGAGATTATTCCTATTTTGGAAACCATGGGGAGCTATGACATCGAGGTAAACAATATAGACTCCCAGACCAAATTGTATAAGGCCCATGAGGACCTTATAAAAACTGCGGCACTCCATTTCACTAGTAGTTCGCGAAAGCCAAGGGAGAGGCGCCAAGGCAAAACATTGTGGTACAATCTAGCATGCAGACGGGCTAAAACAGAACTTCTTGGAGTAATTAAGGAGGGTACAGGAGGGGAACGCCTGAAACAAAGCAGGCGAGCCTATAAAAAGCTTCTTGCCCAGGCTAAAGCAGAATGGGAAGAAAACCAGTGGGAAGAACTCACAAAGGCTTTAGCGCTTCAAAATCAATGCCTGTTCTGGAGGACAGTGAACGGGGGGTCAGGGAACCTACAATCGGCACTAGAGCCTAATATAGCACCTGGGGTTTGGCAGGCTCATTTTCAGTCCTTATACAGCTCTGAGCCGGGAGAACTTCCTGCTCCTATTGAGGTGGACGGGCCGGGCTGCCAAGGGGAGCCAATAACACTGGGTGAGGTCACTGCCGCCATCTCAGGCCTGGCTTCTGGGAAGGCGCCGGGACTGGACAGCTTACCGGGGGACTTGTTTAAACAAGAGCCCACTGTCTGGGCGCCTTACCTCGCCGCCCTTTTCAACAGTGTTCTCGGTGGGATGGAAATCCCTAGTACTTGGCTGGGGGCAGAGGTTGTTCCCATCTTTAAAAAGGGCTCCCCTCTCCTCCCAGCCAACTACAGACCGATTAGTCTGATAGACGTACCGCAGAAGCTGTTCGGTAGGGTTTTGCTGAACAGGCTTCAGGATTGGATGGAGGAGGTGGGAGCCCTTAGTCCCTACCAGGCGGGATTTAGGAAGGGAGTATCCACAGTGGACCAGGTTTTTAGATTGAATCTAATCTATTGGAAGACAGCAAAGTTCGACGGCGGCAGTTTGTACACAATTTTTGTGGACTTACGGGCCGCCTTCGACCTGGTGCCCAGGGGGAAACTTTGGAGCGTCTTGGCAGAGATGGGTGTCCCCCCAGATATCCTGTCAATCTTACAGAGGCTGCACCACAGTAACTACGCCCGCGTGAGGTGTGGGAGGTCGGGGGAACTGACTGATAGATTCCCCGTTGGCCGAGGGGTAAGACAGGGCTGTGTGTTGGCGCCGACCCTGTTTTGCCTTTTTGTCAACGGGGTAATCGCCCATCTCAATGCCACCGACTATACTGACGCCCCCAAACTAAATGGCAGCAGGGTGCCCGCAATTATGTTTGCGGACGACACCCTATTGCTATCTAAAACCCCTATGGGTATACAAAGGATACTCGACTCCTTCATGGCCTTCTGCCTTGATAGAGGATTAGAAATTAATGCCACAAAAACCAAAATTCATGGTTTTGAACCCGAGCCAGAAACTGCGCCCGAATCCACAACTGGGAGCCGTGCGGCTCGAGAGAGTAGCCACCTTTGAATATCTTGGTGTGACCCTCAACGAAACCATGACCTGGGGATCCCACCAGAGTAGGGCAAACCTTAAACTTATACAAACCACTGGGGGCATCGCCCGGATGATGACCGGCTCGTCGTACCGTCCATTGGGGGCTCTAATCCAGATATATAAGGCCCAGGCTAGGGGAGCGACTATGTACGGGGCTGAATTGTGGGGTCATATGCCCTGCCGGAGTCTGTCACTAACAGAAAATAAGTTCATAAGACAGATAGCCGCACTCCCCCCGAGTACCCCGCTCCTTCCCTTGAGGCTTGACTTAGGGTTACGACCACTAGCTGACGAGATAAGCCTGAGACCCATAGCCTTCTGGCGTAGGCTATGGAGTAGCGATGATCTCGCAGACTACAGGGCGGAACTGGTCGAATTACTGAATCACCCCAAGGTGCTTAGTATCCCCTGGGTCAAAAATATTCAAGCTACCTGTATGGAATTAGGGCTCCCTGATTTATGGACTGAGCCGGCGATGGTAGCATCAAACATCTCCAAGAGGTCCCTGGCGAATTTGTACCACGAACACAAATGGGCAAGGGCCAAAGCTACCCAGCCAGACGGGTCCCTATCATCTGTGTTCTTGCAGAGCAAGGATCTTTATAGGTTTGAGAAGGCACTGGATCCTATCTACCCCATACTTGCTAGAAAGCTGTTCCTCCAGTGGAGATACGGCTCATTACCCTTCCGGTCCTTTACAAGCTCGTGGTCATCGGCTTCTCCCGCAAAGCACTGTCCTGTATGTGCCGATAAGGAGGAAAACGACCTGCATGTGGTCTTCTTCTGCCCAGCCTACAAGGCAGCTAGAAAATACTGGCTCCTCCCTTTGATAAGGAATATGGGTGGCAGGGAATATGCACCAATGTACAGGATTTTAAAATCTGATGTTACCGGCCCAACTGTTTTTGCACTCTCCAAATTCTTTACTAATGTCTGGTATACGCGTAATCGCTTCTTAAAGATGTTGGGTAGTGCTTAGAAATTCTTCTCTTTTTTAAGATGTTTTAAGCCTGTACAGGAGTCTTTTAATATATGTATCCAATGTTTTATCTGTTAAGATGGAGTTACATGTGTTTTTTTTTTTTCTGTACTGTATATCTTTTATGACCGAATGGTCGAAATAAAGATTGGAAATTGAATTGAAAACTAGGACACAGTCACTCAAAGGAACTCCACGTGCTTGCCTGTTGGTCTGAAACATGTGATACTCTGTGCAATCCAATACATCCTGCATTAATTAATAGGAGCAGGGACGTCATCCACCCACAACATTGGATGCTCATGATAGGCAGAACCGGTTGTGCAACATTTTCTTCCATCTACACATCCCACGACCTGATATCAGTAAAAACTGCTTCTCTCAATCAGTGTTTGCACTTTGTCTACCTCTAGTTGGCTTTTGGCCTTTCGACTTTTAGCTCTGGTGGCTTTTGGCGTGCTGCAGAGAGCGGTCCCATCTGAGTTCAATGCACAGAGACCAGCTGATAAGTTGCATGATTGTTTTACCACTCACAATTTCACCTTCCTGAACGGATTTTTCTATAACTCATATTCAGCCAGGCAGCAGGCGGACTTTGTGCATGGTTGGAAGGGTTGGCAATGAGTGCACCTGCCCTTTTTGTGCCATAAATCACTGGGGCATGTGTCAATGTGTGCATGATTATATTCTTGTTTCAGGCACAAAACTAACCTTACACTCAGTTTTGCCAGTCACTGTCTTTGTTAGAACAGATTCACAATTGCTTTATTAACCTTCCTGCTTTCTCAAATTTGCTAGAAAATGCACCATTTGCCCACTATGTTTTCAACATTTTCTCTGGGGGACAACCCTCCCGGAACCACCCTTAGGTGGTTCTGGCGCGCTCGCGTCCATTACCGTGTTGCAACATGAACATTGTCAAAAAGGTGTGTCATCAACATGAAAAGTTTGGAAAGCTGTACTGTACTGAGTTCAGCAGGGTGTTTACACCCCATAAGTATAGATGGAAAAAAGAAATGGGGCGAGTACACAAACCTGGCGAACTCCCCTGTTAATTGGGAATGACCCCCGCTTCCTGTAGCGGACACAGCTGAGGCTGAGGAATAAAGCTGCCTGATAAAAAAGATAATAGCCTCATCTATGCCCATTTCTTCCAATATCCCCCACAAATGGTGATGGGCAACGCAGTCGATTGCTGCAGATAAGTTTATAAATGCCAAGTATAGCTTACCTTGCTTTACTTGAGTATACTTAGCAATTAATAGACTTAGGTTGAGGCATTGATCCTGGGTTCCTTTCCCCTTTTTAAAACCATATTGTACCGTAATTAAAACATTATTACAGGTGGCCCACTCCTTTAATCTATTTAATAAAACTCGACCCTTAAGTTTGGAGTGAAATTGGCCTATAATCTTTTGCCTCAGATTTGTCTCCTTTATTGTAGATAGGGTCTAGAATGGATTGCAGCCATGAATCTTGTGGGCCCACGATGGCAACTGCATTAAAAACATTTGTCAGCACTGGTCCCCATAAGTCAGACTGTTCTATAAAAAAGTCTATCGGGGGTACCATCCGGGCCAGGAGCTCTATTACTGGAACAGAGAACTGCATAAGGGCCTCTCTGATCATGTGTAATTTAAAAAAAAGAAGAGGCTTGGTGGGGGGTAAAAGATGCCTGCTGTGTGGCCACTCCCTCACCTTTTGGATCGAATATTAAAGAGAAGTGTGTGACCCAGGATTCCTCATCCACATGACAAGCTAAACACGAGTCAGCGGATAGGTTGAGAAATGGGGCATTAATAACTCTTCAGAAATCCTTGGCATTATTTAATATAGCAGCATTGTTCAATTGTTCCCAAGTTTCTTCGTTTTGGGTTTTCATTCTCATCTTCCTTGCCTCTTTATATCGAAAGCGCAAGAGCTTGACCCATTCCACATCTCTAGGATTAGATCGAAGGACCTTGTGTAGGTTAGCTAGGGTTTTAGTGCATGCTTGATCAAACCATCTTGGGCCTGATGTGTTGACAGTAGTTCTTTTCCTGGTTAGGGCTTTTTTAACCTCTGATAGTATCTGATCACAGGCCATGGTTACCTGAAAAGGGTCAGGCTCTAATCCTAGACATGTTGTGATGTCATTTAATCTATTTTCAATCACGACCAGAACAATTTTTGATATATCTACCGCTACCCATTTAGGAATTGTTCCATTATTTCAAGTAACTGTTGGCTTAACATGCCTCGTCTGCATCGGATGGACTCCTTCCCATTCTAGGTCACCAGTAATGGCCCCATGTTCACTAAAACTAAAAAACTTTTTTGTACCATCACAGATAGACTTTTTGAGGGGCACCGAGACCAATAGATAAACTAATGTTGAGCCCTTGATGGCCAGGCCTATAGGATCTATAGGATTCCCAATTTCCAGATCATTTATAATGAATAATCTGTTCAAAGCATCTCCAAAAGGATTATGCATAAGGTGTGGAATGGGGTCACCTGACTCCTCAGTTATGCCGCACACTGTATTACTAAGGAGGGCACAGCTGTGCGCGTTAAAGTCCAACACCCATAGGATTTTAGGAAGCTTTTTAAGTGAATTAAAAGATACATTATTTTCACCTTCCAGCGTATCAACAACCTGCTTCATCTTACCAGTGAAATTATTATAATAACAAGCATTTGCAATGCAATGGGTCTCGCATTAGGAAAGTTTGAGCTATTGGTATTGTAAATGGCAAAGTTTTTATTTATGTGTTTTTTTTTTAAATAGCTAAATTAATAGCTTTGTCATTTACAATGCCAATAGTTATAACTTTCGCAAATGTGATACCTATAGCATTTGTAATGCAATATGTTTTGTATTTACATAACTTACATGGCATCCCAGAAGCGCAACCGCGCAACGCCGCCGGCCTGCGACCAGGAAGTCAGGCAGGCCGGGCGGGACAACCGGAAACAGGAAGTAGGAGGGCGGGAGCCTACCCCGCCTCCCACGGAAGAGCCGGAAGAGCTGCGATTGTTTGCAGCACCGGAGCAGGCAGGAGCCTACCCTGCGCCCCGGTGCCGAAGAAGGGAGGAAGAGTCCTGCTGCCGGTGAGTGGGGCTTCGCTTTGTGGCTGGCCTGCGAGGGCGGGGGGGCATGTGTGTGCGCGCGCGCGGCGGTGGGCTGTGTATGTGTGTGAGCGTGCGCGCGTGCGTGCGTCTTGGAGTCTGTGTGTATGCGTGTGTGACTGTGGGGGAGGAGGAGGGGGTTGCCTGTCTGGGTGCCTGAGTGTCTGTGTAAGTGTAAGTGCGTGTGCGCGCGCGTGTGTGTGTGTGTGTCTGTCTGTGTGCATGCATGCGCGGTAGGCTGGGAGTATGGGAGGGCGGCGCAGGACGGAACGTGCGCGTTCGCGCACACGAATCCAGGAAGAAAAGCTCGTGCACCCTCTTGTCCTCCTTCCCCCCAGACTGATCACTATACGTCTCCAGCTGGACAAATGCATCCTTGCGGATGCATTGCCAGCGAGACCCAAAAATGAAGTAGAAGAAGTGTATCACCCCAAGGGCCTTTAAATGGATAAGGTGATAATAAGGGGAATTGTTGTGAAAAGACGGGACTTCTAGATTAGGAGTATTATTCAACAAGGTCACAATCCCACCTCTGGTGCGACACGAGTTAGACAGGAGAGCAGGTGTATAAAATGAACGATAACCATCTAAGTTAATAGGACCTAGTTCCCATGTTTCCTGTAGACAGATCAGATTTCATTACAAGACCGGAGGCTACATTATGCATTACATCTTTAATGCAGATCCCAGCAGCCGCATCACAATATAACAGTTCCAAAACAGAACAAAGGCAACAGCTAAGAGCCATGAGCCAACAACACACAGCCTCTTTTAAATGCGGCTCCCAAGCAGATAAGTCCTACTTTAGCTTGTCTTTCTCTTATCTCTCTTTAGACTTTAGACTTGTAATTTTTATTATATTATATTACTGTGATATATCGCTATGCTCTTGTATTCAACTGTTTTAGTTAGCTACTGTTGTTAGCTGTTCCTTTTGGTATGGTGTGCTGATAGCGCGGTACTTTCCCTTCCCCGCAATACCTCACACCCTTTCCCACCAATTTCCAATCTATGGAAATTCCCCCTCTCGCGACCCCCCCCCCCCTCGAGTGTGTGTGGCCTCGGTCGCGTTGCGTGAGACCTTCGTGCAGAGCCTTTATGTACACTCTCCGTATCTCTGACTCACCCTTAACGTGCCTCGCACGTCTCCTCTGGCGATGACCATCGTTTTTATTCAGTGTCCCCAATTGTTATCCCCGTAATCCATCATTTCCGTAGTTGTTTACTCGCTTTTCTGAGTCTCTCGCGCTTAACGAGAGACTCGGAGCCTTAGAGGAATGACCCTTGGCAACCGCGACGCCGCGTAGTCGCGTTGCCAAGGGCATTTTCTTGGAAATGCTCCGCTCCGTGAGCTTGGGGTTTCCTTGGCAACCCCTCGTCTCCGCATTGCGCTCGTTAGCACGAGTGGCGGTTTGTCTCTCGGTGAATTTCACCTTCTCCTCAAAAACTTAACCAAACAGCATATTTGGATTACTATACCAGACTCCCCCTTTTCTGTGGAGCTTTCTCACTGTGCCTCAGTCAAGCACACTTCCTGTGGGTATTTTCCTACATATATCTAGCGCTGTTGCTGGAGACCACGTTACTCCTGTTTGGACCATATTATCTTTTAGCCTCATGTCTAGCTCAGGCTCAGAAGAGGCTTCCGCCCCCCCCCCCCCAGAACTGACTAAATTTAACAAAATGCTCCAGAGGGAGATGAAAACATGTTTGAGGGAGGGGTTCTCTCAGATCATTAGCTCCAAGCGCCCCCCTCAAGAAGACAGCTCAGCCCGGGGTAAGAGACAGAAGAAAAATAATTACAATGAATTGAGCTTGGAGGGTCTTTGCACCTCATTGGATAAAGGAGGTCCTAGCACCTCAAGGAGTGAAGGAGGTCCTTGCACCTCAAAGACTTTGGGTGTCCCTGGCGGCACAAAGAAACAAGGTGTCCGAAGCGACACACGCTTAACAGATGCTCACGATAGCTATGATGATATTGGATCGGATGACTCCGAATTTCTTGACGAGTATGTCCTCGACCTTAATGATGAGGATCAGGACTTCGGAGACCCTATTGAAGAGGGAACACCCTCCTCGAAAGATGTGATCTGTAACCCCTTGGGCGAGGAGATGCTCTCTCCTCAAAATTTAAAACACCCCCGAAGCTCTGAATGGTTCCCTCAGGAACACGTTGCGAGGTTTGTTAAAAAATGGATCAGATTCCCCTTGGAGAATGAGACTCGCAACATTCTACGAGCAGAATGCGCTAGACCTTCTGTGGGTGATAAGTCCTGCTACACCCCTAATCTCGACCCCGATCTAATTAAATTCCTTTTTAAACTGGGGCGCGACCCCAGGAAAGGTATGGAGAAATCCCTGAAAGTTTGCCAGGATCGTCTGCTCGACGTCCTTGGCCCCCTTACGAGGATTCTCGACTCTGCAGAACAGAGCCACATTGAAGGCACTCGCCTCGATGCCGAATTAATCAGGGGCTGGAGCCAAAGGGCCATTATCCTCTTGGGAAATGCGAACGCAAGCATCAACGCCGAAAGGCGTAGAGTGGTTCTCACTCGGATTAACCCTAAGCTCAGTGATCTGGCCGATAAAGAACCTACTAAAAACCAAAAAGGACTCCTCTTTGGGGAAGATCTGATTAAATCCCTTGGGAAATATGTCTCGACTTTTACGGCCCTCGACAGGGCACAACAAAACATGCGGAAAGTTTTTAATTCAGGCAATAACCTTTTCGGAAGGGCCGGAAGACGAGGCCAACCTTCCGGCCGCTACTTCCAGAGGCCCAATTTCAGATCACGTGGAACTGGCAGAGGATACCAGCAATTTCAGCAGTACCAACAATACTCAAGCCCGCAATTCTACCCCCAGAGAAGTAGGGGACAGCGCGGCAGAGGCTTCAGATCTCGTGGATCGAGCGTCCAGAACAATCCCTCAGGTGAGTGCTCCCCCCCTCCCTTCCCTTTCTTTCCCCTTAAAGGTAGGGGGCAGACTGAAATATTTCTTAAAAAATTGGGAATGCATCACTCAGGATGCGTGGGTTCTGAGCACCGTGAAAGGTTTTACAATAGATTTCGAGTCCGAACCCGTCCAGACTTCACTCCCGATGAGTATCCCCATGTGCCCGGCCCAACAAGGCATCATCGAAGAGGAAATCTCTTCAATGATTCAGAAAGGTGCAATATTGGAGGTTCCCATGGATCTCATGGGTTTCGTAAGCAACCTTTTTTTAGTCGAAAAAAAGGACAAGGGTTGGAGGCCGGTTATAAATCTCCGCCAAGTGAACAGATTCATCTCTTACAGACATTTCAAGATGGAGGGCATTCACCTCCTGCGAGACCTTCTTCTGGAAGGGGACTGGTTAGTCAAGCTAGACCTCAAAGACGCCTATTTTACCATTCCCATGGCCAAGATTCATCAGCGTTTCCTCCAGTTTCTCTGGAAGGATCGCTTATACCAGTTTCAAGCTCTACCCTTTGGTCTTTCTTCCGCACCATGGTGCTTCACCAAGGTTATGAGGGCCGTTGTGTCTCACCTAAGATCAAGAGGCGTTCGTCTTATTATCTACCTGGACGATATCCTCATTATGGCGCAGGAAAAAGTGCATTTAATTCAGGACCTGGATTTCTCTATGAAACTCATAGAAAGCCTAGGCTTCATCATAAACAAGGAGAAATCTTCTCTGACTCCCTCAAAATCAATAGAGTTCCTGGGCTTCACAGTCGACACCTCTCGTTGCCTCCTCCTCCTTCCCTCCAAGAAAATCTCAAAGATAAAGAAGCAAATAAAGCATGCTTTAACCCGTCAGAATCTCTCCCTCAGGGACCTGGCCAGACTCCTGGGCCTTCTTTCATCTTCAATTCAAGCAATATTTCCAGGCCCACTCAACTATCGGGCTCTTCAGAGGGTCAAGGCAAGAGCCCTGAGATCAGGTCTCTGGTATGGGGACCTTGTTTCTCTGGATTCGGATTCTCGCTCAGAATTGCTTTGGTGGCTGAACAACCTGGAGGCATGGAACGGGAAGGCCATTTTCGGCTCCTCCCCGGATTTCGTCCTGGAATCGGATGCCAGCCTGCATGGCTGGGGTGCTTGCCTCTCGAATCAAAACACAGGAGGTCTTTGGTCTCAGGAGGAATCTCTCCACCATATAAATTTCCTGGAATTGACCGCCGGTCTTTACGCTCTCATGAGCTTCAGGAATTCTCTCCAGGGGAGGTCTGTCCTTTTGAAGATGGACAACATGTCAGCGGTGGCCTATATCAATCGCCTTGGCGGCACGAAGTCTGCAGACCTCTCGGACCTAGCCAAGAAGCTTTGGATGTTCTGCCTAGAGCACAAGATTGCTCTGAGAGCAGAATACCTTCCAGGTGCGGCCAACTCCTCCGCGGACTGGAACTCGCGTTTCCTTGTGGATTTCAGCGACTGGAAGCTGAATCCTTACGTCTTCAGGACCCTGAATCAGATCTGGGGCCCTCTAGAGGTGGATCTTTTTGCAAGCAGACTCACCTTCCAGCTTCCGGATTATTTCAGCTGGATGCCCGACCCGGGTGCTCGGGCATTCAACTCCTTCCTCCAACATTGGGGCAATCTCCGGGGTTATGCCTTCCCTCCTTTTTCAATGATTCAGCGAGTACTTCAGAAGGTGAGACACGACAAGTGTCTCCTCCTTTTAATAACTCCTTTCTGGCCCTCCCAGGCCTGGTTTCCCACTGCCCTGGAATTGACTTGCAGCGTTCCCTTCCTGATCCCTTCACTGGAGGATCTCCTCGTAGACTCGGACGGTCGCATTCACCCTCTTATCCTCAATCGGAGTTTATCCCTTCTTGCCTGGAAGGTGTCAGGAGATCTAACGAAATCTCAGGCCTTTCGGACTCAGCTTCAATCCTCCTCAGGGAGTCTTGGGCCCCAGGCACCCATTATAGATACAATAGAATCTGGAAACTCTGGGTTTGTTGGTGCCTGGAAAGGAACCTGGATCCCTTGGAGGCCCCTATTGTTGACGTGACCAACTTCCTGGTTGAGCAATTCGAGAAGGGTCTTAGCTACAGGTCTATTAACTGTTTTAGATCTGCAATTTCTGCAGGCCATTCCCTTGTTAATGGTAGGTCCATTGGTAAAAATGTCATTGTTTGCAGGGTCATGAAGGCTATTCGTATCAAAAGGCCTCCTAGACCCAAATATGACGTCCTTTGGGACGTTGATTTGATTCTTCGTCTCTTTTCGGACTGGCCCTCTAACTCTCTCCTTAACAGGAGAAATCTTTCTTTTAAACTGGCTACCCTTCTATGCCTTGTTTCTTGCAGAAGGTCTTCAGACATTCGTTCCCTGGATATTACTTATCGCTCTTATAACCCGTTTGGCGTTAAGTTTGACGTCTACAGGAGGACAAAAACTATGTCTGACTCCATTTTTTATCCTCGTTTTGACCTTCATCCTAAACTCTGCGTTGTCGACTGCATGAAAGAGTATGACCTTAGAATGTCTGGACTTCGTCCAGTCGGCGTTAATCAATTACTTATTTCCTTTGTTAGACCTCATAGAGCTATTAGCTCCCCCACTATTGCTAGATGGATTAAATCCATTATGAGCTTAGCTGGAGTGGATTTGACCAAATTTCAAGCTCACTCCCTTAGAGGTGCTATGGCTAGCAAATCACTCTGGTCTGGAGGTAGGTTGGATGACATCTTGAAAGCTGCTGACTGGTCCAATGCCGGTACCTTTGCGCGTCATTATTGTAAACCTATCCAACACATGTCTGATGCTGTTTTAGGAAGCTTCCAACATGCATAATGTAGCCTCCGGTCTTGTAATGAAATTGCGATTCTCATATTTACATGACTAGAGAATCTGGATTTCATTAAAGACTCGGAGGCTGACATTATCCCCCCCTCCCTCCACCGGAGGCATGTCAATTTTTGCATTTTACCATGTACAATTTATTGTAATGTATTGCAATGCTTACTGCCTTTGTTTTTTCCTCTTGTGACATGTTTGGATTGGTTTCGTTTGGGCTTCTTGGACTAATTCCGTTGTCCTTTCAGATGTTGCCTGATCCTGTATTCGTCTCTCAAGAGAACTTCCTGGGACATCCTTCCTGGATTTCTTCCTTCTACCTTCTACAGTCAAGTTTCGTGATGTTCCGCCTTCCATCGTTGTGGAGTTTCTACTCAAGCCTTTGATTTCTTCCTGAACTTTTCTACTTTTTTCCTCATTTAAAAGAGGCTGTGTGTTGTTGGCTCATGGCTCTTAGCTGTTGCCTTTGTTCTGTTTTGGAACTGTTATATTGTGATGCGGCTGCTGGGATCTGCATTAAAGATGTAATGCATAATGTCAGCCTCCGAGTCTTTAATGAAATCCAGATTCTCTAGTCATGTAAATATGAGAATCGCAATCGTAAATCGTGACAATTGCTAGCCAGTCTGGGTTAGACAGTTTAGATCTCAATCTGGCAATATTCCAGGTAACTATTTTAACATGATCTACATAATTACATTTTGCAGTGAAATGCATAGGTGGTTCAGACTCTGGTGTTGGACAGCTTTGGGGTATACAACCTTTACCACGCAACTTTTACCACGACCTACCTTTACCACGCAACTTTTACAACGCAGGACCCTTTACCACGCATACCATTACAACGCTGGTATTTACAACGCAGATACCTTTACAACGCATACCATTACAACGTAAGTATTGGTAAGTATATAATTTTATTTAAAATATTTTAGGTTTGGGTTTTGGGTAAATGGGTATTTTTAGGGTTCAGGGTCAGTTTTCAGTTTTTGGGTAAAGGGGTATTTTTAGGGTTCAGGGTCAGTTTTCAGTTTTTGGGTAAAGGGGTATTTTTAGGGTTCAGGGTCAGTTTTCAGTTTTGGGTAAAGGGGTATTTTTAGGGTTCAGGGTCAGTTTTCAGTTTTTGGGTAAAGGGGTATTTTTAGGGTTCAGGGTCAGTTTTCAGTTTTGGGTAAAGGGGTATTTTTAGGGTTCAGGGTCAGTTTTCAGTTTTTGGGTACAGGTGTATTTTTAGGGTTCAGGGTCAGTTTTCAGTTTTTGGGGTACAGGGGTATTTTTAGGGTTCAGGGTCAGTTTTCAGTTTTTGGGGTACAGGGGTATTTTTAGGGTTCAGGGCTGGGTTTGGGTTTTGCGGTACAGGGGTATTTTTAGGTTTCAGGGTTGGGTTTGGGTTTTGGGGTACAGGGGTATTTTTAGGTTTTAGGGCTGGGTTTGGGTTTTGGGGTACAGGGGTATTTTTAACATATATATTTAAAAAATAATAAATAAATATTAATATAAATAATTAAAATATTAAATATTAAAATAATTTATTAATTAAAAAAAATATTATTAATAATTACATTATTTTACCATATTATTTACTTACCTATACTTACGTTGTAATGGTATGCGTTGTAATAGTACCTGCGTTGTAAATACCAGCGTTGTAATGGTATGCGTGGTAAAGGGTCCTGCGTTGTAAAAAATGCGTGGTAATGGTCTGCGTGGTAAAAGAACGCGTGGTAACGTCATATATCCCAGCTTTGGGCATGTATTATAGTGCTCCTGTTCTCCCTCAGTCAATCACAATGAAGGGGCGTTCCCTTCCTAATAGCGAGCGCAACCCAATGTAAGAATGTTTTGTGTCTGCTTTTGCAGGAGCAAAACACTTGCACATTACCACCCTCTTTAAGAGGGTTTTAATGGGGTCGCAAAAGGGGAGCGGTCCCAGGGAACCCTTTCCCCTTTGCAAACACAGGGGAAGGGACCACTGCCTGCCCTTAAAAAATTAAACTAAAAAGTTTCATTTTTTTAAAAAATACATCCCGTTTTCCCTTAAGGAAAATGGGCTGCATTTAAAAAAGAAAACTGCTTTATTTAAAAGCAGTCCAAGACATGGTGGTCTGCTGAGCCCAGCAGGTCACCATACCTGGGAGGGCCTGCCATTCCCAATGGGGTCGCAAATTGTGAGAGGCTCATTAATATTCATGAGCTTCTCTATTTGCGACCCCATTGGGAATCGCTAAGAATGTGCTACACACTGTTGTACATCCAAAATAGCACCTCGCTATTTGCGAGGCGTTATTTTGGCCAGGGTACATCTGCCCTAAATCTATTGTGAGTGGGGAAAGGGGTATAACGTTGTCCTAAAGGTGGCCATGGTTTGCTCCTGTGGATGGTTCTTTCCGGTTTGTAAAAAAAGCCCAAAGGCAGTGCAAACATTTGAGTGTTCGGCGTTGCCCCTGATGGTAACCAAGTAAGCAATTGCTGGACCAGGTGATGTGAATTCAAATTAACCACCACACAATCCCCCTGAATTTCATTGAGTCCCCTACCCAAGCCACCCTTCTTGCCATTAAAATGCAGGAAAGTAACTAACCCCGCCCTCCCCCGTGTTTACAGAGCCAATGGCATTCCTTTGATATAAGCTGGGCCGTTGTTTCCTTCTGTGCAATGTCTAGCTTGGGAACGGTTGCCAAAAGTATCACATAGGGGCAGGTGGCTGGGGGGAAGTGCTAGTCTCATGTGACAGTCTGCTAGACCTCCTCTGTCCCGCATGTCTTCGCCACTGGTTCCGAAATTCTTCTGTAAGGTGGCACTAGATGTCCCCTGAGGTAAGGGGGTATCAATTTTGACGAGGGTAGGTTTTGGGGGCGGGTAATTGTTTCGCTGCATTGGAGGTAAAGAAAGGCTTGTATGAGCATTAGAAGACATGCCCCCTAGGAAAGAGTCTTTAGTCTTGCCACCATCAACCCCTCTTGTTAGTCCCAAATTGGCTATACAATTATTAGAAGAATACAAAGGTAAAATAGGCAATTCATTATAGGAAATTGACTCGACAGACTGAGCCGTCTGATGAGGATGGGTCATGCCCTCCCGTACAGAGCATAAGGACTCTATGCTAACCTCAATTCTGGTTAGTCTAACCGGAAGTGGTTGCAATAAGAAGGTTAGGAACTGTTCCATTTTTTAAAGTAAATCATCCGTAAAAGATGGGGAAATAACTTTGAAGCCTCAAGGGGTGACAGAAACTAGCTTAGTTATTCTCCCTCCTCCCTTTTTAGGTCTCGCCTAGGCAGTGCATGCACTGTCTCGTCAGAGATGCTGTATACAGTAATGGGGAAGCTCCGCCGACTTTCCACCCATGCTTTTGATTGGCTCAAATCTGAAATGCTGCGTTCTGATTGGTTGCCAGCGTATTAGTCCCGTCTCCTGACTGCCATGATGTCATTTTCGTCCTTCCATGGCTATCGGCCTCTTTACTTCAAAAACTGTTTTGTTTCCCTGCCTCTCCCTATTCCCTCCCGTAACCTGTAACTTCTTGGACTGTCACCCTACCCCACCCCTCCTTCGTGCCTTCTTTCGCGTGCGCTCTGCTGTTTAAATTGGTCTTATGGAAATACAAGTCCGAATGCATTTTCAATGCTTGTTTTTGTCATTTCATCGGTCGGTGAATTGGCACTCTTTGTCTTGCATGCACGCGATGGCTTACATCGTACGCATGGTGAGAAAATGGTGGCGTTTTCCCAATTCACGGCGGTGCCGGTAAAGCCGTGAAGCCCGCCTTGCCGGCACGCCTATCTGCTCTTAACAAGCACGGAGAGTGCTGCGTGTATCACCGCCGCAGGCCCGTGGCCGGAGAAAAGCACTGAGGGCTGGTATTTCATCACCAGCGGCCCCATATCCCCAGAAGTGCTGAGTGCCTGCTTTGGTTTCACCACTGCTACTCGAGGCCGGGTTCACTAAGGAGTGGAGCCGCGCTGCAGCTGGAGCGGAGCCGGAGAGTCACCTGGCACCCAGGACTACTGCGCCCACGTCACCACTATACAGAGCGGAGGGCCGCTCAGAAGGAAGTGTCGTCCCTACCTCTCATTACCGCCGGAGGAAAAGGTTCTCATGACTCCTTTCAGGTAGATTTCATGCTCTTTGCTCGCCTGGGGTAGAGCGTAGGAGCTTTGGCAGTGCCAGTGTGCTACTTCCGCCCTGTCACACTCCCCTGTCTAGCCCCCCTGCAGCAGCTGCTAATCTCTTTTTCACTCTGGGCAGACTGACACCTGAGACAGAGAGAGCACCCGTGACACTGAAAGCCCCTAACACACTATGAGCACCGGATGCACTGAGGACCATTATGACATTGATAGGACATAAGCCAATGAGATCACTTTAGACATTGAGAGCAGTTGATACATTGAGAGCACTAACCGAGACACTGTCGCCCCTGGACTCTAAAAGCACCTAAGACATTGAGGTGCTAAGAGCCCTAAAAACCTACCAGAACCTTAGAGACTGAGGAAATCCTAGTGCTTGAGACACATAGTGCATCCGAAGCACTGAGAACCTCAAACTCACTTTTAACACCTTCGGCGCTGCCTGCTCCCAGGACACTAGGAACCTTTTGCTACTGAGACTTTCATAGCCCCAAAACACTACCTGCTCCTGAGACACGGGAAACACGTAAGAACCCATGGCGCCCTGGATTTAGGGTGAGGCGAAATGCTTGGGAGACATTCCCTCAGTCCATTAAAGGAGCCCCCTCATTCCTGGGAGCGACGTAGAGGCCTCCAGAGGGTGGAGTACTCTCTGACGCCTCCCAATTCTATCAGTGTGCGAAAACAGTGGCTCTAGATGCAAATGGCGGCTCACGGTCCGAATTGTGACCAGTAAATGTCAGAGAAATGTCTCCACTGATAGGTTAGTGCCGGTGGTTCTCAGAGGAGAGTGGGTCTGGGTAAAGCGGGGCTTACCCTAGTTCAGAAAGGTGGGAGGCATTCATACAGCCGGTCCATGGCAGAGTCACTCACTGGCCAGGCCATGCTCCGTCAAAGTTCAGAAACACACATCAACACTCACAGCACCACCCCCACCAACCCTTGCTGCAGCTCCCGAGGTGCAGGGTGGGCTATATTGGTCAAATCCAGGTTATATATTATACTTTTCACCACCTTGGCAGTGGAGTCCCCGGGGTTGCAGAAACCACCACTGGACAGTTCCAACTTGTATCATGTACCCTGTCCTTCCCACGTGCCAGACCACTCACAGGAGGTACAGTCCTCGAATCCCTTCAGAGCCATCTTCAAATACCCTCTATTTGTGCCCCCTCCCCTCCCACGCACCGAGCACAGACTAGCCCATCATATGGCGCAAGGGAGTCCACGGGACTGCAGAGTCCAAAAGCGGCGAGTCCAACTTTTATCCCCCACCACCTCACAACACCTCCCCACCCTTTCAGACTGCCCTGTGGCATAGGGTATCTTCAGGGGTTGCAATTGGTCTCGCATATAAACGTAGATACCAGGAGCGTAACACAGGCCTATGCAGCCCCCGCGATGCGTGAGGGCCCCTAGCTCCAAGGGGCCCCCTCGGCACTGCACTCCTGGCCAGAGAGCTCCTGATTGAGCCCGGAGGGGGCCCCTCTCAGTACCGTGCAGGGAGGCCCCCTCACTTTTCATTACGCCAGTGGTAGATACATATACGTGAAACCAAGGAGCGAGTAAAGCGAGTTTAAAACATACATAACATAAGTGCCTTTTTATTGTATAAAGAGGATTAATAAAATGCAAATGTTTACTTCAGGAAATTGCCCACTAGGCTACTCCAAACAGAGACCAACCATATGGAAATCAGACATGGTCCTATGGCCACCATTGTTTTCTATTTATTTACTGTTAACCAGTCGTGGCACTCTGTGCTTTAGCTTTTAGCATGTAAAGTTCAAGCGTGGTGTGCCACAAATGCTATAAAAGTGAATGAATGAATGAAAGTATTTGTAGAGCGTGCTACTGCCGAGGCATCTTGGCGCTAGAGAAAATGAGCAGACCACAATGCAGTCAAGGGATTATCATTGAGTAAAGAGCCAGGTTTTGATTTACTTCCGGAACAGCATTCTGTTCTTTTTTTTCTCTCAGATGACCAGGTATTGAATTCCATAATCTAGATGAGAGAAAGGAAAAACGTTATCCTCCCCATCTTGCTTTCTTTATCTTGGGGAGTTTGACCAACTCAAGCGTGGCCGAACTTAAATCATGCATAGGTGTATAGTGGGAAAACAAGGACTGCACATTTATTTATTTATTTAACTTTTAAGGCGCTCAGCTACCCACAGAGGTCCCGGTGCTAAGGGATAGAATTAAAGGAGGAAAAGAGAACAACACAAATCATTGCTGAAAGAGCCATGTCTTAAGTCCTTTGCGAAAACTGCGATGGAGAGTTTCAGTTTTCAGAGCAGTGGGCAGGGTATTCCAGATCTTAGGGCCTAGGTGAGAGAACGAGCGACCGCCCATTTTCACCAACTTAAACCGAGGAATTACATAATCACCTTTACAGGAAGATCTCAGAGAATGGGTGGGGCGATAAGCATGAATCAGTTACTGTAAATATACAGGGGCAATGCCCTGTTTGACCTAAAATATGTAGCAGAGGGCCTTAAACTTGATTCTGCTAGCAATCCTGAGCGAATGGAGGTCTAGGAGCGACTGGGAAATGGAGACTCTTCGCGGAACATGGCAGAGAAGGCGTGCAGCTGCGTTCTGCACAACCTGAAGCTTCCTGAGAGTTTCTTGGTCAGCTCCAAAGTAAAGAACATTACCGTAGTCCAGGCTTGAGACAACTAAGGCCTGGACGACCGTCCTTTGTGTGGAGGCAGGAAGCATCCATAGAATTTTGTGGAGCCATCTTAGGATGGTAAAACATGTAGAAGCCACTTTTACTACTTGCTGCCGCATAGAGAGATTCTCATCAATGAGAAATCCGAGGTTGCGAACCTGGGCAACAGGTTGGGGGAGAGAGCCCATTTCTTGGGGCCAATGTTGGGGTTCCCATAAAGTTTTCCCCTTGCCCAAGATAACAACCTCAGTCTTGTCCCCATTAAGTTTCAAGAAGTTGTTGTGCATCCATTCAGAAACTTTGTTTAATCCTTGTTTCAGAACTGAAATGCCGCCGTCTTCCACAGTAGAAAGAGAGAAAATAATTTGTGTATCGTCAGCGTATGAAAATAGAGAGAGGCCCGCTTTCTCCACAATGGTGGCCAGGGGTCTAACATAGATATTAAAAAGTAAGGGACTCAAGATAGAACCCTGCGGCACACCATACACTGGGGAACAAATTTTGGAAGAGGCTTTCGCAGAAAAGACCTAGAAGGTACGGCCATCAAGGAAGGAGGCAAGCCAAGCCAGGGCAGGACCCTCAACTCCCAAGGACCGGAGAGATGCGAGAAGAATGGAATGCGACACAGAATCAAAAGCCGCACTCAAATCAAGAAATATGAGTCCAGATGTCTCTCCGCGATCAATACGCAGTTTCTCGGTTACTCCAAGAAGAGTTGTTTCAGTGGAGTGATTGGCCCTGAAGCCGGATTGGGATGGGTGAAGGAAACTCAGACTTTCCACATAATGAGTTAGCTGGTTATTAATATGTCTTTCCAAAATCTTGGAGAGTACGGGTAGCAGAGAGATAGGCCTAATGTTTGATAATTTAAGAGTGGAATGATCATTTCATGTTTCCACTCAGGCGGGACAGAGGCCTCTCTCAATGAAGAGTTGAGAAGCTCTTTCAAAACAGTAAGGGAGTCCGGGCGAAGTTGCCTCAGGATTTTAATAGCCAAAGGATCACGTGGAGAGCCCGATTTAATACTAGCCAGACAACTGAGAAAGGATGCATCGTCAAACGGTAGCCAGCCATCAAGATTAGCCCCCGAGTCAGGCACGCTTCTATAGATGGAATCAGGGAGCAGGGCAGATTCCATGGGAATGGGAGGAGAACCCAAGGAACCATAAATGAGCTCAACCTTCTCTATAAAAAACTCAGCAATTGTGTCACATTGCGCCTCATCAAGAATCGGTGGAGTAGGGACAGTGTCAGATCCAGTCAACTTTTTTACAACCGAGAAGAGAGTGCATGAGCAATTTTGGGCCTATGTGACAGTATTAGCGATATACGTGGCTCTGGCCGATTTACACAAGGAGGGCAGGAGAGTAGGATTTCCTACATTTCCTCTCAAGGACTTTACATTTGGATTTCATAGCTTTTAGATTTTCCGAGAACCACAGGGCAGGGGGACGATGGGGCGTGAAGTATTTGGACACAAGGGGTAGGGAAGTATTGACAGCATCAGTGAGCCAGTGAGCAGGATCAAGTAAGGACAATGGCAAACTAGTGCCTGGCAAGTTCTTAGATAAAAGAGTGTTAAAAGCCTCAACGTTGAGTGTGCCCCAGCATCTAAGACTCTCATGTGAGTCTAAACAGACCCTGTTCTCATCCCCTGAAATCGTCAAATGGAATTGGATGGCAAAATGGTCAGACCATTCCAGAGGGAGAGCAGAAAAGCTACAGTCAAAAGGGAGATTAGAAAGAATATCCTCTGCCCCACCGTCAAACAGGGCTTTATAAACCAGGCAGAGTGATTTAAACTCAATGCGCCGTCGTACCGGGAGCCAATGAAGTTGTTTTAAGGCATGTGAGGTAGGGTGATGTTTAGGTAAATTGAGTAATACTCTGGCTGCCGCATTTTGAATTGATTGCAGTTTAGCCAGTTGTCTTACCCCAGCTCCCAAATACAAAGCATTGCCATAGTCAATTCTCGAAAGAATTGTGGCGATTATCACTGTTTTCCTCAAGATGGGAGGAATGAACGGAAGAATCTTTCTCAGACGTTTAAGCATAAAAAAGCAGGCTGACGATAATTGGTTAATCTGGGCAGCCCAGTCCAGTTCTTTATCAAACATAAAACCAAGATTTCTGGCTTTATTTACTGGCACTGGGCAGGCCCCTGCTGAAGATGGCCACCAGTGCTGACCCCAAATTGTGTCTTTATGACCAAACTCTAAAACTTCAATTTTCTCGGTGTTCAATTTTAGAAAGTTAGCATTCATCCAGGTCATCAAATCTGAGATGCAGTTAGAAAATTCCACGCCCATGAGATCCTCTGCCTGTGTTACAGATACTATCAGCTGAGTGTCATCTGCATATGACACCAGCAAGAAGCCAAGACTCTTTATTATTTTGCCAATGGGGCAACATAGATGTTGAAAAGAGTGGGGGATAATGCAGAGCCCTAAGGGACTCCTCCCGGTAGCAAAAATTCCTCCGACTGAAGTCCTTCCCAATGGATAATTTGTTTTCGGGATGACAGAAAAGAGGTCAGTAGGGCAAGAGCTGTGCCCGAATTGCCGATGTTCTGAAGCCCTTGGGCTAACACCAGATGATTCACGGTATCGAAGGCTGCTGTTAAGTCTAACAGGACCAGAATAGCCCTTCCCCCAGTGTCCATGACCTTACGTGTTTCTTCTACTGCCATAAGCAGGGCTGTTTCTGTGGAATGGTTTGCACGGAAGCCATGTTGGGTGTTATCCAGGATGTTATAGGTTTCTAAAAATGATGTTATCTCCACAGTCATGGCCTTCTCAGGCACCTTCGCAGGAAGTGGTAAGCAGGAGATGGGTCGATAGTTTTTTTCATCTAGAGGGTCGAGTTTTGGTTTCTTTAGAAGAGGACGAATACAGGCCTTTTCCACTGCGAGGGATAAACTCCGGAGGAGAGGATAGTGTTTTGCACAGGGGTCAGGACAGAACTTATTTCTTCTGGGGCCAGATGTAATATAGACGATGGACACGGGTCCAAAGGGGAACCGGATTTAATTTGAAGCAACAGGTTGGCTACTTTTCCTTCTGCCAGAATTGAGAATTGGGATAAACCATGTTCCCCGACCCTGAGTATGGACTGCATCGGTTCATTTCCTTTAAGGTCTTCAGCTACACTAGAAAATTCATTGTACACCTTCTGAACCTTATTCTGAAAGAATAAGGCTAATTTGTGTACAAAATTTTGGTCGGGGATGAAAGTTACATCCCAATGACACTTCATTAGTGCTGTGACCGTTTGAAAAGATTACCTAGGGACATTAACCGCCTCTTGAATTTTAAGAGTAAAGAAAGCAGTTTTAGCCTGGATAATAGCTTTCTTGTATTCATCAAGGACCGCACAGTAAACCTTCTTCTGTGCGGGATCATATTTTGCTCTTCAAGCATGCTCTTTTTGTCGACATTTGATTTTGGCTGCTTTATGGTCCACGGAATACCATGGGGACGAGACCTTTTTCGGTTGTGTTTTTTTAGTTTTTTCAGGGGCTATCTTATTGGATGCCTTATTAAGCCAAGTATGAAATTCCAAGGCTGCATGATTTGCGTCGAGGGAAATCAAGGGCTGCACGTCCAGTGCAGACAGTTAGTCATGTTTATTTACTGCCTTCCAGGATCGATATTTCCTCATCAATGGTCTAGTTCTTCGTTGGCTACTCCCTGGTTTCAGATTTACAGTGAAATAGACCGCAGCATGATCAGTCCAAGGGAGGGGAGCGACCCTGTTAACTTCCATCCTAGAGGGGGATGCTGAATGGTGCATGTGTGGTGCTAGGAAGTATGTATCAGTCGCGGTTCTTTGACGGTGTTGGCAGGGTGTTATCGGATTGGGCGGAGTACAACTGGGTTATAGGTGGTGATTGTAATGCGGTATTGGATCTCGCGCTGGACAGGTCACACCCCCCTTTGCACGCAACAGAGAGCAGGAAACAGGCCGTAGCGTTGGCACAATGGGCGGATGGCTGGGAACTAGATGACGCTTGGCGGATCCTTAACACGTCAAATAGGGAATACACATTTTACTCACCGCCACACAAGTTACACACTAGAATTGACCGTATCTTCAGGGCACTAACGGCATCTATTGTGGGAGTGCAGCACATGGGTAAGACGCTGTCAGATCACAACCCGGTGGAACTGTCCCTGCAGAGGGGGAGATTAGCCACCCCCATACCGACGTGGCTCCTGTCCCCGGGTCTTGTGGAAGATTCGGTCTTCAGATCCACACTGCTGGACGCTAGTACAAATTACTTTAATGAGAACTCTGGCACGGCCAGCTCCAGACAGATCGAGTGGGACGCCTTCAAGGCTACCATACGTGGAGTGGCGATGGGCACTAAAGTGGGCATTAAACACCTGGTGTTGGATAAGTTGCGGGCGGTGGAGGACAGCCTGTCAGCGCTGGAAAATGAAGCCGCGGGCACGGACGGCGCTCTCACGCAACTCCAGGAGGCCCATATACAACATGCGGAACTCTTGAAGGAACTGAGAGTACTGGACTATAGGGAATACACCACACGGCAACACACACAAGCAGATAGAGCGGGCGCGCTTTTGGCACTCCTGACACGAGATGCCCCGGTGAGTGCCCCTATCATAGAGGTGCGGAACGAGGCCGGGGAGCTACTTCAGGACCAGCGGGAGATCAACGCTGCGTTTCAACATTATTATTCTGTTTTATATGGTCCACACGCACCACTTTCGGACCAGGCTTTCGAGGAATTTTTCTCTGACATATGTGTCCCCCAACTGAGCGCGGCACAAAGTGCGAACCTTGCAAAGCCTATTTCACTGGCGGAAATCAGACTGGCCATTAGGGCACTGCCGAGAAACAAGGCGCCCGGGACCGACGGACTACCGGCAGAATTCTACCTGAGGTACATTGATCTCTTAGCCCCCCGCTTACACGCACTATACGGTGAGGCGATGAAGAACGGCGGTTTCCCGGGCACAACGCTACAGGCCCTAATATTATCACTTCTGAAGCCTGGGAGAGACGCTTTGCAGTTGGAAAACTACAGGCCCCTGTCGCTTTTAAATACAGATTCTAAAATCCTCAGTAAGATACTGGGGATGCGCCTCTCCGGCTATATCCCGGACATGATACACCCCGACCAATGCGGGTTTGTACCGGGCAGGAGCACGGCTCTGAACTTACGGAGACTCAGTCAACTGATGTCCCCGGACGATGAGGGTGGCGACGCAGAGGGTTGCATCTCTCTGTACCTCAGACAGGCCTTTGAATCCCTCCGGTGGGACTACATGTTTGCGGCTATGGCCAGATTTGGGATCCCGCCGGAATTCATAGCTTGGGTGTCCCTACTCTACCGGAAACCCACAGCGTGGGTTCGGACGAACAGATGCATATCGGACCTGATTGGGATAGCGAAAAGGCATGAGACAAGGGTGCCCGCTCTCACCCTTACTGTTTATACTTGCTCTAGAGCCTTTGATGGTGAAGGCACGATCAGTTGCTGCCACGGTGGGGATCACTAGACTCCGCACTCATCATGTCATATTGGCGTACGCCGACGATATATTGCTGTTCCTGAAGGATGTGGGTGGGTCGATGGCACCGCTACCGAAGATCTTTAGCGACTTCCGAGAATTGTCGGGCCTCGCGATTAACGAGGCGAAATCGTACGGGTTCGGTTTCCATGGTCCGGGGGTAGAGTCGCACGTCCAGTTCCCGCCGTACAGCTTCCAGGTGGCGCCCGCGACCTTTAAATATCTGGGTATCCAGGTGTACAGACCGACACAAGATCTGATGGACGGCAATCTGGGTAAGGCCCTGGCCAATCTGAAAAGGCAGGTACAGTTCTGGAACCCCCTGCCTTTGTCGGTGGCAGGCAGAGTGGCTATCTCGAAGATGGTGGTACTGCCGAGGCTGCTTTATTTTTTCACGAACTTACCGATCCTGGTGCCTATGCCCTTTTTTAAGACCCTGACCGCGCTGCTGACGGAACTGGTGTAGGTGAAAGGCAGATGACGTATAGGCATGGCCAAGCTGCAGCTCCCAACGGGTGAGGGCGGCCTGGGAGTGCCTGACCTGTTTGCCTATAGCTGTGCGTGCCAACTCCAGTGGCTGCCATACTGGATCGCGGGCCGCAACCTTCAAGAACTGAGTCTGACGGAGGCGGATCGGGACCGAGGAGTGATACATCGATTACTGCTTTCTAAGGCCAAAACACCGTCCACGGCCCCGCCCCTCCTTAAACTGGCAATCGCATACTGGAGGAGAGCGACCAGGTACACGAACGGGCGGACGGCGTATGCGCCTTCGATACCGCTACTGGGCATCCCACTGGGGACAGGCACGTTAACGGAGCGGAGTTTGCGGTCCTGGCACGATGCAGGGGTTGTACAAATCGGGGATTTTTTCTCAGACGGCAGGCTCCTAACGAACGCAGATTGCACCAGGTTACACTAGACACCGAGAGCATTATTTATACAACATGCGCAAGTAACTCATTACATAGGTACACACTGGGCGCCAGACGGAACGGAGCCTGACACAAATACGTTGATCACCATGCAATACCTTATGGGGACGGGTAGTCACCTGACGAGGTGGCTGACTAATGGTATCCGCACAGGCAGGGCTGTTTCTCTACAGCCCCTTAAATGGCAATGGGAAGAAGACATGGGGAGAGAGCTCAGCGATAAGGAGTGGGAAAAGGTGCTGAAGTTGACCAAAAAAGTGTCCCGTAACCCCAAGTTCAAATTCATCCAGCTCATGATTGTACATAGGGCATACTTAACCCCTCATAGACTACATGTCATGTTCCCAGATGCAGCTGACACCAGCCCCAGATGCCACCGGGAAGATGCGGGCCTATTACACATGTTCTGGGACTGCCCTAAATTGGGACATTATTGGGGAACGGTCCACCATATTCTGGATGCGATAGCACCGGGTAGGCCTTACACCACTGCATCCTACTGTCTACTGGGGTTGGGCCACAAAGAGAAGAAGAGGAGTGTGGCTACTAGATTTGTAGACCTGGTGTTGTTGTTGGCAAAGCGGGCGGTGGCTACGAGATGGAAATCGGCTAGACCACCAACGGTGGAGACTTGGAGTGGGGAAGTGGTGCGATGGGGTAAAGCGGAGGGGCAGGAACTACACAGAGAAGAGCGCAGAGGCCTTAGAAAGCCTCCCATTTCGTTAGATTGGAACGCACTTCTACTGGAGTTTGAGCAGGGGGTACAGGAACACAGCGATTAGATTTCATAGGATGGACTGTGCAGGGGGACACCATGCAGAACTGGAGGCGCCGCCTGCGCCGAGAGCCACACACGGATTCTGAGTCCGGAAAGACATGTCCCTTGTGCGAGATGCAGACCTTGATAACACTGTATGTTTTTTGATTATGTTTCAAAGTAGGGGGTCGAGAAACCCAATAGAAGCTATGTGAATCATTATGATTGGTTCAATGCCATTTTCAATGTTTTCAATTTATTGTACGGATTGAGAAAGTGCTGTGGGAGGGGGGGGAGGGAGCTTAGGAGTTGGGAGTTACACCATTTCACACGAAAACGGAAAATAGAAATGTTGGTACTATATTCTTGTGGACACCGTACTTATGTTATGATCAATATGCAATAAGACGTACGTTATATAAAGGTGAATTTTGAGCTGTCAATAAAGAAATATTCAACAAAAAAAAACTTCCATCCTAGAATTGCTGGTACAAAGTCCGTCCAGAGTGTGACCTGCTATATGCGTAGGGTCGCACACAATTTATTTTAATCCAAAACTAGCAAGGATATCTAAAAAGTGGATGGTGTCTGAGTTATTGGTATCCTCCAAATGAAAATTGAAGTCTCCAAGGATGGTAAAGCTATCAGTGTCCGTACAGGATTCTAGGAAAGTCTGAAGGGAAAGGAGAAACAAGGATCTGGGACCAGGGGGCCTATAAACCAACATACCAGCAAAGGTTTCTAAATTATTCGATTTTAATAAGAATGACATTGCTTCCGCGCCCACTAAGGACTCAGCAGTGATCATAACTGAGAAGAGGGCGCATTAGATTATCACTATTCCCCCCTCCTTCCCCCCTTTCCTGCCAATGTTGGCAATGACATAACCAGTAGGAACAGCGAGTTGCCAGTCAGGATCACTGCTTTCATTAGCCCAGGTTTCGGTAAGAAAAACAATATCAGGGTCCTCCACTTGGAAGAGACATTCTAGATAGTATTTATGTTTCACCATAGATCTAATATTGAGTAGGATACCCTTAATAGCCTTCATATTACAAGTTGAAGTAAAAGAGGCTCTTTCCGCATAAACCATAGGCTTATTGCTCATTTCCTGACGGTTGTTGTTACCGCTGCTTGTGGTGGTCATTTGTACGTCATTGCTAATGGAAGGTCAGCTCCTCGCCCCTCCAGATGCATCGATTACAGTGAAGGTACAAGGGAGGGGTAGAACTCAGCCGAACCTCATGAGAAGTACAAGTGCCAGAGTTAAGATGTAGTAGTTGATCTCATGTGAAACGGGCAGGGGTCCTGGCGCTGGGTGCATTTTGGGCTCATACGGGCTTGCCTTTGGTGCGCCACCAGCGCACCCGCTGCGCGGTCCCTGCATCCGGGTATTTATGCCGAGGGAGGGAGGGACACAACAACTAGAGCGCTAATCTTCAAGTGGGTCCGCACAAAATGGCCGGGCACCGCGTTAGCGTTCCAGGTAAGATAGCAAAATAGCAGAGTCACGCTTCAATTTAAAATAATGCAGGAACACCCACAAAATGATGAGTACAAAGTAAAAAATTCCCGATCAAAGCCTGTCAATGTACCCCACGCCCTCCTTGCAATTATAAATGCTCAAAAAAGTAAATAAATAGAACGCAAAGGCAGGCGGCCAGCTGCACATAATGCTGCATGGCTGAAGTACTTATGAAGTCCCAAAGGCGAGACCAATTGCATTGCAATTGCTTGTTCTTCTCTGAGGGTGGTTCTGTGGGGCCCAGGGGAGAGAAAACTTTACCTTCCATCCAGGAGGTCGTGGTCTTTGAATGAGTAATGGCTAGCAAAGGGGATAGATTAGGGGGATCTACTGTAAGCGCAGATGGAAGCTCAATAGGAGTGCGCTCACTTGAGAGGTCAAGAGCTCCCTGGTCCCCCATGGAGAGTCTGTGCTCTGCATTCTGAATCTCCTTGTCCAGGGCAGTAGAGGCCCTCATGACGAAAAAACCCAGTGTATTAGTGAGCTCACCTCCATGTGTTGTGATCTTCCGTTTCTCCATCTGCGAGTCAAACTGTGAGGCTGGGATTGGTCGTGTTAGAGGGGGGGCCCAGCCCAGCATCCGATGGGGGTTTATGGGCCTGGACTTTGCCGGGTGCGGCCCGCTCTGTGGGCCGATGACGTACTAATATGCAAGAGGGCTGGACGCAAGGGCTGGCGGGAATCAAAGTCTCCCAGTGGAGCCTCTCATCAGCAGGCTCAGCTTCCCCACCGACTTGCCAGGTACGAAGTCCGCCCGGTCAATTTCTAAAGGGATGTGGGGCTGGAAAGGAGGGGGTGGATCCAAGTGTAGAAAATGGGCTTGCGCACACAGGGCCTATATCGGCATATCAAGATCCCTCAAATCCCCCTGGGCAAGCGGTAAGCTGAGGAGATGCCATGACACGCGTTGTTGTTCGCCTGCCCATACTAGGGCAACCAGGGCAGTCTTTAAGCATCTGACAAACAGCACCATGAGAGGAATAGGTATGTTGAGAAAGATGATCTTCACTATAGCTATGTATCCCGCTAGGGACAGGGGCAACTTGGTCCACACTGTAAGTCTATCTTTAATCTATGCAAATGCCCGGCCGTAGTTGGCACATCAGAGTTCTTCAGGATCCCGGCTGAGCCAAATGCCCTGGTACCTCACCGGGTCAGTCACCCATTTGAGAGGGAATGCCGAGTGAAATGGTGGTGTGGCTTCCGTAAGAGGAAACGTGACCGATTTGGACCAATTAATCTGTATAACCGGATAACCACCGAAATACACCACCTCGCGTGTTAGGGGGATAAGGTTCTTCTGGAGGTCACAGAAATACAGAGTGATATCATCCAGGTACAGAAAGACTACCTGGCCTCTTGCTCACCGCCAGAGGCTCCATTGCAATCGCGAAAAGGGTGGTCAATGGCGGGCAACCTGTTGTGTACCTAATGTTGTGTACCTAATGAGATCATAAAAGGGTCTGACAGCAGCCAGTTCCAACAAATTTGCACGGTCGAAAGAGTGTAGAGGAGCTTAATGTGGCAAATGAAACGCTAACTGAGTCCAAGGTGTGAACGCTCCAGGGTATCAAATGTCTTAGTGGCACCAAGCAGGGCAGCTAATGTGGTAAATTGGGGGTCGAGGTGATGCATGTCCACGAAGATGGTGTGGAGGTTATGGGACTTTGAAAGGCCTGGAATGAAGCCGGAAGGGTCAGGCCGAACTATGTGGGGCAGAAGTGGCAGTAGTCAATTCACCTGAATTTTTAGCAAAGATTTTAGTATCCACATCAAGGAAAGACGTCTATAGGAATCACATTGTGTACCCAACTTGTCTAGTTTGAGAAACATTACAATGACTGCCTGTCTGAGCGAGGGGGGCCGGGAGAAGATCTCCAGGGAGTCCCCAAACATTGGCAAAAGATGCAGCGCTAGCATGGGGGCAAACTCCTTGTAAAAGGCAGCAGAAATGCCGTCTAACCTCAGAGACTTGTCTCTAGAAAAGCTGTGAATAACTTGGACTATCTCTTCAATGGTTAGTGGGGAGTCCAAGTAGACTCAGTCAAGCCATAGCAGCTACAGATTGTCCAGATACGCAGACAGCTCAGACAGGCCTAGGACAGGGGTGACGGAGCATAATTTGGAATAGAAATAGGATATCACATGAAAAGTTTGGAGGGGGAGAACAAATGGTTGTATTTTTTATCCAGCAGTTCCGTAACATTGGATGACGCCTGCGGCGAGCGGAGCAGGCCCGTAAGCTTCCTTCCCAGGTGATAACCCTCGCCATAGTCACGGGCCTGCACGTCACGGTGGAGGAAGGAGCTCTCCCTGTTAGCCTCCTCCATAAAATTGGTTACTGTGCTCCGAATGGTGACCAACAAGGCCTCATCATAAAACTGGAAGTGTACGGTTTCCAGGGCCCAAATGTCGCTTTTAAGCTTTGACTGCCTCCCTTGTATTGCTTTAAGCACACCCAATTGTTTCGTGACGCACGCCCCGCTTAAAGCTACCTTGAAAGCCTCCCAGAGCATGAAGGCTAACCAGACCAAGCCCTCATTGTGTGAAAAGTAATCCACTATCTCTCTGAGGATTTCCTCAGAGAATACCTGTAGGAAACTGGCTCTGTATATACTATACCAAAGTGAGGTATAGTGTGTACAGAGTCCAGTTGACCCCCAAAGATAGGCAGAGGTAAGAGTAGATAGCACCTTACTATTTGTGGTAGTGTGGTCGAGCTGTAAGGCTGTATCTGAGGGTAGTGCTAAGCATTTGTTGTACACACTCAATCAGCAAATAATATCACACACTCAAAGACTGAATTCAGACCAATGGGTTTTGTATAAAAATTTTCTTTTAGTTATTTTATTTTTCTAGAACCAAGCAAGCCTGGCACAGGTAAGCAATAAATACTTTACAGTAGTAATGCAGTTTGTCAACAGTTTGAATTGCAATTGTATGTGCACTTTGATTTGATTACAGTTGCGTTACTGGTAATGCAATGCTTTTGATATACTGTACATATTCTTTGTATAGGCTTTTTAGTAGAATGTCAAGTAGATTACTTTACAGATTACTTTTCTTACCCAGTGCAGTACATATGGATACTGCACTGGGACATTTCCTGTAAACAGGTAAGTAAAAGAGTTTTGGTTATTTAGTTACGGTTTTAAAGGTTTTCATAGATTTCACACTTTGAGAGGTCCGAAGTGAGCATGCTCTTGGTGACAGATGATGGGGTGGAAGAGGAGAGTGAACCTCCTGTCCACCAAAGAGCATGATGGGTCAGTGGAAGGCGTGATACTCTCCCATACACTGATCCCGGAGCAGCAGGGTGACTGTCACCAGTTGTTGGAACAGTTTGCCACACTGTTCTCTCTGACACTGGTGTTACTCACTGGTGTACCCATGATGTGGACACTGGTGACAGCCCTCCTGTAAAACACAAGATTTACAGGTTGACTGACCGGGTCAGAGCTAGCATCAAAGAGGAGGTCTCTAAGATGTTGGCATTAGGGGTGATAGAGCCCTCCAATAGTCCTTGGGTCAGCCCAGTGGTCTTGGACCCAAAGGCTGCTGCACCTAGTTCCACTCTCGAACTGCGGTTTTGTGTGGACTACCGTGTGCTCAATGCCATCACCAGGACTGACGCACACCCATCCCCAGAGCTGATGAGATAATTTATCGGTTGGGGGATGCCAAGTTCCTCAGCAAGTTTGATTTGATGTCTGTGTACTGGCAGATTGCCTTAACTGATGAAGCTCAAGGAGAGGTCAGCATTCTCAACCCCAGAAGGATATTACCAGTTCCGGGTGAAGACCTTTGGATTGAAGAATGCCCCTGCCACCTTTCAGAGGTTGGTCAACTAGGTGTTGGCCTGACTGGAGGATTTCAGAGCTGCATACCTGGATGACATTGCAGTGTTCAGTTCCAGCTGGGAAGAACACATGCAGCACTCTAGGAAGCGTTGAAGGCTCTGCAGAGGGCAGGCCTCATGATCAAGGCCAGTAAGTGCCAGATCGGGCAGGGTTCTTTGGTGTACTTGGGACACCAGGTAGGAAGTGGCCAGGTGGCGTCCCCACAGCCCAAGATTGACACCATTCTGGCTTGGGTACCCCCCAAGAATCAGACAGAGGTGAGAGCCTTTTTAGATCTCACCGGTCACTACAGGAGATTTGTTAAGGGCTATGGCACCAGTGTTGCTCCCTTAAGAGAGCTGACTTCCAGGAAGCAGCCCAAGAAGGTGATCTGGACTAGGTCCTCCCAGAAAGTTTTGATGCCTTGAAGGCAGCCATGTGCATGGCACCCGTGCTAAAGGGACCGACTTCTTCAATGAATTTTTTGTGCAGACTGACGCTTCAGAGCATGGTGTGGGAGCGGTACTCTCACAACTGAATGAAGAGGGCCTAGACCAGCCTGTATTCTTCCTTAGCAGGAGACTACTCCCCAGGGAACAAAGGTGGAGTGTTATAGAAAGAGAAGCTATTGCAGTGGTCTGGGCATTGAAGACGCTAAGAACCTGTTTTTGACTCACTTCTGAGCTCAGACAGACCACAGGCCCCTGAGATGTTTGATGCACATGAGGGGTGAGAATCCAAAACTGTTGAGTTGGTCCATCTCCCTACATGATTGGACTTTACAGTGGAACACCGCCCAGGCACAGAACACGCCAACGCATATGGTCTGTCCAGGTTCTTCCACCTTAGTGAAGAGAACTCCCAGGAGGCTGGGTAGGTCTCCCTACTTTCAGCTGGAGGGGACATGTGTTAGACTTGGCATCTTTTGCCATGTTTCCCCAGTCTTTTTGCTTTCTGACCTCCCAGTTTGGACTCTGTTTTTGTTGGTTTTGTGTCTCTGCGCACTTTCTCACTGCTGTGCAAGTGCTCCTGTTGTAAATTGTTATGAATTGGTGAGTTCATGATTGGGTATTTGATTTACTACTCAGTCCCTAGTACAGTGGACTGTGGGTGTCCAAGGGCCGGTAAATCAAATTCTGCTAGTGGGTTTACAGCACTGGTTGTACCACCTGCCCAAACAGCCCTTCAAAGGTAACTCAGATCTGTGGGCAGTCTAGTACTGCCATGTTGACTTGACAAGTGCACCCACTTGCCAGGCCCTCACCTTCCCTTTCCTTACACAGGAGTTACCCCTAAGGTAGGCACAAGGTACCCCTGTGGGCAGGGTGCAGTGTATTTGAAAGGTAGGACATGCCCTTGTGGAAAATGATTATTTCTCGTAGGTTATGTCCCATCATATACCCTCTTCAGTCACGTCCCCGAGTCCATCATGCCGGAACACGAGCACACGAGCACACGAGCACGAACCGATCACATGCTCACAAAGTTGCACACGCACTCTCCTTCCCCAAAAATTCAAAGGTACATCCTTATGGTCAAAGCAATTCCGAGAACCAGCTACCTCACTCAAACCGTACATTTCTGTGGTCAAGCCGATGCCGAGAACAAGACCCCCCCTTCGTAACCATTTCCCTATAATCGGGCCGATTCCGAGAAATGCGCCCCATTCTGTTAGACCACGACAACCAATTCCGAGAAGAAGAGCCCCCGAATGCTGAAACACGACAAACAGACATCCTGTCACGACCATCTCTCTCTTATCTAAGGAACCAGCCTAGTGTTACTTCTCCACATTTCTGTTTCTCTTGTGCTTCCTCATTCCAATCATAACGCAGCCTCTTTTTCTAGTCATGACTTCTGTTTTATTGCAACATATGATCCAGGCCTGCATTGAAGGGAAGCTCCTTCCTCTTTTCTGTATATAAATACTGTGTGTTCCGATAATAAAGTTAGAGATTCTTCCGATCCTCCTCAGGTGACGGAGCTCTCCCTTAACTCGAGTTACTGAATAAAGACCCTGAATTCGAACCACCACGGACTCTGCTCTTCATACTTAGCCTTATTGATATAGAAATTATGATCAAGGTAAATTACTAAAATATTTACCACTACAAATTGGCGCCCGAACAGGAACTTCCCTTTCTCCCCACACGCCGAGGATGCGGACCTAGACCGGTCTCTTCAAGACATCGACAGACTTCTACGTGCACACTGCAGGGTGTTCCTGCATGAACTCCTTCATGTCCAAGAGAGGCTGTACCAAGATCTGAGCATCCATACGAGGCGGTGAGGACGACAGCGGAAGTCTCGACCCAGAGCCCGAAAATCTGTGAAGCTTGCCGAGTCCGAGGTTGTCTGAAACCCGACCAGTCCCTGTCCACGAGCGCTGCGTAATCAAGTGTCCAGATCTTCAAGGTCTTCAAGTTCTCTGCACCTCGGTGAGTACTGCTGGGGGTGTATCAAGACGGGTTCTGATTTTCAGAGCACGGTCAAGACGGGTTCTGATCTATTCAGAGCACGGTAAAGACGGGTTCTAGGTTTTCTAGAAAACGGTATGTTTGTATTCTGATACTCAGAATATATCAAGTTTTTTCACGTGTAAGCTTTATTTGTATCTAATACAATGCCTTTGTTCTCTAAACTGTGTAAACTGGGACCGGGAAGGGGTTACTGGAACAAGCTGTACCAGTCCCCCCGAAGGATACTCCTGGTTACTTCATGTATACAAATATGGAATTGGTGCCATCTTGTATTTGGATCTTTGGGAAGGTTATACTAAAGATTTAGAGATTGCGGTTAGATGGCCAAAGAGTGGTACATGGGATTTGAATTGTATTATGGCCATAGAGAAGAAGTGTTGGGAAAGGAAAGCAAGACCCTCGATGTTAGAGAGTATAGAACTATGGCGAAAAGCAGCACATCAAAGGGAACAGAAAGAGCAAGGTAAAGTTGAGAAAGCACAGAGAATGTCAGAAGAAAGTAAGATGAAAAAGTTACAGGATCAGAATGATGAAATTTGTTTTGAACAAAAGAAAAGGGAGGTCTCGGCCTCAGTAACGGGTATATATCCTATCCTCTCACCAAAAATAGGGTCAGAGGCTAGCTCAGACTCTAGTACCCCTACAGCACCTCCACGTCCTAAGGTTCCTTCCGTACCCGGCGATTTTATTACTACCTACTTAATGGAACCTCCTCCCGCTTATACCAATCAGATAATAGCTAGACGAATAGTCGCCCAGACTGAACCCACCTCTGACACCCCAAGCGAAGTTCCACCCATGTTAGAGTGCGATTACGACCCAACTACAGGGGAAGGGTCACAAGCAAATATCTCCCTTCGCCTACGAGAGGCTCTAGAAGGTTTACAGGAGGTACCGAATGTCACAAATTGCCTAAATAAAATTTACGAGGCTCTTCGAACAGGAGAACATTTAGAAACCTTACAGGAAGCTATTAAAAATAGACCCATAGCACATAAAAAATGCCTCTCACGATTCATGATCACTTGTTTTATCTGAATGATAGCTAGCACAGGAAAAAGAGTCCCTGATGATTTACTACAATTAGATCAAGCAGTAGTCGCAGGAAATTACAATAAAATAAAAGAAATAGATCTTTTTATTCCACTCTTCACGAGCAAGGTTTCTGATTACCATTGAAAAGATGCCCATACCCGGGAAACCGAGAATGAGAGTACAAGCGAAGACAGGGAAGAAGGAACTACCTTTCATGGTGCAGTACGCTCCAGTATCCCTCGTTTTCAGAACAATGGACAATTCAAACTTAAAACTAAGAAATTGTCAGCCCCTACAGATAGGTTGTTCCAACGAACACAAGAAGCTCTAGATGATTGGATGGACGACGAGCCTCCACTCACCACACAAGAGCAGGAACTCGCTAGAACAAGCACCCATTTGGTATGTTAATACTCTATATATGGCCCTGATATAGTTGCTCAAATGTTTTTATCGATCCCTCTAGCATCTCAAAGGCTAGTTAGCATCTATATGGTTCAACACCTCATTACAATGTACGAAGACACTGGTTTTCCACCCAGAAAGTTACACTCTCTCTTACGAAACTGTTCAGAAGGGAGGTGGGTGGCCAGGGGACAAGAGTTTCTTAATACCTTCCTAGAACTACGACAGCGGTATATTCAATGTTTTACAGACAATTATGATGCAAATCCCCATCACTATGACCAAGGACAGTTCCCTCTCCGAGAAGTACACCCCGTTGCAGATTCCGCAGGAAAGTTACAACAAACCTTTGTTTACACTCCCCTGACAAAACTAGAAATACTAGAAATGAAGAAAATGGTCCATTCTCATGAAAAAGACCCCTCGGGTTTCCATAGGGAACTCAAGGATATTCTTCAAATGGGTTCCTTTACCTATAAAGACCTCAATATTCTCCTCAAGGTCCTGCTACCTCAAGGAACGTATGACAAGCTAAAGGGAAAGGATTGGGAGGTTGAAGGGAAAAAGGTAGCATGGGCAGATTTAGAGAAAGAAGACATTACTCGTAATCCTGGACAAGGCTTGGGACCTCTAGTTCAGGAACTCCCTCGCCTTCTCCCTAAAATACTATCCCAGTTGCTGACCACTAAGAAAGAAGATTGGGATGCTATCTCTGCATGCAAACAGAAACCAGATGAGGATATAGGGGACTATTATACAAGATTAGAGAAATGTTTTCTCATCAATAGCGGCCTCTCCTCAGGTGGAGACGCCTATAGTCAATTATTTGTCTCCAAACTCGAAGAAAATGCTTTGCCCACGATCAAAAATAGAGTACTGAAAGTAGAAAGTACTTCTCTTTTCTTCTCTTTTTTTTTTTTAAAGATTTTTATTGCAGATACACAAGGGGCCGATAAACAATCTGTCAGAGATAACAGTCATGCATCACAGTTGGTGCTACTCCCTGACAGGTAATGGATACACGGCCATTCAGCCCACATCCCGGAGGTCGGGCGGCAAGCATGATTAGTGCAGTATATTTACCAAGGTATTACCCAGATGCAAACATTCCATAGGCATTCCAAGTTTCTGCATTTTTGATTTTGAAACGGAAAACAACCCCCCCCCCCATCTCCCTGTGGTGAACAGTAGAAAACCCAAGGTAAGATCCTTCAAAAATACATACACAAAAATTGCATCAGTTACGCTTTCTTGTCCCTCCCCCTCCTCCCCAGTACCAGCCAAGGTCATTCACTGTTCAAGGCCCGTATCAACGGGTGACTCACGGCATCATATAGGATCAGCAGTACTAGTCGTATCCCTAACGTATACCCCAGTAGTCCCGGCGTCTTGTCCTACTCCCCCCCTTGCTAAACCCTTCTACAGCCCCCCATCCAGCCCATGATAATGTCTCCACTTTGACCAAACTCTACGGATTTTTTTCGGGCAACCCCTGGCCTTATAGGTGACCCTCTCCGCTGCCATATATAGGTCTAAACCTCTTCTCCACTCCTCCAGGTCTGGGGGCTCCGGTGTTCCCCAGTGTTTTGCAATGTCTCGTTTGGCAACAACTAATGCAAGGACCAGGAAAGTTAGTAGAGGGCGGGTCAGATCAACCTCGTTTGTCATTCTAAGCAGTGCCAGCTTGGGATCCCGAGGGATCGGAGCCTCGAGGACCTCCTCCAATTCCCAAATATCTGGGTCCAGTACCTCTGTATTACCTCACAAGTCCATACAGTATGAAAAAAATCTCCCTCTCCTTGAAGGCAACGAAGGCATCGTGGGTCCTCTAGCATCCCCATCTTGCACAGACGCACCCTGTCAAAGTATGTTCTATGGAGAAAGTTAAATTGAATAAGTCGTAATCTAGATTTGATTGCCACTTCCCGGGGATGCATCAAGACTATCTCCCAGTCCAGATCCTCCATTTCCCCCACTTCCGCCTCCCAGGTGTCTCTGAGTCTTGTCAAGTCACCTAGCATATGGTTAGTCAGTGTTTTATAAGTTAGGGAGACCGCCTTTCCCACCATCTACTCTTGAAGGAGCCTCCCTTCCAGTGGCACATACTCAGGGATATCTGTAAGCGTAATACTTTGGGCTATCCAAGCGTGCCGTAGTTGGACATATTTAAACTGCTGCGTGTTATTTAGCCCATACTCTGATTGAAGGACTTGGAACGATTTCAACTCCCCCCTGGCTATTACGTCACCTATGGTGGAGATGCCGATGTCGTCCCATCTCTGGAACCCACGTAGTTTATGTAACTCTGTCAACCATTGGCAGTGCCACAACGGTGTCTGCCGTGTGGGCTTCTTCTCCCAGCCCATGCGTTGTGTAGCCCTCGTCCACGCACTAAGCGTTATAGAGGTGGCAGGGAGGAGGAGCGCCCTTCCAGCGCTCCCATAAAGATACCCCAATATGTTCTTGGACTCCAGTTTAGTTCTTTCCAAAGTGTAAGTTGGGTGATCTGCCGGGGCATGTAACCAGTCATTAGTTGGAGTCAGATGTTCCGCCCAATAGTAAGCCTCTAAATTGGGGAGGGAGATCCCTCCACTATAGTGGTGCCTCTGAAGCGTGGACAGGGCCACCCTGGCCTGTTTGCCCAGCCAAAGGAAGGATCTCAGATCCGCGTGGATCCTGTTGAAGACCGCCACCGGTATTGGGTAATATTCGTTTTGTAGGGCTGTAGCAGGGTGGAGGGTTTCCCTGCTAATACGGACTGGTGGAATCCTAACGTTAACCACGCCTTCTTTGCCACAGACTACATGGGGACCGGAGACGGACGAATGGTGGACCCAGTAGGAGGACTGCGCCTTTAACCACGTCGATGATGTGTGGGAAGACACACCCCCCTATGACGTACTGGTGACCGTCGGCGAATGCGGTAGGGGACAAGTGGACACGCCTTCTAATGACGTGTGGCGAGGAGGAGACAACAAATAACCGGAAGGAGAAGGACGGGTGTGTCCCGACACCGCGAGGACGGAGACGAGAGGAGAGAACGACCCGAACGGAGAGGACCAACGTGGAGTAAGGACGGAGGAAGAAGACGCGAGGAATCCAGGAGGAGCGGCGCCAGGAGGCCCGCAATACCACGCTGCGCCCAGCCACACTCCAAGAGGAGGAGGAGTGTGGCTCTCACAGGTGCGTGATCGGATAGCAGGATGGTGGGGAAGGCGGGGAGCCGCCGTGTAAATAGTGTACAGTGTCACGACCCACTCCAAACACCCCTCCCCTTTATATAAAGCCCTGTGAACGTCCTCCCTCACGAAGACCCCTCACTCTTCCTGCACTTTACATAGAACTAGCACTCTCTCTCACTGGTGTCCTCACTAACCCTGGTACCCCAAGGGAACGCTTGATACAGGACCAGTAAACCTGAGAGCCTATCTCTTTTGTCTTCTATGTGGCAGTGGAACCCGGCCCGGGACAGAGACTCGGAGGAGGAAGACGGAAGATCCAGCCCCCGTAGAGCCCGCGACCTAGCTGCAACATTGGATCCAGCCACTCTAGCAAGGGAGAGGAGGTCCCAGCGCAAGACATTCATTAAAATAAAACCCCGTTTACCTCACCCTTCTGAACCGCCACAAGGGCGTAGAGGAATTTAGGCAGAGTGATCATTTTGTATATGGCCGCCCTGCCCAGGAGTGTCAATGGGAGCTGTCTCCAGCGGTCCATATCCGCCACCGCATTAGTTATGATCCGTTTCAAATTTCTTTGGAACGAGAGGGTCGCATCCGTAGTGATATAGATCCCAAGGTATTTGAAGCCCTCTGCTGTTGTCAGCAGTTCCTCTGGTAGTCTCCCCCATTGATTGCGTCCCCCCGGGTCGTAGAGTACTGATTTGTGCCAGTTTGTTTTGTGGCCCGCCATCCCTCCATACCGTTCTAGTTCCCGGAAGAGCTCCGGCACAGTGGTCTCTGGTTTAGTGATGTAGAGCAAGACATCGCCCGCGTAGAGCGAGACCTTTTCTGGATTCAGTGCAGTATCTCCACTAGTACAGCCATGAATGTCCTTATTGTGCCGGATTCTGGCCGCGAGCACCTCAATGGCGAGCGTGAAGAGGAGAGGGGACAGGGGACAGCCCTGTCTAGTGCCTCTCTGAATGAGGAACTCACGTGAGAGTATCCCGTTCACCCTCACTCTAGCCCTCGGGCCAGTATAAAGCAACCGGACCCATTTAATAAACTTTGGCCCGAAGCCAAACCTATGAAGCACTGCAAACAAAAAGGGCCAATGGACCGTGTCGAAGGCCTTTTCGGCATCCAGGGAGAGGAACCAGTGTGGGTCACTTCTCCCCCTCACCTCCTGTAGCCAGTTGTGGGTTCTCCTAAGATTAAGCTTCGTTGCTCTATCAGGTAAGAAGCCCGATTGGTCCAGCTGCACAAGGTCCGTAATGACCGCCCTCAAGCGGACAGCCAAGATGGTTGCCAATTATTTCACTTCCGTATTAAGTAGGGAGATCGGCCTGTAGGAGGCACAATTCTCTCGTGGTTTGCCCTCGTTATATATGGGAATTATCGTGGTCGTGGCGAGATCCGGAGGAAGCTCTCCCTCCTCGAAGACGCTAGCAAAGAGGCCCTTAAGATGGCGGGTCAGTAGGTCAGCCGTGCGCTTAAAAAGCTCTGCCGTAAAACCATTCGGGCCTGGGGTTTTGCCCGGTCTCAGCCTGGCAATGGCATCCGTGATGTCATCAGACGTTATGTCTGCTTCCAGAGCCTCCATGGCCTCTGTGGGGAGGACCGGTAGCGTTGTATCGTCTAGGTATTGGAGAGCCACCTCATGGGTAGCAAGGTCTCGGGCTGCGTAGAAAGTTTCATAATGGGTGGCAAAAACCTCTGCTATCTCGGCGTCGGTGTTGACCACAGTCCCCTCAGCCGTAGCGATACTGTCTATCCACCTCACCGCTAGCTCTTATTTTCTGAGCCATGCCAGGAGCCTCCCCGACTTGTCCTCCACGTCATATAATCTATGGAGGGTGGCGAGGGATTGGGTCTTGGCCTCATTGGTTACCAGTTCCCTATATTGTTTCTGGGCGTCAAGTAACCGCCGTAGGGTTTCGTTGGTCTTATGGGTTAAATATTCTCCCTCCCATCTCAGAATAGCCTGTTCCAGGGCTGCTACCTCGGCCCGGAGTCTCCGTCTTTCCTCGCCCAGTCTAGATCTAATCCTGTCACGTAGGACCGGCTTTAGGGCTTCCCATAAAGTGACTTTCGAGTCTACCGAGCCCTCATTTTCTGCAATATATATCTTAATGTCTGCCCTCACGCCCCTCAGAACCGCCGCATTTTGGAGATCCCAGGCCGTGAGGCGCCAGGAACCCGCATCCCTACCTCGGTCGTGTCCCACTTTCACGTATAACGGGGAGTGGTCGGAGATGCCCCTGGCCCTGTAGTCTGCGATATCCCCTGCTCTCAGACACTGTCGGGACATAAAAACATAATCGAGGCGCGAGAACGTCTTGTGAGCCCCGGAATAGTATGAGTAGGTGTGTTGTGTCGGGTGGAGCCATCGCCACACGTCTGTCAGGCCTATGGTGGTCATCAGGTTGAACAGCGCAGTCCGGTGCTCCCCCACTGTGCTTCCAGATCTATCTAGGTTTATGTTCATGACGTCGTTGAAATCTCCCCCACCACCTGTTCCGTGTCTGCTGTGTCTAAGAGTATGTTTGCAAGCGCTGTACTAGTGCGTGACTGTAGTTTAGGCGGTGCGTAGACCGAAATCAGGGTATACGTGTGTCTGTCCCAGGTGCCCTGCACTCCAGCGTACGTTCCCTGCGGGTCAATCCAAGTGCGAGTAGTGGAGAAGGGTGGGGATTTTTTAACAATAACTGCCACTCCCCTAGAGTCGGATGTGTATCCCGCATGAACCAATACCCTGTACCGACCTCTAGCGATGAAGGCACATTGGGTACCCTTGAGGTGCGTTTCCTGCAAGAAAATGATGTCTGGGTCGACCCTTTTTATATAAGCGTTCACTAGGCCCCTCTTAATCTTAGAGCCTAGTCCATTGACATTCCATGTCAGGACACTCAACCTTCTGCCTTTCTCCCTCGGAGTGTCTACGGTACCTGCCATTGGAAGATGGCTTAACTATGAACGACCTGACCCCAGCATGCGCAGGCGATGCGAAGGCGCAGTGTATGCAGCTGAAATCTTACCTGTGTTTTCCTTCCCCCCCCAACTGTTCCCACCCAGTCCCCTTCCCGAACAAACTTGAAAACCCCTTCCCCCCTCCCCCTCCCTACCTCCCTCCCCTTCCAGATGTGTCCCAAGACAGGACATGGCTTTCCGTAGGAGTAGGCCTGTCGCCCACCCACCAAACCCTCCCTATCAAACACTAAAAAACACCACAAACGTGTAAAACAAAACAGAAGGGCGTGCCAACTTGCGTGCTTCCCTGTGCCAGGCTGCCACTCCAGTTCTCCAAATCCACCAACTTTCAGAGCCTCTACCAGAGTGTCCCTGTACTAGGACTTGTCGCTTGCCCAGTGCTCTGGGCCCTTATCCATTAGGATTTGTAGTCTTGAGTCTCAGATTCAGGCGCACTGTGGTGTCCTGACAAGTCCTGTTCCAACACACGGATCAGGTGTACCAGCGGGTGGTCAGATTGTCTCTCTTCCTCTTCCTCCTCTCCGCCTGACGTGCGGCTATCGAGAGCCTCCTCGTCCTCGCCCTCCGAGCGTGCCGTGGTGCGCAAGGCTGCAAATCTCGACCCCGACTCGGCTGCGCCTTTTGGGGAGGCAGAGCGTCCTTTTCCCGCCAGCCCAGTGCCTCGACCTCTGTACGGCGTCGCGGGGGTTTGCCTCTTGGATCTCCTGGATTTCAGTCTCTGCGCCTTAGGGATTTCCCAGTGGGTTGCGTTCTTCAGGGATCTGTCTAGCAGATCTTGTCTGGCGATCTCTCTGCTGTTGAGGATCGGACGCTCCTCTAGCCATTGCCAGGCGTCCTCCGGGTGTGTGAAGAAGAGTGACTGGTCATTGTATATCACCTTGAGTTTCGCCGGAAACAGTAGCATGTATGCAATTTTCAAGTCTCTAAGTTTAGCCTTTACCGCATCAAAAGATCGTCTCTGTTTTTGTACCTCCTGACTGTAGTCTGGGAATATCATGATGTGTGAATTTTCCAGCCGGATCTCTCCCATCTTTCTCGCCTCTCTCAGTATCAAGTCTCTATCAGCAAAGTTTAGAAAGCGTGCAATAACCGGACGCGGTCTCGCCCCCAACGGCTGTTTTGCGAGGAGGGCCCTGTGCGCCCTCTCTATTGTGAAACATGGCAAAAATTGTGCCACAGGGAAGGTTTCCATTAACCACGCGTGGAGGAAGGACACCATATCAGCCTTCTCAATCCCCTCTCTATATCCGACAAAGCGCAGGTTGTTGCGCCGGGCCCTGTTTTCGGCGTCATCCACCTTCCAGAGCAGCTGTCGATGGGAGGCCTGAAGTTCCGCCATGTCTTTTCGGAGGGTCGTGATTGAATCTTCGGCCTCGCCCATCCGCGCCTCCGCGGAGGTGACCCTGTCGGACAAATTTCGAAAGTCCTGTCTCAGGAGTGTCACTTCCGAACCCACCTCGCCGATCTTGACCTCCAGGGCCGCCCTGGACTCCTGGATATCATTGCGCGAAGCCTGGATGGCCCCCATCAGTAGGTCAGTGTCCGAGCGTGGGCCCGGGGCAGCGGGAAGACAATCCACCACCTGGCGCGGCGCAGCGAAATTGTCCATCGGACCTTGTTTGGGCCCTTTAGGCTGGATATCCTTTTTCCCCATGTTCTGCAGAGGTGTCGCGACCTGACCACTCCGCAAGCAGTTTGCCCCCCTCCGCCCTGGCGCTGGACGTGGTCTCAAGGCGATCGCTTGCGTACCGGGGCCTCCGCAGCCCATACCCCGCCGTGGATGGCGATCAGGTCTCTGTCTGGAAGGGCCAGAGGGGGGGGACTGCCTGTCTCTCCCCTCTCGTCGTCTCTTCTCAGGCGTCGGGCCCCCGGACTCCCGGCTTGACACCGCAGCAGCGATGGCCACGCCCATGGCCCCGCACCTCTCAGTGGCTCCCTCAATCCACCCTATTTGTTAGGCAGGCCTATGGGTTTTCAAGCCCAGCCAGGAACGTTTCCAGGTCCGATATGCCATCCAGTCCGCCACCCAGGAGGGAATGGGGGGCTCGTGCTGCACCCTCACAGGTCCCGAGGGGGGCCCACACTTCCACCGAGCCCCCGGTCTCGCCAGCAGTCCCAGCGCCGCCACTCACCACCGTGACGTCTCACCAGCTCGGCGACAAAGTTCTCCCATCCGCTCAGGTCGCCACACTATCTTGCCACCGGTCTATCGGTGTGGGAGGGGGAGGGGGGAGGCTCTCCGGAGCCCCGGGGCCCAGATCAAGGGCTACCAGGGCCCGCTGTTATTGCCCCAAGTAGCGTGACCCTCGTCCGCTTGCCGGAGTTTGCAGCCGGACTATAGTACCCCGGTTCAGCTCCTTCGTCGGCGATCCTACACCGCGGCCGCCATCTTGTCCGCGGCTCGGCTCCCAGAGCGATGTCGAAAAAGAATCCGTGTTTGTGGCTTTGCGGACCATTGTTCCTTCCGGTTTTTTTCCGCCTACAGAGGACACAGAGCGTTTCCGCTCAGTCCAGAGTTGTCTGCGGCAATTTAGGAGATATTAAATCATCGGATTGTTAGGCAGCCCTCCGGAGCTCCGGAGCCGCACGTCTCAGCCCGCCATGGTGCTGGCCACGCCCCGAAAGTAGAAAGTACTTGGCAAGCAAGCTCCCCTTCACAAGCACTTCAGATGCTCCAATATCACCAAAATAGAATTAGGGACGAACAAGAACAAGAACAGAAAAGGACAAAAGATACTAAAATGAAGGTTTTGGTAGCACAAACTAATACGATCCAACAGAACCATAAACAACCCCAAATGTCACAGGAAAAAGTTACTTGTAATTATTGTAAAAAGCCAGGTCATTTTGTGCGTGACTGTCCAGTATTACAACATAATATTGCCACTGGGAAAACACAACCCCGTAACTATGCCCCTCGACCTTCTGTTCCCACGTCAGCTCCTCCAACTGATGCTAAACCTACCACCCAACTCTATCAGTACCCAGTGTCATCCTATCCTGAATTCCCCACGATTTCATGAGACAGCTGGGAGGAACAGGATAGTCGTCCACTGATCCCGGTCCCAGTTGATCAAGAGGGTCCCTATGTACATGCTAAACTCCTAGGTAAAGAAGCAAAATTTCTGATCGACAACGGGGCTAGTAGGACGACAGTACAACACAACGAAGTTCCCAAGGTACCCCTCTCTGGCTCAAATAGTATTTCCTTGGGTTTTTCAGGTACACCTGTCATCAACAAAGTTTCGGAACCAATATCACTTCAAGTTGGTCCTCTTACAACTTCCACCGACTTGGTGCTTACAAAGTCCTGTCCCGAAAATCTCCTTGGCATCCAGACACTAAAAGAACTAGGTGCTATAATATGTTGTTCCCCGGAAGGGGTCCGACTGTTTTTGCGAGATTTCAAAGGTCATTTCACCACACGAGAACTAGATGTCAGACTAAGAGACATTCCTGTTACGCTATGGGCTACTGATCCAACAGATGTAGGATTCATGGATATTACACCACACCTAGTAACATTGAAGGAAGGCGTTGTCCTACCCCGTGTCCGTCAATACAAATTACCTCCAGATGCAGACCAAGCCCTTATTCAGATTATCGATGATTTGATAACAAAAGGAGTAGTCAGAGAAGTACCTTCCAACATATGTAACTCGCCAGTTCTGCCAGTCCTAAAGAAAACTGATGATGGTGCGCCACCAGTCTACAGACTCGTGGTTGACTTACGCGAACTCAATAAATGTGTAGTACCACAATACCCCGTGGTCTCAGACATCAGTACTCTGTTAACAGCTATAGATCCTGAGGCCACAAACTTTACTGTAATCGATTTGAAGAATGCTTTCTTCAGTGTACCCATTCACCCAGACAGTCAGTACCTAGTCGGATTTTCCCTACAAGGTCGTAGCTTCTGTTTCACAAGAGCTCCACAAGGATATACATAAAGTCCCAGTATCTACAGTCAGGCACTCAAAAGACAGTTAGATGACATTGACCTGCCCGCCAATACGACATTGTTACAATATGTCGATGACTTGCTGATCACCGCACGCTCCGAACCAGAATGTGAGCAAGCATCACGAGTTGTCCTAATGTTATTTGCACAACATGGCCACAAGGTGTCACCCTCGAAGTTACAATTATGTTTACAGCAGGTGGCCTACCTAGGACATCTACTGTCAAAGGAGGGTAGGGCACTCACACCTGAAAGAATTCAACTCATTTTTAACATTCCTGTCCCCAAAACACAGAAAGAAGTCCGTGCCTTTATTGGCCTCACTTCCTACTGTAGACAATGGATTCCCCAGTTTGCATACTTGGCCAAACCCCTGATACAGCTAACGACCACATTCTCTTCCCCATTGCCATGGACACCTGATCATACTTTTTCTTTTGACACCCTCAAACAAGCATTATGCTCTGCACCTGTCCTAGCTACACCTGATTATGCCAAAACTTTTGTCCTCTTTGTCACAGAACAGGAAGGTACAGCCTTCTCAGTACTCACACAAACACAAGCCAACAAACATCGTCCCTGTGCTTATTTTTCTAGCACTCTTGACCCTGTTGCACAAGGTTTGCCTGCCTGCCTGAAATCTGTTGCAGCTACAGCTCTAGCAATACGACAAAGTGATTCCATAGTACTAGGACACTCTCTTGAAGTACAAGTTCCACATGCAGTAGAATTACTCTTAAATAGAACACAGACACAACACTTGACCATAGCTCGACTCACAGGTTATGAAGTCACTTCGTTCCAACCCCACATCATCATCAAAAGATGCAATATCCTCAACCCAGCTACGCTACTGCCTACTGTTCCAGTTGACAAGCAAATTCATGACTGCCTAGAGGTAGTCAAACTAGTCACAAAACCCCGGTCTGATCTTACAGATGTTCCTTTGAGTACACCAGAACACACAATGTTTGTAGACGGTTCCTGTATGCGCCTCCAAACAGGCGAACTTTCAGAAGCCTATGCTGTCACTACAGAGAACACAGTCCTTTTAGCCGCCAGAATATCTGTACATTCAGCACAAGCAGCAGAACTAATAGCCCTTACTCAAGCATGTGACTGGTCCAAAGGAAAACGAGTCAATATCTACACCGATTCGCAATACGCATTCGGGGTAGTCCATAACTTTGGCATCCTTTGGAGGGAGAGAGGTTTCCTAACCTCTCATGGTACCAAGATCCAACATGGAGATCTTATCCTCCAGCTACTAGAATCAATTCACAGACCCACAGATATAGCCATACTGAAATGCAAAGCACACACCAAGGTCACAGACTCTATCACTAGAGGTAATGCTCTGGCAGACGCCACAGCTAAACATGCTGCTCAGACAAAAACACTCAACACCGAAACCACCATTAGAACTATCTGTCCAGTTATCGATCCCACCAAAAATGTGGTAGACATCCAAAATCAAGCCACAGAGACCGAAAAGAGAAAATGGGAGGAGGAGGGAGGTTCACACACAGATCAAGGTTGGGTAACAAAGGACAAGTCCAAATGGTTTCTCCCTGACCTAATGGTTCCCATAATGATAGAAACTGCCCATGGTCCCGCACATCTAGGAGAGAAAGGAATGTTAGACAGTCTGAATCTGATATGGCACAACAAGCATCTGCGTGCAGCAGCCAAACAAAAAGTACGAACCTGTATGATTTGCTGTCAGTTCAATCCAGGGAAAAGTGTATCCGTTGGACAAGGAGGGTTCCATCCTCCAGATCACCCCTTCGAAGTCCTACAAATGGACTACATACAGATGGAGAGATGTCGGGGATATAAGTATGTCCTCGTAGTAGTCTGTACCTTAACTCGATGGACTGAAGCATACCCCGTCCCAGACTATGGGGCCGATTCACAGAATGAACTTAAGACTCAATCCTAAATGTACTACTATTTTGGTATTCACAGAATGAACTTACTACTTTTGGTATTCACAGAAGTTAGGATTTTGTCTTAAGTTTGTCTTAAGACAGACTTAAGACAGACTTAAGACAAAATCCTAATTTCTGTGGATACCAAAAGTAGTAAGTCCATCCTGTGAATACCAAAATAGTAGTAAGTTTAGGATTGAGTCTTAAGTTCATTCTGTGAATCGGGCCCATGGTGCCCAGATGACTGCCAAGCAATTGGTAAGAGAATTCTTCCCTCGCTATGGGTTGCCAAGAGTCATTTACTCTGACAACGGACAACCATTCTCCTCTAAATTGATGGAGGCTGTCGCCTTACTGCTAGGATACACCTGGAAGTTTCACTGTGTTAGGCATCCCCAAGCAGCAGGCCTAGTCGAACGACATAACCAGACATTAAAAACGAAGTTAGCAAAAATATGCGCTGACAAACAAATAGATTGGGTTACAGCTCTTCCGGTTGCCCTCTTCTATATGAGAATGGTGGCACATTCCCGGACGGGTCTGTCCCCTTACGAGATCACATTTGGGAGGCCTCCGAATATCTGGGGTGTCCCATCTCCTAAAAAACTAATTGACATGGATGCAAATGTACTGACAGATTACTTGGCTTCTTTGATGTCTGCACTACGTTCTTGCCGTTCACAGGTGGCTGCAGCCTTTCCAGACAAGACCACGCCCGACGAGCACTCCCTTCAGCCTGGCCAATGGGTGCTCGTCAGAAACTTTGACCGAACCAGCCCTCTGGAAAGAAGGTGGACGTCTCCCAAGCTGGTGCTGCTGACGTCGAGGACCGCCGTCAAAATTGGGGACGGAAAGGGTGGCTACACGTATCCCATTGTAAACCCTTCTACGGACCAACTCCTTTGGACGCTGTTGCTGATCCTGAGACCAGAGACATTGAGAAATCAGACTTTAAAGACATTGAAACGACAGACTTTATTTCACCCCTTCCAGAACTTTTACCCAAAGAAGAGTACATATCACGGCTGCGATCCTATCCCAAACAGACTTGAGACATTGCATCTGACCACGGCCTGCCAGTTGCTATTTAAGCCCAAGACGGACGCTTGGTGAAGCGGTTGCTGGGAAGAGTTCAGTCACTGGTGCATCTTTTACTCAAGACTAAGCAGCCGAAATCATGAAGATAAAGACTCATTGTGCGAAATTATTACAGAACAAAATTTCCCTTTTCCTTTCTATCATGATTCTTATTTTCTGCATCATGGCTTGTCTAGGTTGGTTCCTTCATCTAGCTTTCCCACCGTCTTCCCACACGCCTTTGAACAACACTGCTATCCATTCACACGTACATCTTCCTCCACATCTTAAGAACAGAAGAAAAGAGTTCTTCAATAACACATTCATCTCCACACTCCACCAACATCAATTGGTGATTAACAAACCAATTGTTGGGTCTGTGGTTTAATGCCACACTCTGTGCACGGAGGAATGCCTTTTATTCCTCTCCCTTTTGGCTATGCTGGATCTACCTATGCACTCTCTATGATATTTTCCGCCTCTGTTAGAAACATTCCTGAGACCCAGATCAAGAACGCTAGTACCTGGAACGAGATAAAAACAAAAACAGTACGAGCCGTCGAAAGGATGGTAACTTTCACAGCAACATGGGGACAAGCAGACATTAGTGAAAACACCAGTTATTCCCTCTTTAATGACACTACCTCCTTTAGGGAGATATTCTCAGTCCAGAAAAGACAGACAGACCAGGGAGGATGGGCCGTGCCCCACAAGGTCCTATTCTGCGTAAGAGGAAAGGGCAAGGGTCAGAAAATGGGAGATAGTGAATGTAACAAGACCTACACCCTACCTGATCCAAATTTCCCAACAATGGCCACTGCCCCCAACACCTACTTTATTTGTGGACCTCACGCCCGCACTTGGCTACCTCAAGGCTGGTCCGGAAAATGCTACATTGCATTTCTCCTGCCCCCTACCTACACCGCCCCAGCAGATTACCATCTCAGTGACCCTCCGACTGTAATTAATAGACGGCGAAGGGGGGCCAGAGATGCTCAAGATACAGCGGACCAAGAGACCGGCGACTTCTTTAAAGGAGCCATCCCATTATGGGGGCCTATGATCAACAGGCGCCACATAAGACAACGGACTCGTGTAGTCCAGGGAGCCATAAACGAAACAGCTGGTGCATTAAGTAACATCACCGCTGAGATGGCTGCCGACAGACTCATGACGTTACAGAACCGTATGGTCCTGGATATCATATTGGCTGACCGTGGTGGTGTATGTGAACTGATCGGGTCCAGCTGCTGTATATTTATCCCAGATAATGCACCCTCGGTGTATTCCGCTATTTTCCGCCTTCATATACTTTCCAGCAAACTAGATGCAGACACTGGTGCCTGGTCCCTGACGGGTTGGCTCTGGGGCCTCCTGTCCTCATGGGGATGGAAGGTGCTTACAGTCATAGGTCTTGCTCTAGCTATTCTCTTCACCTGCTGCCTCAGTATTCAGTGCGGTCCAGCACTCTGTAGTTTCTGTATCACTACCTGCATTCCCAAAACCCAGACCAGAAAGAAAGAAAAGGAAAGAATCATGTTACATGAACAAGTAAACGGCCTAATGAGTATAGAAATGGATTAAAAAAGGAAAAGAATTTTAGAAGGGTATATTATGGGACAAGGAGGGAATGTGGAAAATGATTATTTCTCGTAGGTTATGTCCCATCATACACCCTCTTCAGTCACATCCCCGAGTCCATCATGCCGGAACACGAGCACACGAGCACGAACCGATCAAGCGCTCACAAAGTTGCACACGCACTCTCCTTCCCCAAAAATTCAAAGGTACATCCTTATGGTCAAAGCAATTCCGAGAACCAGCTAGCTCACTCAAACCGTACATTTCTGTGGTCAAGCCGATGCCGAGAACAAGACCCCCAATTTGTAACCATTTCCCTATAATCGGGCCGATTCCGAGAAAATGGGCCCCATTCTGTTAGACCACGACAACCAATTCCGAGAAGAAGAGCCCCCGAATGCTGAAACACGACAAACAGACATCCTGTCACGACCATCTCTCTCTTATCTAAGGAACCAGCCTAGTGTTACTTCTCCACATTTCTGTTTCTCTTGTGCTTCCTCATTCCAATCATGACGCAGCCTCTTTTTCTAGTCATGACTTCTGTTTTATTGCAACATATGATCCGGGCCTGCATTGAAGGGAAGGTCCTTCCTCTTTTCTGTGTATAAATACTGTGTGTTCAGATAATAAAGTTAGAGATTCTTCCGATCCTCCTCAGGTGACGGAGCTCTCCCTTAACTCGAGTTACTGAATAAAGACCCTGAATTCGAACCACCACGGACTCTGCTCTTCATACTTAGCCTTATTGATATAGAAATTATGATCAAGGTAAATTACTAAAATATTTACCACACCCTGATGTGAGTGGCATGTTCTGTTAGTGAAATACTGCCAATTCATTTCTCACTATTGCAAGCCTACCTGTTCCCATAGAATAGAAAGGGGAGTTTGCTTATAACATTTAATAAACATAACTGCCCCTTTTGAACAAGGTAGGAAAATAAAGTTTAGTATGCCTGGACTCAGAACGTTAAAATGCATCTTTAAGTGAGGGTGATTTTTACATTCTGTGTTTGAAAATACCACTTTTAGAAAGTAGGTATTTTCCTGCTTAGCCATCCAGTGTGCCTCTCCTGGGTTTGTAGATTGACTGCCTGGCTCTGGAGTGACAGGGGCTGGGGAGGCGCCATGGTTCCAGAGAGTCCAGATGGGTCAGGGCTGGGCTGAATAGACCTGGGCTGCATTTAGAGTAGAGGGAGGAGATTTACTTTCACCTAAATGGGTCTCATCTGCCTCTGACAATGCGTTCTCCACCTCCTGCCAGAAAGCTGCACCAGGGAGGATAAGACTTGTTCTGGCTGGGTACAGACAATCTCTGCCTCCAGGGAACAAAGGATTTTGGGCTATAAAAAGTGGGGCCCAAACCCCTAAACTTTAGAACTCTTTTGGAACCAAGAAGACTGCCAAGAAGAAGAGCTGGAGAAGCTGTGAAGAGGGACTACCACTTTGCTGTGTGCTTTGCTGTGTTGGCCTACAGTGGCTGCTTCTGTCTTGGGCAATGAAAGGACTGGACTGAACTTTCTGCAACTTCCTTTTTGTGAGTTTCTCCAAGGGCTTGAGGTAGAGCTTGCCCCCTGTGCAAGAAGGCTCGGGAACAGCAAAGACTTTAAGTTCTTCTGCCATCAGCACTGGGGACGGTATGTTTTGTGATGCACCAGAAGAAAGCAACCTGATGCCATCTACGCTGCTGCGGCTGACTCAGTTTCCTGAAGGCACCGCAGAGGGCACCGCCGCTACGCTGCACGGCAACCCTGGACTCACCGACGATGCCACCTGATGCCGCCACTGAGCCGCTGCTTGCACCACAACTGGTGGGCACCGGACCCCGCACCACCTCACTTCACACCATTGCCTTGGTAACCCCGACACCGCTGCTTGCACTGTGGTTTGAAGGCACCACTCATAAATGACATAATGCACAGTCCTCATACTGCACCCCAGCCTTGGCCTACCAACGCCGGCGCCTTTGTTTCCAGTTCGTCAGCTGACGACTGCGCTTCAGCAATGACACCACTGCTTGCAACGTGACCTGCCAGCACCGCAGCGAGCACCTAATTACTTCGCACTGCAGCCCTGGTCTCACCGACGCCGCTGGATGACCATCACCGAGCCACTTCCTGCACAGCAACCTGAGGGCACCTCACGCCGCACCGCTGCACTTCACACCACAGCCCCAACACCTGCCAACACCGGCCCTCCCGACTTCAACCGCGAGGAGTTCGATCTGCAACATGTGTGACTTCAAGGGCCCGATGACTCCTGGACCAACCTCTGGTACCAACGCCTGCAGACACTGGCCTTTCGGGGCTCATCGAGCGGTTGCAGACGCCCTGTATTTCTAAAGGTACTGTTTTGCGGGTCTTCCCGACACCGTAGCTGGCCTGTGATGCCGCAGTCAGCCAGAACTTTTTGGATTTGTTGTTCACAATGCCGTGATAGCCCCAGACGGAGCTATTGACTTTAAAGAACTACATTTCAAGCCTATTTTGATTACTGAAGATTTCTGAGAACTGTATGGTGTATTTTTATCGTATTGGTTCTTGTTTTGGATATATAAAAATATTGGATATTTTTCTATATTGGTGTGGTGTCCTTTTGTAGTATCTTCACTGTATTACTATTGGCTATATGCAAATGCTTAACACACTGCCTCTAAGATAAGCCTGACTGCTCATGGCAAGCTACCAAGAGGGTGAGCAGGGGTTATTTTAGGTGTGTAACTCCCTTATCCTGACTCGGAAAAAGGTGCAGCCCCTTGCCAACTAGAGACCCCCCATTTCAAAAAGCCGGAAACCTCTGAATCATCATTGACAACAAGCTCACCATTGAGACCCCCATTTCTAAAAGCCGGAAACCTCTGAATCATCATTGACAACCAGCTCACCATGAAATCACAGACCAATGCCGTCTCATCAGCCTGTGGCATCACTCTGTGCACGTTACATAAGATCTTCAAGTGGCCATGCCTGTACACGAGACACACCGTGACAAAGACCCTCATCAACGACCGACTGGGTAATGGTAACACTCTCTACATAGGAATCACAGCACACCTCCTAGACAGACTTCCAACCATACAAAAAGCTGCAGACTGATTAATCATTGACCTCCTCAATGAATCCTCATTACACCCCACCTCAGGCAATTCCACTGGCTCCCCATGCAGAAGAGAAGCCAATTCAAACTGCTGATCCATGTATGCAAGGCTCTACACAACCAAGGGCCTGCCTACATTATCCAATGCCTGAACTTTTACCAACCGTCAAGAAGACTACGTTCTGCCTCCCTCTCACTTGCCTTACTCCCCTAAGATTTGAAGCTGAAGTGGAGGACGCCCTTTCACCCACATTTCAGCAAAGACCTAGAGCAGCCTCCCCACGCAGCTGCTGACCATCACCTTACTTCCTGAATTCTGAAGGGCCCTCAAGACGGCGAAGAGAATTAGTTCGAATGAGCCTTCTGGGATCTGCAAGCCCCTGGATACCTGATTAGGTATTAGCAGTACTATCTAAATCCTGAATGATTGATTGATTGATTAAAAGGTAGGAGTTAACAGGAAAAAAAACAATCCCCATAAATCTCCTTATATTCAGTGATTAGCACTCATGCGGCTCATTTAGCTGGATACTCCTCCGTCGTGTCTATGGCTATAAGGTCTACGCGAGGATGGCCTCTCTCTCAGTTTAACAGTCCCCTAGTATTCTGCAAAATGGCTGCCGTCGTTATAGCTCAGGGAAGGAGTGCCGTGGAGGAAAGGCTGGTCAGGAAGCCTTAAACTATAAACTGCTTTCTGTCTGAGACATCCTGCCTGCCATGTCGGCGGGTGCTGCCTCAGGGATGGTTGAAATTCCCCTGAGTGAGGAAAAGTGTTCTTCTGATCGGCATCATTTGTACCGGGACTCCATTGCTTTTTCATTGCCATCTCGTGTCAAACACTTCCACACGACCCACCTGGTCATTTCTCCTGATGCCTGAGGAAATTCTAACTGACACGACAAAAACCATCATGCAGCCTGCATTTCTGCCCAGTAACTGTCGCACACCCAACCCCACCCTGTTCTTTGCAGTTCACCAAAAAGCCACGAGACACTCACACCCTGTGTAAATGATTTGTTTTCCATCTCCTGCTCCCAGCCTGGTAAACATCCTTGACACCGTGATCAGGTTATCTGGACAATGGTCTGACTGCTGGGCCTTGATCAGGGTGATTAAACAATGACCTGCAAGACCGGGCTTTGATCAGGGTGATTGAACAATGACCTGAAAGACTGAGCCTTGATCAAGCCGAGTGAACAATGATTTGTGTACCAAGCCTTGACCAGGTCACCACCTACAAACATCGTCTGGATCTGGTTATCAACTGCAAACACTGCCCTGATTGAACAATGAACTAACAGCCAATAGGTCAGAATGAAAACGTATAAAAGGCTTGTAAGCTGCGGAGTAAAGCAGCAGCCTTCTCTGTCTTGGTTCTGACTAGCTTGGGACTCTGTTCCAAAGCCCGGGCTATTCGAATAAATCTGGGTTCCTCCTGCAGACGAAGGCTCCTGTGTCTCCTTTTACTACGTATGAAGGGTATGGAAGGCTTGGGCGGTTCCCCCACCGCCGAGACCCAGTAAGTGGGTTAATCCGGTTCTTCATGAGGAAGATCACACGAGGAGTCTAAGTCAAGAGCTCATCCATCAGACATCTTTCATGTCCAAGCCTAGGCCGCCTGCCTGTGGCTTTCTAAGGAATTCCAGTAGGATCCTGTAGGGGATAATTTGGTACACGTAAAGAGTTTAGACAGGGTTATAATTTTGAACACTGCAGACTAGTATAGTATAGCCGGTGCAGGGACCTCCAGTGCCTAACCTCATTCTTGAAGCTGTCCAAAATGGGGTATCTGTTGCATATACCCTATATATTTAGATCCCCCAGAACTATTGATATGGTTTCTTTGTACCTCATCCCCCAGGGCCAACCTGTTGATGGATGGAATAGGGATTTTCCTCAGTTGATGGTTTATCCTGACTATGTGCAGAAAATTTGAGGGAGCCTGGGAATTATGTCATTAGACGGAGCCTGGAAATTGTGTCATTAGACACGTATAAGAGGATATCATGAGCGTATAGTGAGATTCTTTCCTCCTAGTCTTCCTCTCCTTCCAGTCCTCAAGCCTTCCGGTCTTCCCTGATCCATCAAGCCAGGGGTTCTGGAAAACAGCAAATAGCATTGGGGATAGCGGCCATCCCTGCCTCGTACCCCTCTCCAACCCGAAAGGGGCATAATATAATAACATTTACTTTTACCCTCGCCATTAGTTGACCATAGAAGAACTTTATCCACCGTCAGAAGGAGGGGCTTATGCACAGTCTTTACAACACTCGATTCAGGTATGCGCACCGCACCTTAGAGTGGTGGAAGCTTTCGTGGAGTCAAAGGATACTACAGCTGTGTGATCTCTCAGTCTACACTGGCAGCCGTAGAGGCATCTGATATTCAGCGTAATTCTCCTATGAAGCCCAACTGGTCAGGATGACCCAGCTTAGAGATTTAGTTTTTTAAACATTATTTTATATCTTCCTAACATTTCTACATATATATTAAGCCATACTTTCAATATATTGCTTTCATTACTTCCCTATCAACAACTCTCCCAGTGCTCAACTTTTACTCCCTCAACTGTCCCAACCTTCAACCCGAGCCACATCATACAACATCAGTGTCCCGTCAACCACAGCAGATCATGGTCTGCAAGCCATTTCTCACCTACATTCATAGTTCCACATTATTAGGTAGCTTATTTTAACAATGTGTGTTAAGCGGTAATAAGTAATATCCTTCCTTTAATTCCCATCCCTTCCCTGTATTCCTGTAAGCAGTTATAAGCAATATCCTTCCATTAGTTCCCATCCCTTTACTGTGTTTCTGTATTCCTTCATGATGCCATTATCGATGGAGGGTTCGGAAACCTCATACAGTCCACCAAAGCCTCCCGCGTTTGTGCTTCCTCGAAGAAGCTGCAGCCTTGTTTAGCCTCTAAGAACAGCACTCAACTTTCATATCCTGCCCACCTCTCAAACTCACTGTGCCAGGCCTCTACTCTGTGCCCTTTGACTACCTTCCAATTCAGGTAATTTCCCACTTTGCCAGTATTAGAGCCAGGTCTAGAAATCTACTCATAACCTTAGTTTTAGCTGTGTGAGGGAACCAGGAAAGCAAGCAGAGACCCGGTGAACAATAGACCTCCACCTGCACAATATCCGCCACTGTAGTCATGACCTAAACCCAGTATTCCATTAGGGCTGGTCAGGATCCCACCATATGATATATATCTCTGACCCCACTGTTCCCCATCTGGGCCACACAGCTCCCGCTGCCTGAAAGAAACTGTAATGTAAACAGAAACATCCACCTATAGCATATTTGCCTTTTACGCATCTCAGAAGTTACTGAACATAGCATGCTTCATTTTTTCAAGGTCACTTCTGAAAGATCCTGGAAGAGATCTTAGAAAATTAGCTGATCTAATTTTCTGGTTTGTAGCATAATCATGTCCTTTAGGTGGGAGGCCTCTATCTTGACTATAATATCACACGGGTGGGCACCTAGCTCTTTCTGTGGTGGTCCCACTCAATGTGCCCAGATTTTGGGAATCTCATGCATTGTGCCCTCCTTAATTACAGATTGGGAAAGGGACTTACAGTCCAGGATTATGTCATTACTTTCCTCTGGTTTCGAAACTTTCCGGATCAGCACATCAATCAATCAAAAAATAAGTTTATTATGACCAATTGGTCTTTAAACTACACACACCATCATATCATAGTTAAAAATACAACTATAACATTTTTTTTCTTTTTCTTACAAGGGTCCTAAAACCAAATTGCATTATTTTCTCATAAAAGCTTGTTTTGTATTAACATACTATAAGACCGAATACTTAAAAATTCAATACAAAAAATAATTTGCCTCTGATTATCCCTCCTTGGTCCACCCATTTCCATATCCCATGAGAAATCTTGTACAAACTTCGCAAAGGCAATTGCAATGTCAAAGAACTGCATGTCAGTAAGAAGCTTAATTGCTTGCATCCTTGAGCTTATTCCATATTTTAAAAAGAGTGGCCTTAAAAGCATCCGCTACCGGAAGCAATTTTTGGCAATCCATTACAAAATTGACACTGGTACATTTTAAATCTAACCCGCATGTACATTTACCACAGTCATCCATTAATATGTTTTTTATTCTCTCATTTGAACAGGCGGGATTGATACCTATTCTCACTTTCAATAATTCCAACCTCGTCGCATGATTCGGTACAGTGTCTAGATACGGATACCAATTATCGTTACTCCAGGTATTTAGCATAAAATGCACAGACTCCTTTTAATTCAAGTAATCCATGTCAATCTGCCTAGATTTTTCATTTCCCGGGATTTTTAGAACACTCTTCCGTTCTTCAATACATAATGACTCTGGGTCCATTTTTACTTTTAAGGTTTCACAAATGGAGTGCAGTTTATTTCTGGTAGCTTTTGCCCACTTCAGTTCACTCTGTTGGATTTCCCTCCTACACCAACATGCCACTTTCTCCTCCTCTCCTGATCACCACCGTTTCCAAAATCTACACAGATTTACCTAGAATTGTATGTTCCATGCTGGCCAATCTAGTTCTAATCTAATGGCCTGTTACATTGAGGAGCTGGGTAAGGAAAGAAGAGTTTTTAAACATTTCCCTTCCTCCTTATCCCATGAACATTTCCCCCCAGCACAACATTTCTTAATTTCCAGAAAGGAACGTCTTTGTTTCTGAACTTTAGAAGTGAAGTCAGGGAAAAAGGTGATAATGGTGTTTTCAAAATTAAGAGGTGGGGCACTTCGGACCGTCTGAAGGATATGGTCTCGACCGCGGAAATTAAACACTCTCGCCAGGATAGGCCACAGGGGTGCCCCCGGTTTGGCCCCACCCCCTGGGATGCGATGGGCTCTCTCAATGGAGAAGTAGTTGGAAAGGTGTTTAGGCTGCAGATGTTTGGTCACAAGATCTTCAACGAAGAGGTCAGCGGCTGGGCACTTTGCCCTTTCCGGCACCCCAAGGATGCGTACGTTGTTGCGTCATGACCTTCCCTCGTAATCATCGAGCTGAGTCTCCATATACCCGGTCTTTTGTTGGAGAGCAGAGACTTGTTTTTTTCAATGTGGCCACGTCCACTCCTGTTTCGTGTGTGGTGTCTTCCACTTCTTTCATCCGCAAGTCCATTTTACGTAGGTCTGCTCTAAGGAGGGAGATGTCCATGGAAACCGAGTTGATATGACCCTTGAGTGATGTGCGGATCCCATTGATAGCCGCCAAGACATCTTGAAGCGTGGGTATTTCTTGTTCGTTCGTTTTCTGCTGGGGATCGTGCCCCGAACCAAGAGATGGATTTCCCCCTTCATGTATCCTTTGCACAGCAAACGCATCAATTTTTTGTTGGTGTACAGTTCGGTTGCCCTTATTTGCTGCCATTTTCGGGTTACGACCGTAGAGACCACAACCCAGGGGTACTCACTGCCACCTACCGCGTTGGTCAACGCATAGCCTGTCAGCCTCCTCCACCTGTCGCAGAACCACAGCCTCTCACAGTGCCCTCTCTGAGTGGCGATGCTCAGGTCTGGCTGATTAAAGCGTCTCTGTACACACGGTGATGGGTCAGTGTCTCTGGGCAATTATTGGCATCAACGTCAGTTCCACGGCCTCATTGAAGTAGGCTTCAGCCCTAAGTGCAACACTTTCAACTCCCGGGTCCGATGTAAGGCCCAGCAAGACCTCCGAGCCTCAATAGTGCTATGCGGGGCTCATAAGATCGTTTTGGCTAAGGTCGGCGCCTATACTTTTTTCTCCGACGATCCGTGTGTCGTAGGCACGACCGTAACTACCAGTATGGGGTATTAACCCCACAGCACTAGCAAAATGTCTGCCCTCCGTCTTGCAGCTACTATACAGGATTCCACTGGGGGAGAGGGGAGACAAGTCAGTCCAGCCAGAGGTTTCTACCTGGGGCGGTACTCCAATCAACGCCGCTTGTCCCCATGACAGCCCTCGGCATATATATGCGCTAAGTGCATTGCCGGCCGGGGGTCTGCTCTCTGGAGCTCCGCCAGCTCTCTTGTCAATGCAGGGCCAGGTGACTGCTCCGCTATGCCCTCGGGCCAGGCTTATTCATTTGTGTTGCTTGTGGGCCTCTCCTGCTGCAGAGGGTCACACCCGTCAGCAGCAGTGCAACGCACCCGCGGATAACTGGGCCGGACCCAGCTTCTCGTAGCCGGGTGCCAGATTCACGTAAGTTCGCGACCGACTTGCCGCGTCAGGCCATACCCGCATCGGCTGGTCCCACCGACTCTGTGGATGTTCCGGGAGGCTAATACGCTTCCCAGTCGCCACCGGGAACAGCTCTGCTGGAATAGAGCTCCTGTGTCCGGATAAAAGACAGGATAGATGCGAAATTAAGGGCAGACGGCACCGGAGCCGCTCTAACTAGCCGCCATCTTCATCGGCTCTTGGCCACGCCCCCTGGTAATACAGTATTTGAGCCCCTTGAAGAGACCAATCCGTGATCAGATTCAGAGTCTCGAGTACCATCTTCCTTCATTATCGCTGAGGGGCTCTCTCCTGATCTGCTCATCACTGCCACCATTTCCACAGCTCGCAAATGTGCATGCTGGACCTCCACCCTTGAAGGGGCTGCCTTGTTGAGGCTCCATGCCAGTTGCCTTGTGTCAAGGGAGCTGAGCTACTCTCAGAGGGTGGGCGCTGATCTATTTATTTAATCTCACACTTGTTGCGGTGATCTGAATAACTGCTTCCCTTCTCCACTGTTGATTCCATTTTCTCATCCTCCATATTGAGGAGATAGCCTACCCACTGGCTTGAAGGCTCCCTAGTATACGAGCTCCGAGGTTATGGTACCCACATTTTCTTCAATGTATCGGACAGTGGCTGTTCTCAACTCCTCAGTGATGCTTCTATCTTTCATTTACCATGGGTCTAGAGTCTAGGCCCATCCCTATCCGCATACTGGCCCTGGAGCTTGGTCCACATCTGCAAGTGATCTGATATTCCTCTCGCCATTGGTCTAGTGTTAGCTTATCTCCCAACCTAGCCACATTGGGTAAGAAAATAATCTATACGTGATGAACTGTTGTGTGACCTGGAGTGGAAAGTGTATTGTCGTGCTCTGGGGTGATGTTCTCCAAATGTCAGAAAGGCTGGTTACCCTTAGGAATCCCCCCAAAGGAGTTTGCCCTGATCTTCCCTATTATGGTGGGTATCTGTCATTCCCCCGAACTGACCACTAGATTTAAGCCTGCACCTAAAATTGGCACCCTTCTCAGGCAGGCACTGTCCAGAATCCCCAAGGTCTCTGCATAGAATTTAGGTAGGAATATGGAGCAGAGGTTGATTTCTATGCCATCCCAGCAGCCCAACTGTGCAACATATCTCCCTTGAATGTGGAGTTTATGAGCACTGACTTCTTAATTAGCAGTCCTACTCACTTTGTGTCAGGTGTGTATCAGCAATGGGCCAGCTCCCTTTTCCATTGTTAAGCTGAAATAACGAGTGTCGTATCACGCTTGCCGTTTTTATAACAATGTAGCTTTTTAACCGTAATTCAAATCTTTTTTTAAATATTGACTGTGTTGGAATTGTATGCTGACTCTGGCCTGAATTTGAAAGTGTTCCTTGTGCACTCACCACTTTGAAGGTCTGGATCTACACCTCTCTTCCTGATGGATCCCGGAGCTGACAAATTAGAGATGCCATTTTTAGGCAGTGCGTGTTCTAGTTGTTCTAGGGGTTTGGCCTCCAATATGCGCGCTGCGCGGAAGCGCCACTGGTGCGCCTAAGGCAAGCCCGTCTGCGCCCCGGAATCAACCAGCACCATGCTGTTCATTTTGGGTCTTTTTCCCCTGTCCCTGGCCTATTCTACAGCCGTAAGGAGCTGCTCCTGCTCCGTCCGCAACGCTGTAAGTGGGCTTATCTGTGGGAGGTTCTAGATAATCTTACCATGACATGTGAGAGCTGTAACTTCCATTTATGTCCCAGACTTGCCGACCCTTCCCTACCAGATATCCGCACTCAAACCACCTCAAAGGGGCATTGCATACAGGCAGCCTTGATTAATCCACACTCGTTAGCTAGACACTCCCAGGATATTTTCGATCTCCTTTTGGATGAGTCACTTGATCTGCTATTTTTAACAGAGACTTGGTTGAATGAGTTTTCTAACCCAGTTATTGAACTGGGCATTCCGGGGGGGTACAAAGTCTCCTGAGTGGATCGCAATACGGCAAGAGGCCGAACGTTTTTCCCTGCTCTCCATTAATAAGCGAGCAAGAGATTCTCCGTCTAAACCATGGTTTTCTAAAAGCTTAAGTAGCAAAAACAGCACTTAAAAAACTGGAACGCTACTGGAGACTGGTCTACTGTCCACAGGCCAGAGTGGCATTAAGGAAGGCACAGAAAGTTTATTATGCTTTCATTCGACAGGCTAAAAGCCATTACTATGTGGAGCGCATATCTCTCTCTAAAAACAGTGCTAAATAAAAATGGTCTCAATTGTGCAGAGCTTCTTAGCCCTAAGTGCTGAATGTATCGCCTCTCCTACCTCGGACACCTGGTGCGAGAAATCGTCTAGCTTCTTTATTGACAAGATACAGGCGATTCAGGCAAGTTTTGGGCCTTGTACCCTCACTCAGGTTGGGAACCCCCTCCAGACAATAGGCACAGTTAGCTCACCCTGACTATCTTCCCTAACGGCATTCTCCCCTATTGCCTCACAAGACTCACTTACAATTCTTAAATCATTGAAATTTTGCTCCTCGTCAGACCCTTGTTTGGCAGGCTGTTAGCCTCAGTTGCTGAGGCAGTAAATCCAAAACTTAATACCCTCATTAATGTGTCCCTTCAGACTGCCACTGTTCCTCTCGAATGGAAGCAGGCCAACCTGTTGCCTTTATTAAAAAAGCCATCCTTCCACTCCAGCCAGCTATCGCCCTATCTCCCTTCTTCCTGCTGTGGTGAAGGTGTGCGAGAAAGCTGGTAATAAACAGCTCTCTAATTTTGTTGAAACATCTGGCTTGCTTCATCCAGCTCAATCAGGTTTTAGGACCACCTATAGTACAGAGACGGCTCTTGTTGAACTCTCAGAAGCAATTAGAGAGTGTTTGGACGCAGGTGGCAGAGCAGCTCTTATTCTATCAGACCTCTCTGCCGCCTTTGATACAGTGCCACCCTCTCAGCTACTGACCCGTCTTCTGGACATAGGTGTGCCTGGACAAGCCTGGACCTGGCTAAAATCATTCTTAGAAGATAGATCGCAGCAAGTGTGGCTGCCTCCGTCTTCTTTGACTCTCACAAAGGTGACTACTGGAGTGCCCAAGGGCTCTACTTTGAGCCCTCTCCTCTTCAATATATACATTACGCCTCTGATCTATTTGGCGGAGGAGCTGGCAGCTAACATCATCCTTTATGCGGATGATACCCAGCTCCTCTTTACTTGGGGAAAAATTATTTATCTCCGACGGCGCTAAAGCTTGTATTACAGCCGTTTTCAAATGAATTTCAGCTGAGCAGCTCAAGCGTAATGAGGACAAGTCGGAAATTCTTCTATAAGGGCCTTTCCCTCCTCAGTTTAAGGAATCACTTTGGCCGGGCAGATTATCCTCTACCTAATTCTGAGGGTAAAAAACCTGAAGATCTGATTTAATGAAGATCTGCTCTTCTCGAATCAGATAAAGAAAATAGCAGGGCAGTGATTCGGCACATTGAAATCTCTCAGAAAGTTTTTTCCCCTTTTACCCAGGGCAGCCAAGGAAATGGTTACTCGTGCCCTGATCCTCTCCCACTTAGATCACGCTATCGCTCTTTACATTGGCCTGCCAGGGTACCAGTTGAAGAAACTGCAGGTTATACAAAATGCTGCCTTCCAGGGCTTTGCTCAATATCCCAGGAAGATCAAGCATAAAGCAACATCTGCTTGACTTACACTGGCTTCCCATGGTCCAAAGAGTTACATTTAAAGCACTCACTCCCATGCTGCCCTGTACGAATCTGGCCCGCTTTATCTGAGGAAGCTCTTTAGCTTCTACGTGCCACAGAGACACCTGTGTTCAGCTGCACAATGTCTGGCTGTGATTCCCCGTCTCCATCTCTCAAGAATGGGGGGTAGCTCCCTGACCTACAAGGCAGCAGAGGCTTGGAACTCCATTCCACAGGAATTGCGTGGTATTCAAGATCCTAAACAGTTTGGGAAACGGCTGAAAACTTTGCTTTCCACCTAATTCACAGTTCTTTCATTCATGCTTCATTCTGGCTTCCGCACCGGGACACTCTTGAGTAGCCACGTGCGATAGAAATGTCTTTAACGTAACCTCACAGTGCCTCACAATTGTTTACCGCCATGCGTGTCTCCTGTTACATCACTACATCGGGTCTGTGGCATCTGAAATTCTGTCCCACGGTCTTTCTTCTTTTTGCTCCCCAGTCCATTAATCTTCTAGGACAAGCCTGTTCATTTGCTCTCCCCCCACCAGCATGCTTTGCACCGATATGTAGTGAGATGATGTGGACTGGGGGTTGGTGCGGACCGGAATAACAGGCGTGGAGGCCGGATATACTTGGCTATGGTAGCTGTCTTTATTGTAGGGTTAACATTCGGGATGGGAAAAGGGTTGAAGACCGGAAGCTGTAGAATCTGTTTTCTTTGCTTCAGCCGGCAAATGGATCTTCCCGACGTCTTCAGGTCTTTCCGGGGAAGCTCCGGTGTAACCTCGGAGGGAAACAGAGAGGCAAAGGGGTTTAGTCCTTTTTAGCACGGACTTATGGAGTACTAGCACCAACACCGGGTCGTGTGGGGACAAGAACGAACGTGAGGACGGGGACGGAAGGGAGGGTTCAGACGGGGGGGGGGAAGAGTTGTGGGAACGGGGAGAAGATGTGCGCCCGAGTGAGGGAGGGGGGGTTTAGGGCTATGTTATATGATAGAAGTGCAGTGACACTATTAGATATATATATACAGTGCAAGGGTGATCTATCCGTGGTTTCTACTTTTATACAGGTATTTACATATATCTACAGGGGGGGGGACACGGAGACGGTAACAAGGTACTCACGCGCCCAGCCGCAACTCTCCAGCGAGTCACGGACGCTCTCCAGCCACCTCCAGAGGACTCCACCACTCCTTGGTCCAGACGTCCTCCACTTCCTCGTCGTTGCTCCTCTCACTCCGTCCACTCTCCTTCGCTGGTCCACTACGCGCTGTCTCCTGCCACGAGTCGGCTACCTGGAACGCTCTCCTCACTTCGTCGCCGGCTTTTCTGCTTCTCGGACTGTTGTTGGGGGCGGGACTTCCGGGTTCACGGCAGGTCACTTCCGGGTCGGCACTTCCGGGGTCTTTGGGCCGTGGGAAGCCGCATCCGGGTTAGTGTTCTGTCCTGTCGGCCGGTCTGGTTCCTGCAGGGAGAAAAAGAAAGGAGGAGTCCTGGTCGTCAGGGACGCAGGAGGGTTAGTGTTCCTGGTATCCCCGTTCGGGGGCCGCCCATTCGCGGTGAGTGACGCTCCCCTTCCACATCCCCTTTCCCTAGCTGTCTTTCTTGTGGGGGAGGCAGGTGGGGGATAACGAGACAGATAATCAGCGTTGCCCTGTTCAACCCCCTTCCGGTGTAAGGTTTTGAATCGGTATGGTTGCAGGGATAGGAACCACCTAAGCACCCGGTCATTGTGACCCCGATTCCGAGCCATCCACTCCAGGGGGGCGTGGTCTGTGTATAGAAGAAACTCACGCCCCTCTAGATAATAACGGAGGCTCTCTATGGCCCATTTTATGGCCAGTGCTTCTTTTCGACTACCGCGTACATCATTTCCCGAGGGAAGAGTTTTCTGCTGAGGTATAGTATAGGCCTCTCAACCCCTGCCTGGTCTTTTTGGGAAAGGACAGCTCCCAGTCCCTGATCAGAGGCATCTGTTTGCAGGATAAAAGGTTGGGTGTAGTCAGGGCTGATCAGGACTGGCTCTGACACTAGGAGTTGCTTGAGGTCTTGAAAGGCCTTCCACATCTGTGGTGAGGGGTTTTTCAACATGGCCTCGGTTCAGGTGTTTTTCTTTAGGAGGTCTGTCAAGGGGACAGCAGTTTGTGAGAAGTTGGGGATGAACCTCCGATAGTATCCTAGTAGTCCAAGGAAGGCACGGAGGTCTTGTTTGGTTTGGGGAAAGGGAATGGACTGAATGGCCTTTATTTTGTTGTCCGGAGGTCGGATGACACCCTCCCCAAGTAGGTACCCCAGGTATTTCACGGACTGCGCAGCTAGCACGGTCTTAGCAGGATTGATAGTGAATCCATATTCCCCCAGGGAGGTGATAACCCGCTTCAGGTGGGACAGGTGCATTTGCCAATCATTGCTGTAAATGACTATGTCATCCAGGTACGCTCCCGCGTATTGGGCATGGGTTTGTAAGACTATGTTCATGGCCCGCTGGAATGTCGCCGGGGCCCCATGAAGCCCAAAGGGCATGACTTTAAATTGAAACAGGCCGTCTGGTGTGGAGAACGCTGTTTTTTTCTTATCTTCGTTCCTCAGGGGGATCTGCCAGTATCCTTTGCAGAGATCCAGCGTGCTAATGTAGCTGGCTCGACCTATGCGTTCTATCATCTCGTCTACTCTTGGCAACGGATAAGTGTCAAAACTCGAGACTTTATTGACTTCGCGAAAGTCGATACAAAATCTCGTGGAGCCATCAGGTTTGGGGACAAGAACGATGGGCGAATTCCAGCAACTGATAGATGGCTCTATGATGCCCATTTGCAACATTTGTTTGGTCTCCTCCTGAATGACTGTTCGGCGTGCATCTGGGATCCGATAGGGGCGTTGTCTCACGATCTTTCCGGGTTCTGTGTGTATTGCATGCTCGATGACCGTGGTGTGCCCAGGCAGGGAGGAGAATACCGTCTGCAGCGGTAATAGGGTAGACCGTAGATCTTGTCGCTTGCTTGTGGGTAGTTCCGGGTCCACACAACCCTCGAAGCACGGGTTTCTTGGGCATGGTACACTGGATAGCACCGGCTGGGGGCCCTCCCACCTCTTCAGGAGGTTTACGTGGTATATTTGTCTCTGGTTACGAGTGTGGTCTAATTCGATTTCGTAGGTGACAGGAGTCACTTGTCTTGTTATCGGATATGGCCCTTGCCACTGGCCTAACAATTTGTGATCGGAAGAGGGTATGAGTAGCAGTACTAGGTCACCGGGAACAAAGGTTCTGGCCTTGGCTCCTCGGTCGTACTGGCGTTTTTGTGTGGCCTGGGCAGTCAGCATATTTTGTCTCACTATCTCCCGGATTTGATCCAGGTGGGTCTTAAGATTGGCGACATATTCAGGCAGAGGACGGGTACGATCAGGCTCGGCCTCCCAGGCCTCGCGGGTCATGTCTAAGAGTGTCCTGGGGGCCCTCCCGTATAGGAGTTCGTAGGGAGAATACCCGGTGCTGCTCTGCACCTTGCATCGTATAGCGAATATCGCTAAAGGCAACATTTCCTCCCATCGACGGCTCTCTAGTCCCAACAACTTCTTTAGGGTGGTTTTTAGGGTGGCGTTATACCGCTCCACCAGCCCGTCGGTCTTGGGGTGGTAGGCAGAGGTCCTTAATTGTTTAATGCCTAACTGGGTACACACCTGACGCATAAGGGATGAGACAAAGGGGGTGCCTTGGTCCGTCAATATCTCCCGGGGAAAACCCACCCGAGTGAAGATGGTTACCAGGGCCCTCGCTATGTTCTGAGTGGTTGGGTGTCGTAATGGAACGGCCTCGGGAAACCGGGTAGCGTAATCCACAAGGACGAGAGCGTACCTACACCCTGTCCTTGAGGGTAACATGGGGCCTATCAGGTCCATCCCCACCCTACTGAAAGGGACATCGATGAGAGGGAGTGGCTGGAGGGGTACTCTTGGGGGCCGGTACCGACTGTTCTTCTGACATACAGGACACTCTTTGCAGTATTGGCTCACTTGTTTATACACCCCTGGCCAGTAGAACTTGTCCAGAATGGTCTGTCCTGTTTTGTCGTCTCCAAAATGACCCCCTAACAAATGGCTATGAGCCAGGAATAGTACCTTATCGCGAAAGGGACCAGGAACAAGTAGTTGAGAGTCTTGTTGGGGTCCACCTTTCCTATACAACAGCCCGTTCCTTTTGAAGAAATAGGGACATACGTGTAAAGGATCTTCGTTTTCTAGGGCACGCCCCCAGGCGTCCTGTAGTACCGGGTCCTCTTGCTGGGCAGCACGAAACTCCCGATCGGATTCCCACGGATGGTCTTCCACCTGGACAGGATAGGCTGTAGCATGTGTCCTTTTTTCCTTCTTCCTTTGCCCCCTCGTCTTCAGGATTCTGGTTGTTGGGGCTACGGGAGGAGAGTTCCGGGAAAAGGGAGCCTCGGACCACCACCTTTCCAGGGAGTCAGTAGCGTCCTGTAGCAGACGGGGCAGGCCATTATAATCGCTACCCAGGATCACCTGTTCCGGTAGGTTCGGTACCAGGCCTACAGTAAGGGGGCTTCTTTCACCCGAGGTGTGCTGTACTTGGACACAGGTGGTGGGATACCTCTTTGTATCGCCGTGTACGCACTGAATGTCCACTACACCGGTCACAGGCCCCACTGGTCTGGGCATTTCCTGTGGCCTTAGTACACTTTGTCTGCAGCCGGAGTCGGCGAGGGCCATCATTGGGTGACCGTCAATCCTCACCGGACACCGGAAAGGAGGAGGGCTGGCATCCGGGGTAAGACATACATAGTTCCTAGCCAGTCCGACCTCCATAGGTTCTTCCTTCTGGGGACAGAACCGGGCGATATGTCCATATCCTCCGCAGTGGTAGCACTGGGGACCAGGGAGACCGGGTCTTGGTGACACCGGGAACGGAAACAAGGGGACGGGCTCTGGTTTTCGGGGTGCTGCCAGCCTTTGGGCTCGAGGTTGACTTCCATGGGGCATCCTGGTAGGGTGTTCGTCTTTTTTCTGGAAGTCTTGGGCTCGGCTGAAGGCACTTGCGATCTCTACGGCAGTTTCCAGGGTTAGACGGGCGTGCTGACGCACCCATTTCTGGGTGGCGGGGTGGAGTGAGGCTAGGAACTGTTCCAAGTAGATCTTGGACAGGATCTCTTCTTTGGTGGCCGTGGCAGGCTTCAGCCAGCGGTTGGTCAGGTCTTGGATGCAAAAGGACAACGCTCGGGGTGTTTCTTGGGGTCCTTCACGGGCCTGTCGCAGTCGCACTCTGTAGGTCTCGTCGTCGATCCCTAGCCTCTCTAGGATACAGGTCTTGATGTCCTGATACGGTGTCTGCCCCTGTATGTTGGCCTGTTGGTAGGCCGCCTGTAGTTCTCCCGTCAACAGAGGCCCCAAGTAGTGACCCCAGCGGTCAGCCGGCCATGCTGCCGCTTGAGCCAAGCGCTCGAAGTTCGTAAAGAAGAAGTCCGGGTCTTCTCCCGGAACATATTTCTGTAGGACCACCGAGGGCAAAGAAGTCGTTGGTCTCTGCTGACCCATGACGTCAGCTAGTTTCCCAAGGGCTCGGTCTTGTACGGAGCCCTGGTCCTTTAGGACATCGTGGAGTTGGCCCCGATCATCCTCGGCCGTTTTGAGGAAGCGCTCCATCATCTTCCCGAGGAGCTCCTGGCTTTCTGCGAGTTGTTTCACAGCGCCCTCCATGCTTCCGGATCCCACTTCTGACACCAAGTGTGGACTGGGGGTTGGTGCGGACCGGAATAACAGGCGTGGAGGCCGGATATACTTGGCTATGGTAGCTGTCTTTATTGTAGGGTTAAAATTCGGGATGGGAAAAGGGTTGAAGACCGGAAGCTGTAGAATCTGTTTTCTTTGCTTCAGCCGGCAAATGGATCTTCCCGACGTCTTCAGGTCTTTCCGGGGAAGCTCCGGTGTAACCTCGGAGGGAAACAGAGAGGCAAAGGGGTTTAGTCCTTTTTAGCACGGACTTATGGAGTACTAGCACCAACACCGGGTCGTGTGGGGACAAGAACGAACGTGAGGACGGGGACGGATGGGAGGGTTCAGACGGGGGGGGGGGGAAGAGTTGTGGGAACGGGGAGAAGACGTGCGCCCGAGTGAGTGAGGGGGGGTTTAGGGCTATGTTATATGATAGAAGTGCAGTGACACTATTAGATATATATATATATACAGTGCAAGGGTGATCTATCCGTGGTTTCTACTTCTATACAGGTATTTACATATATCTACAGGGGGGGGGACACGGAGACGGTAACAAGGTACTCATGCGCCCCGCCGCAACTCTCCAGCGAGTCACGGCCGCTCTCCAGCCACCTCCAGAGGACTCCACCACTCCTCGGTCCAGACGTCCTCCACTTCCTCGTCGTCGCTCCTCTCACTCCGTCCACTCTCCTTCGCTGGTCCACTACGCGCTGTCTCCTGCCACGAGTTGGCTACCTGGAACGCTCTCCTCACTTCGTCGCCGGCTTTTCTGCTTCTCGGACTGTTGTTGGGGGCGGGACTTCCGGGTTCACGGCAGGTCACTTCCGGGTCGGCACTTCCGGGGTCTCGGGGTCCGTGGGAAGCCGCATCCGGGTTAGTGTTCTGTCCTGTCGACCGGTCTGGTTCCTGCAGGGAGAAAAAGAAAGGAGGAGTCCTGGTCGTCAGGGACGCAGGAGGGTTAGTGTTCCTGGTATCCCCATTCGGGGGCCGCCCATTCGCGGTGAGTGACGCTCCCCTTCCACAGATGAATTGCTTTATTCTTGATCCACTTGATTGCCTGGCTTCCCATGTCTCCTGGGTTACCTGAGACACCGGAGTGGATTCTGTCAGCTGTGACCAATGACAGGGGCTATGTGAATAACCCCCCCCTCCTTGAACCTCCCGAACTCCAACCTCCCTCTCTCCTACCCTGCATCCTAGCCTTAAATCTATTTGGCCTCCCCAAGTCACAGAGCACCAGTCACTGCCCATACAACTTTCCGCAACTTCATCAGCTCTCCGCAGCTCAAAGAGCACTGTGTCCCCTCAGACCTTAGAAGCTGTACTTGGAACCCATTCCCAGCAATATCACCATTGAACGCTCCACCGGTTCCACCAGCAGAGCAGATCCATGTATCCAAGTGACGGCCCTTACCATGTTCAGTGGGGAGCTTAATATTGGTCTTCTCCAGGGCATCTTTCTGTCCTTAGCATTTCTAGGACCGCTCTTTACCACTTATCAGGAAGTTCCCTCTTTTTAACCGGTTGCTGCTGTCAAGCTTGTTTCATGTGGCCGTGGTTTTCAATGCCCACCTGAGTGAGGAATTCTACATTAGGGTCTCCCCCATCATTCAGCAAACCTAGTTCTTGGTGTGGTCTTGGTCTAGTGCTTTTTTGCCAACTGGCTCATGGTTGGTCTCCATCCTTTGATTCAGTGCCTGACCTCCTCTGGTGTAGCAAAAAGCCAAGACATCCCTTCTTCTATGAAGCTCAACTTAGCCGGATACATCATCATGTCTTTAAGGTATTTTTCCCTGAAGACTTGCTTGAACTTGTTGAAATTTGGCTCCAGAGTGACTTCCGGGAAGAGGGTGACATCTACGTTCATTTTCTCCATATACCTGGAAGCCTGTAATATAGAATCCCTGTCTCAGTAGTTGAAGATCCTTGCAATGATTGTCTGCTGTGGAGCACCTGGCTGGGGAGGTAGGACGTGGACTCTATGGGATTAGCCTGTGGTTTGCAAAGTGTTGAGGTGTTCCTAGAACAGTTCCATGCCAGGTTCCTTGGCTCATTCTGCTACCCCATTACTCTAATATTGTTTTTTGAAAATGTCCATAGGGACACAACACAGAATCAGCCTCACATCTCACCACAAGTATCCCGATATTCTGATTTCAATCTTGTCCCAATTCCCCCTCCTCTGCCTTCTCCCAACTTAGGCCAGTATAACACTGCCCCACAGAGGGGTTTGATTTGTTAATGCCTCCTCCGATTCCAGGTATCAAGTGGCATCCTTCCATGCTCCAATCACAAACCCAGAATGTGCCGGCAGGCCTGCCCTTGTCTCACATCCATGCAAGCAATGAGGAGGGTGATCTCTCAGCTCAAAATATTTTTATTCTTGAATGCATTGAAATTGTTTTGATGAACAACATTTTTTTATTTAATAAAGACTTGTTTTGTCAAATGAAAGGCACGAGCATGGGAGGCACATGTGCTCCCAGCTTAGCTTGCCTATATGTAGGAAATTTTGAAAAACAACACATTTATAATGAAGTCAGTCCCTTCTATGAGAATATCAAACACTGGTCTAGATTTATAGACGACGTGTTTTTTATTTGGGAAGGAAGTGAAAACGATTTAAATGCATTCCTTGAATGCTTAAACTGTGGGGACTTGAACTTAAAATTTACAGCTAACAAGAGTCAAGTGGCAGTTGACTTCTTGGATATTAAGATCAAGGCAGTGGAAGGGAAACTGTGTGTTGAGTTATTTGTGAAACCATCTGACAGAAATACGTCGCTCCATCACACTAGTTACCATCCAAAATGTCAGAAGGATAGAATCCCCTATAGCCAATTCATTAGAATCCGACGCAATTGCACAGATAAGAAAACATTTGAGAAACATGCTAAAAATGTAAAAGATAAACTACTAGAGAGGGGCTACCCAAAAAGACTGATCAGGGATAGCTACAAAAGAGCTAAATACCAGAACAGGGAAATCTTGTTTGAACAAAAATCTAAGGGACAGCAACAAGACCCAGGGATTGTGATGGTATCTGATTATAATGGTATGAGTTTTAAACTGAAAAACCTTATCAACAAAAACTGGTCTATTTTGAACAAAACAGGAGAGAACCCATTACCAAAAACCTTTTTCTTATATAGGCGGAACAAAACAATCCGAAATAGTTTGGTTCAGTCATATAGGGAACCTAGAATGGGTCCTCAGCTGAGCATTGATCAAGGGAGACCGATCCGTGGCAATTTACCATGTGGCACTTGTACCCATTGTAATTCAATTGTGAAGACAGACAAAATTGATTTGGGAGGTTTTTCACATTGGATGAATGAACATGTGAATTATAGAACATCCAATGTTGTATACCTTTTAATGTGCCCTTGTCAAAAGGGCTACGTCGGTGAAACTGGCGGAGAGATGCGATTGCGCTTAACTGAGCATAGATCATCTTTAAAGAATCATTAAAAAAACGCCCCATTGGTGGAACATTGGATGGCGGAAAATCACAAAGTAGATGAACTTAGGTGGTTTATCTTAGAAAAAATTAAGACATCCCAAAGAGGGGGTGACTCTGAAAAAAGACGTAAACAGAGAGAGCAATTCTTTATGTCCAAATTCAGAACATACACTCATGGGTTAAATAGCAGAGAAGAGTGGGAAAGGATCATTAGATAAATATATCTGTATAGATACTCTCTGTGTTAAAACCATCCTAAGAGACGTGATTAAGTTAAGGGTAAGAGTGCACATAAGATATGTGGGCAATGCACTATTATGTTTAATTGTATAAAAATGATGTTGTATAGAGTAAGGTCATAATTTTATAGAAGGATAAATAACAATATGCATATAGAACCCATATGTTAGTTATCGAGGGGGGTAACTAAACACTGATTTAAAGGAATAATAATATGCTTGAATATGTTTTTTTAGTAATATATATAAAATGTGATGTGATGGGTGAAAAAACATGACATGTAATTCCACGTGTTGGAAAAAGTGAGAGAAAAAAACAACTTTTGTGTACACCAAATTATATCATGTGACTACAGATCTTGACGGAACATGTGTAGAGACTAATATTCGCTTACTCAAATATTGTTTTGGTTTGTGGAATATTCGGACCATGTTATAAATGAGTATTGTGGAGGATTATTAGTGAACATTTCGCTATAAAACGCAGAGTATTTTGCTTAACCGAATGTTATCATACATTAGCTCTCGATGAAAATGAATAAAAGAACTTTTATTCAATGTAAGATGAGTACATGATTATGCGGGTTTTGATACGATTAGAGAAGTCTCTTTAATAGAAACGCTGTGGCATGCCATGTTTTAAACATTAAATCTCTCTATGGCCAAAATACGGTTGATCAGTACAAAAAGTACGGCTTATCAATATAGAAAATAGGAAACATAGGATTGTTGTTCGAGTAAAAACTACAAATATGGCGGCGGTTTTTCTACATAAATAATACTCAACAAACTATACACTTATACCAATAGGCTTGGTGAGATTGGATGAAGTTAGGGTCTAATTCTCATGTTATTAAGTTAGACACTAAATATTATAACCCAACTAATTTGGAAAGCCATATCGAGCTTTTTGTTAAACCCGATGCCCTAGTCCGTCTTTGAATGAAAACACACGGCCAAAACTACCGCAGTAAGATGGCGTCAACAAAGGGAAATACGCTATGGAACAGTCACCTGTTTCCCATTAACAAAATGACCGAGAGGTTGAATCGGTATATAAACGCGGTTGGTCCAAACCAGTTTATCGTGCTCCGGGAACCAGTGAGACCGGGACGGGGAACCGCTGCTATACGGTTTAAAGGTAAGGGAAATATGACAAGCTAGCTTGCGCCGAATACGGGGGTTGCGAACTACTCGCGAGTACTGTTAGATAATGTGGACAATCTATCTTATTCGCGGTCTTGATGGGGAGGCTCCGAAATAAGTGAGAATTAGATACTTGCGATATATTCCCCGTTTTTTAAAGAATTTGGACGGGTAATATTCGCATTAATAAATCTTTTTGGAGCAGAAACCCCTAACGATAGACCTCGAGACTATTATAAAACGAATAGCGTGAAGATATATGCGTTTCTTTGCATTATTCCATGTAACAGGATCGGCATAGTACAATGAGATAAGGTTACATTGGTCGAACCCATGAATAAAATAAGGGTTACTTATCGGATTATTCACAAATTTGGAGATAATGAAAGATTTGTAGAAGTATATAGGAGCATGACATATACTTCTGTCATTGCTGACTAGATCCAATATCGTAAAAGCATAGGGAACTGCAATTTACAATTGTAACCATAAGGAGTAGATACTACCGTGATGATATTATCTATCTTATGATTTAGGCACAGAGGATCCAACAAAGGCCACAAAGAGGGATCCATTTGGGACATGACAGAGGAGGCATAATACCCCCCTGCCAGCAAAGGTGGAAATTGATAAAGCCTGAGAGTCCTATGACCGGTGCAAATCATAGTAAAGCACGGCAATCCATGCATCCAGTAAGTGTATATCTGGTCCTATAGTCTTACTATTAAAATAAAATGATAAACTTTATGAATAAAACTGAACAATATTTTTATACAGAATTTTGGATGACATAGACAATTGAAATTGATGTTCTTCGTCTAATGTGACCCCAGGGATACTCATCTGGTACCCATAAAATCAAACTTAATAAGAAGTAAGATCTGTTTATGACCTTCAATTTGATCAGCCCGCTAGATTGTTAATAATGACTAAAAATTGTGTAATGATATTAATTGTATGTATCTTTTTTAGAAAGAAGACTCTTTGTTTTTATATGATTCGGTCCTGAGGAAGGTGTACCTTAATAAACGAAGCACCGAAACGCGTCGACACACGGACTATTTTTATGTATAAAATTAGAAGGAAAAATATTTCAATAGTTGTATATTGTGGAATATGTATTTGTATGCAATGTTATTGTAATTAATGGATGTAATCAAAAACTTTTTATTGTCTGACAAACAAACATGTATTTATTTTAGGTCTGTTTTAATATAAAATAAATGATTACTAAGATACACACATGCTTATGGTATAATCATATCTTTATATAGGGCTCTGTATAATTACGAAACTTGTCTAAACAAATGGTTTTTTGTAGTTAATTCACATATAAGAGTCTAAAAACACACTGAAAGGAATTTCTCTTTTTTACTTGTCTCACATCCATACAGAGATAATGGGTAGCCCCTCTCTCCCATAACCACTATATCTGCTATAAGGGATAGGTTAGATGGCACCCATGGCAGAGCCTGTGTAGAAAGTTGGCATTTTATTTGATATACCAATAGTTGGTTATATTCATATGAAGAGTCCAGAGATTCCCCCAGAAGTGTACCGGGCTCAATGCAAACCCAAAGTGCTCTATTTGTGGTAGTGTGGTCAAGCAGCTTTAGGCTTAACACAGAGGAATGTAACACATTTGTTATACACACAGCGACTAATAAATGACACACAACTCAAAAAGGAGATCCACAGTAATTTTTAAAAAAAAGCCTCTTTCTAGATTTATTTTAAGACTAAGATGTACATTGAAAAGTAAGTAAGTTTTTCAATAAAAATACCTTTCACTTTAAAAAGTAGACACTGTAATTTTTCAGTTCAGCAATGTTAACCTATGGGAGGAAAACAACAATGCAGTTTTGAAGATAAATACACAACTTACAAATTCTGTCTTTGGGGTCTGTGGTCAACACCAGGTAAGGTTCAAGTTAGCACCAAGACTATACCACCAGCCACACGGGGGGCCGGGAGCCAAGGTCAAATTCAGAGTCAGTGCCCAATGTTAACCAATGTAGATTGGTGGTGATTGAAGATGCGCTGCTCACGGTTAAGTAAAGCGGTGTCAGTGGTCAATCTGTGGGAGTTAAGGTAACTCTGAGGCAGCCACAAGACAACACCAAACGTACACCCTCAGTGGCACAGTGGTGGCCGATGCAAAGTTCCAACACAGAATCGGGTGCCCAATGCAAATCAATAGGGGAGATCGGTTTTGAAGAAAGGCTGCAAGCTCTGACCCAAAGGCTGAATGAAGAAAACCCACAGCTGCCCAGGTAAGTTCTGATACTAGGGGACATTGAGAGACTGTTGTTCAAACTCCCCAAGGCCCAATGTCTTCGGACGCAGAGGTTGGCATCGGGAAGAGCTTGCCGGGCATGTCGCAGTTGTAGTGGGTCGTCACACAGAGGTTGCAGGGATAAACGTGGAGTCCGACAGGGGTCAACCCACAATTGACTCTTGCTCAGAATTGCTGGGGAACCTTTGCAGTATTATTTAGTCACTTGGGGTCTGCAATGGGTGTCGGGTGCAAAGGTGGGTCCAGTAGGCAGTTTCACTGCTCCTCAGGACAGAGTTCTTGTTCTTTAAAGTTGGTTACTTCTGGACAGGTCCACTATCCAGAGGAGATCGTGATCTTTATTGAAGGCAATGATTCAGAAAAGGGGGTGGTGATGAACAGAGTGTCTGAATTAAGCAGACCACTCTTACCCAGTCCAAAGATCAGGGCTTGATCCATCACCGTTATTTAGCTCACTGCCCCATCCCAGCTCAGAACCTGGCTATATTCCTTCCCAGTGTAAGAATTGGCTTGGTAGTTTGGTTTGCCCTGTTCCCATCATGCACTTGGACAGGAACAGACTAATTTGCATATAGCCAGGTTCTGAACTGGGATGGTGCAGTGAGCTAAAAAACGGTGTTGGATCTAGCCCTGATCTCTTGACTGGGTGAGAGTATTCTGCTTAATTCAGAAACTCTGTCCATCACCACCCCTTGTTGTTAAATATTTTGTCCACCCTAAGCGTGAAAGGGTATACTCAGATGTGAGTCCCTTGCTCATTGCACCATCAGGATTCAAGCAAGCCAGGCCGACGACGGCTGAAATGCCAGAAACCGGTCCCCGGAAGCTTGTTTCCTTCCCAGTGTAAGAATTGGCTTGGTAGTTTGGTTTGCCCTGTTCCCATCATGCACTGGGACAAGAACAGACTAATTTGCATATAGCCAGGTTCTGAACTGGGATGGTGCAGTGAGCTAAAAAACGGTGTTGGATTTAGCCCTGATCTCTTGACTGGGTGAGAGTATTCTGCTTAATTCAGAAACTCTGTCCATCACCACCCCTTGTTGTTAAATATTTTGTCCACCCTAAGCGTGAAAGGGTATACTCAGATGTGAGTCCCTTGCTCATTGCACCATCAGGATTCAAGCAAGCCGGGCCGACGACGGCTGAAATGCCAGAAACCGGTCCCCGGAAGCTTGTTTCCTTCCCAGTGTAAGAATTGGCTTGGTAGTTTGGTTTGCCCTGTTCCCATCATGCACTGGGACAGGAACGGACTAATTTGCATATAGCCAGGTTCTGAACTGGGATGGTGCAGTGAGCTAAAAAACAGTGTTGGATCTAGCCCTGATCTCTTGACTGGGTGAGAGTATTCTGCTTAATTCAGAAACTCTGTCCATCACCACCCCTTGTTGTTAAATATTTTGTCCACCCTAAGCGTGAAAGGGTATACTCAGATGTGAGTCCCTTGCTCATTGCACCATCAGGATTCAAGCAAGCCGGGCCGACGACGGCTGAAATGCCAGAAACCGGTCCCCGGAAGCTTGTTTCCTTCCCAGTGTAAGAATTGGCTTGGTAGTTTGGTTTGCCCTGTTCCCATCATGCACTGGGACAGGAACAGACTAATTTGCATATAGCCAGGTTCTGAACTGGGATGGTGCAGTGAGCTAAAAAACTGTGTTGGATCTAGCCCTGATCTCTTGACTGGGTGAGAGTATTCTGCTTAATTCAGAAACTCTGTCCATCACCACCCCTTGTTGTTAAATATTTTGTCCACCCTAAGCGTGAAAGGGTATACTCAGATGTGAGTCCCTTGCTCATTGCACCATCAGGATTCAAGCAAGCCGGGCCGACGATGGCTGAAATGCCAGAAACCGGTCCCCGGAAGCTTGTTTCCTTCCCAATGTAAGAATTGGCTTGATAGTTTGGTTTGCCCTGTTCCCATCATGCACTGGGACAGGAACAGACTAATTTGCATATAGCCAGGTTCTGAACTGGGATGGTGCAGTGAGCTAAAAAACGGTGTTGGATCTCGCCCTGATCTCTTGACTGGGTGAGAGTATTCTGCTTAATTCAGAAACTCTGTCCATCACCACCCCTTGTTGTTAAATATTTTGTCCACCCTAAGCGTGAAAGGGTATACTCAGATGTGAGTCCCTTGCTCATTGCACCATCAGGATTCAAGCAAGCCGGGCCGACGACGGCTGAAATGCCAGAAACCGGTCCCCGGAAGCTTGTTTCCTTCCCAGTGTAAGAATTGGCTTGGTAGTTTGGTTTGCCCTGTTCCCATCATGCACTGGGACAGGAACAGACTAATTTGCATATAGCCAGGTTCTGAACTGGGATGGTGCAGTGAGCTAAAAAACGGTGTTGGATCTAGCCCTGATCTCTTGACTGGGTGAGAGTATTCTGCTTAATTCAGAAACTCTGTCCATCACCACCCCTTGTTGTTAAATATTTTGTCCACCCTAAGCGTGAAAGGGTATACTCAGATGTGAGTCCCTTGCTCATTGCACCATCAGGATTCAAGCAAGCCGGGCCGACGACGGCTGAAATGCCAGAAACCGGTCCCCGGAAGCTTGTTTCCTTCCCAGTGTAAGAATTGGCTTGGTAGTTTGGTTTGCCCTGTTCCCATCATGCACTGGGACAGGAACAGACTAATTTGCATATAGCCAGGTTCTGAACTGGGATGGTGCAGTGAGCTAAAAAAACGGTGTTGAATCTAGACCTGATCTCTTGACTGGGTGAGAGTATTCTGCTTAATTCAGAAACTCTGTCCATCACCACCCCTTGTTGTTAAATATTTTGTCCACCCTAAGCGTGAAAGGGTATACTCAGATGTGAGTCCCTGGCTCATTGCACCATCAGGATTCAAGCAAGCCGGGCCGACGACGGCTGAAATGCCAGAAACCGGTCCCCGGAAGCTTGTTTCCTTCCCAGTGTAAGAATTGGCTTGGTAGTTTGGTTTGCCCTGTTCCCATCATGCACTGGGACAGGAACAGACTAATTTGCATATAGCCAGGTTCTGAACTGGGATGGTGCAGTGAGCTAAAAAACGGTGTTGGATCTCGCCCTGATCTCTTGACTGGGTGAGAGTATTCTGCTTAATTCAGAAACTCTGTCCATCACCACCCCTTGTTGTTAAATATTTTGTCCACCCTAAGCGTGAAAGGGTATACTCAGATGTGAGTCCCTTGCTCATTGCACCATCAGGATTCAAGCAAGCCGGGCCGACGACGGCTGAAATGCCAGAAACCGGTCCCCGGAAGCTTGTTTCCTTCCCAGTGTAAGAATTGGCTTGGTAGTTTGGTTTGCCCTGTTCCCATCATGCACTGGGACAGGAACAGACTAATTTGCATATAGCCAGGTTCTGAACTGGGATGGTGCAGTGAGCTAAAAAACGGTGTTGGATCTAGCCCTGATCTCTTGACTGGGTGAGAGTATTCTGCTTAATTCAGAAACTCTGTCCATCACCACCCCTTGTTGTTAAATATTTTGTCCACCCTAAGCGTGAAAGGGTATACTCAGATGTGAGTCCCTTGCTCATTGCACCATCAGGATTCAAGCAAGCCGGGCCGACGACGGCTGAAATGCCAGAAACCGGTCCCCGGAAGCTTGTTTCCTTCCCAGTGTAAGAATTGGCTTGGTAGTTTGGTTTGCCCTGTTCCCATCATGCACTGGGACAGGAACAGACTAATTTGCATATAGCCAGGTTCTGAACTGGGATGGTGCAGTGAGCTAAAAAAACGGTGTTGAATCTAGACCTGATCTCTTGACTGGGTGAGAGTATTCTGCTTAATTCAGAAACTCTGTCCATCACCACCCCTTGTTGTTAAATATTTTGTCCACCCTAAGCGTGAAAGGGTATACTCAGATGTGAGTCCCTGGCTCATTGCACCATCAGGATTCAAGCAAGCCGGGCCGACGACGGCTGAAATGCCAGAAACCGGTCCCCGGAAGCTTGTTTCCTTCCCAGTGTAAGAATTGGCTTGGTAGTTTGGTTTGCCCTGTTCCCATCATGCACTGGGACAGGAACAGACTAATTTGCATATAGCCAGGTTCTGAACTGGGATGGTGCAGTGAGCTAAAAAACGGTGTTGGATCTAGCCCTGATCTCTTGACTGGGTGAGAGTATTCTGCTTAATTCAGAAACTCTGTCCATCACCACCCCTTGTTGTTAAATATTTTGTCCACCCTAAGCGTGAAAGGGTATACTCAGATGTGAGTCCCTTGCTCATTGCACCATCAGGATTCAAGCAAGCCGGGCCGACGACGGCTGAAATGCCAGAAACCGGTCCCCGGAAGCTTGTTTCCTTCCCAGTGTAAGAATTGGCTTGGTAGTTTGGTTTGCCCTGTTCCCATCATGCACTGGGACAGGAACAGACTAATTTGCATATAGCCAGGTTCTGAACTGGGATGGTGCAGTGAGCTAAAAAACGGTGTTGGATCTAGCCCTGATCTCTTGACTGGGTGAGAGTATTCTGCTTAATTCAGAAACTCTGTCCATCACCACCCCTTGTTGTTAAATATTTTGTCCACCCTAAGCGTGAAAGGGTATACTCAGATGTGAGTCCCTTGCTCATTGCACCATCAGGATTCAAGCAAGCCGGGCCGACGACGGCTGAAATGCCAGAAACCGGTCCCCGGAAGCTTGTTTCCTTCCCAGTGTAAGAATTGGCTTGGTAGTTTGGTTTGCCCTGTTCCCATCATGAACTGGGACAGGAACAGACTAATTTGCATATAGCCAGGTTCTGAACTGGGATGGTGCAGTGAGCTAAAAAACGGTGTTGGATCTAGCCCTGATCTCTTGACTGGGTGAGAGTATTCTGCTTAATTCAGAAACTCTGTCCATCACCACCCCTTGTTGTTAAAGATTTTGTCCACCCTAAGCGTGAAAGGGTATACTCAGATGTGAGTCCCTTGCTCATTGCACCATCAGGATTCAAGCAAGCCGGGCCGACGACGGCTGAAATGCCAGAAACCGGTCCCCGGAAGCTTGTTTCCTTCCCAGTGTAAGAATTGGCTTGGTAGTTTGGTTTGCCCTGTTCCCATCATGCACTGGGACAGGAACAGACTAATTTGCATATAGCCAGGTTCTGAACTGGGATGGTGCAGTGAGCTAAAAAACGGTGTTGGATCTAGCCCTGATCTCTTGACTGGGTGAGAGTATTCTGCTTAATTCAGGAACTCTGTCCATCACCACCCCTTGTTGTTAAATATTTTGTCCACCCTAAGCGTGAAAGGGTATACTCAGATGTGAGTCCCTTGCTCATTGCACCATCAGGATTCGGTCAAGCCGGGCCGACGACGGCTGAAATGCCAGAAACCAGTCCCCGGACGCTTGTTTCCTTCCCAGTGTAAGAATTGGCTTGGTAGTTTGGTTTGCCCTGTTCCCATCATGCACTGGGACAGGAACAGACTAATTTGCATATAGCCAGGTTCTGAACTGGGATGGTGCAGTGAGCTAAAAAACGGTGTTGGATCTAGCCCTGATCTCTTGACTGGGTGAGAGTATTCTGCTTAATTCAGAAACTCTGTCCATCACCACCCCTTGTTGTTAAATATTTTGTCCACCCTAAGCGTGAAAGGGTATACTCAGATGTGAGTCCCTTGCTCATTGCACCATCAGGATTCAAGCAAGCCGGGCCGACGACGGCTGAAATGCCAGAAACCGGTCCCCGGAAGCTTGTTTCCTTCCCAGTGTAAGAATTGGCTTGGTAGTTTGGTTTGCCCTGTTCCCATCATGCACTGGGACAGGAACAGATTAATTTGCATATAGCCAGGTTCTGAACTGGGATGGTGCAGTGAGCTAAAAAAACGGTGTTGAATCTAGACCTGATCTCTTGACTGGGTGAGAGTATTCTGCTTAATTCAGAAACTCTGTCCATCACCACCCCTTGTTGTTAAATATTTTGTCCACCCTAAGCGTGAAAGGGTATACTCAGATGTGAGTCCCTGGCTCATTGCACCATCAGGATTCAAGCAAGCCGGGCCGACGACGGCTGAAATGCCAGAAACCGGTCCCCGGAAGCTTGTTTCCTTCCCAGTGTAAGAATTGGCTTGGTAGTTTGGTTTGCCCTGTTCCCATCATGCACTGGGACAGGAACAGACTAATTTGCATATAGCCAGGTTCTGAACTGGGATGGTGCAGTGAGCTAAAAAACGGTGTTGGATCTCGCCCTGATCTCTTGACTGGGTGAGAGTATTCTGCTTAATTCAGAAACTCTGTCCATCACCACCCCTTGTTGTTAAATATTTTGTCCACCCTAAGCGTGAAAGGGTATACTCAGATGTGAGTCCCTTGCTCATTGCACCATCAGGATTCAAGCAAGCCGGGCCGACGACGGCTGAAATGCCAGAAACCGGTCCCCGGAAGCTTGTTTCCTTCCCAGTGTAAGAATTGGCTTGGTAGTTTGGTTTGCCCTGTTCCCATCATGCACTGGGACAGGAACAGACTAATTTGCATATAGCCAGGTTCTGAACTGGGATGGTGCAGTGAGCTAAAAAACGGTGTTGGATCTAGCCCTGATCTCTTGACTGGGTGAGAGTATTCTGCTTAATTCAGAAACTCTGTCCATCACCACCCCTTGTTGTTAAATATTTTGTCCACCCTAAGCGTGAAAGGGTATACTCAGATGTGAGTCCCTTGCTCATTGCACCATCAGGATTCAAGCAAGCCGGGCCGACGACGGCTGAAATGCCAGAAACCGGTCCCCGGAAGCTTGTTTCCTTCCCAGTGTAAGAATTGGCTTGGTAGTTTGGTTTGCCCTGTTCCCATCATGCACTGGGACAGGAACAGACTAATTTGCATATAGCCAGGTTCTGAACTGGGATGGTGCAGTGAGCTAAAAAAACGGTGTTGAATCTAGACCTGATCTCTTGACTGGGTGAGAGTATTCTGCTTAATTCAGAAACTCTGTCCATCACCACCCCTTGTTGTTAAATATTTTGTCCACCCTAAGCGTGAAAGGGTATACTCAGATGTGAGTCCCTGGCTCATTGCACCATCAGGATTCAAGCAAGCCGGGCCGACGACGGCTGAAATGCCAGAAACCGGTCCCCGGAAGCTTGTTTCCTTCCCAGTGTAAGAATTGGCTTGGTAGTTTGGTTTGCCCTGTTCCCATCATGCACTGGGACAGGAACAGACTAATTTGCATATAGCCAGGTTCTGAACTGGGATGGTGCAGTGAGCTAAAAAACGGTGTTGGATCTAGCCCTGATCTCTTGACTGGGTGAGAGTATTCTGCTTAATTCAGAAACTCTGTCCATCACCACCCCTTGTTGTTAAATATTTTGTCCACCCTAAGCGTGAAAGGGTATACTCAGATGTGAGTCCCTTGCTCATTGCACCATCAGGATTCAAGCAAGCCGGGCCGACGACGGCTGAAATGCCAGAAACCGGTCCCCGGAAGCTTGTTTCCTTCCCAGTGTAAGAATTGGCTTGGTAGTTTGGTTTGCCCTGTTCCCATCATGCACTGGGACAGGAACAGACTAATTTGCATATAGCCAGGTTCTGAACTGGGATGGTGCAGTGAGCTAAAAAACGGTGTTGGATCTAGCCCTGATCTCTTGACTGGGTGAGAGTATTCTGCTTAATTCAGAAACTCTGTCCATCACCACCCCTTGTTGTTAAATATTTTGTCCACCCTAAGCGTGAAAGGGTATACTCAGATGTGAGTCCCTTGCTCATTGCACCATCAGGATTCAAGCAAGCCGGGCCGACGACGGCTGAAATGCCAGAAACCGGTCCCCGGAAGCTTGTTTCCTTCCCAGTGTAAGAATTGGCTTGGTAGTTTGGTTTGCCCTGTTCCCATCATGAACTGGGACAGGAACAGACTAATTTGCATATAGCCAGGTTCTGAACTGGGATGGTGCAGTGAGCTAAAAAACGGTGTTGGATCTAGCCCTGATCTCTTGACTGGGTGAGAGTATTCTGCTTAATTCAGAAACTCTGTCCATCACCACCCCTTGTTGTTAAAGATTTTGTCCACCCTAAGCGTGAAAGGGTATACTCAGATGTGAGTCCCTTGCTCATTGCACCATCAGGATTCAAGCAAGCCGGGCCGACGACGGCTGAAATGCCAGAAACCGGTCCCCGGAAGCTTGTTTCCTTCCCAGTGTAAGAATTGGCTTGGTAGTTTGGTTTGCCCTGTTCCCATCATGCACTGGGACAGGAACAGACTAATTTGCATATAGCCAGGTTCTGAACTGGGATGGTGCAGTGAGCTAAAAAACGGTGTTGGATCTAGCCCTGATCTCTTGACTGGGTGAGAGTATTCTGCTTAATTCAGGAACTCTGTCCATCACCACCCCTTGTTGTTAAATATTTTGTCCACCCTAAGCGTGAAAGGGTATACTCAGATGTGAGTCCCTTGCTCATTGCACCATCAGGATTCGGTCAAGCCGGGCCGACGACGGCTGAAATGCCAGAAACCAGTCCCCGGACGCTTGTTTCCTTCCCAGTGTAAGAATTGGCTTGGTAGTTTGGTTTGCCCTGTTCCCATCATGCACTGGGACAGGAACAGACTAATTTGCATATAGCCAGGTTCTGAACTGGGATGGTGCAGTGAGCTAAAAAACGGTGTTGGATCTAGCCCTGATCTCTTGACTGGGTGAGAGTATTCTGCTTAATTCAGAAACTCTGTCCATCACCACCCCTTGTTGTTAAATATTTTGTCCACCCTAAGCGTGAAAGGGTATACTCAGATGTGAGTCCCTTGCTCATTGCACCATCAGGATTCAAGCAAGCCGGGCCGACGACGGCTGAAATGCCAGAAACCGGTCCCCGGAAGCTTGTTTCCTTCCCAGTGTAAGAATTGGCTTGGTAGTTTGGTTTGCCCTGTTCCCATCATGCACTGGGACAGGAACAGATTAATTTGCATATAGCCAGGTTCTGAACTGGGATGGTGCAGTGAGCTAAAAAAACGGTGTTGGATCTAGCCCTGATCTCTTGACTGGGTGAGAGTATTCTGCTTAATTCAGAAACTCTGTCCATCACCACCCCTTGTTGTTAAATATTTTGTCCACCCTAAGCGTGAAAGGGTATACTCAGATGTGAGTCCCTTGCTCATTGCACCATCAGGATTCAAGCAAGCCGGGCCGACGACGGCTGAAATGCCAGAAACCGGTCCCCGGAAGCTTGTTTCCTTCCCAGTGTATGAATTGGCTTGGTAGTTTGGTTTGCCCTGTTCCCATCATGCACTGGGACAGGAACAGACTAATTTGCATATAGCCAGGTTCTGAACTGGGATGGTGCAGTGAGCTAAAAAACGGTGTTGGATCTAGCCCTGATCTCTTGACTGGGTGAGAGTATTCTGCTTAATTCAGAAACTCTGTCCATCACCACCCCTTGTTGTTAAATATTTTGTCCACCCTGAGCGTGAAAGGGTATACTCAGATGTGAGTCCCTTGCTCATTGCACCATCAGGATTCAAGCAAGCCGGGCCGACGACGGCTGAAATGCCAGAAACCGGTCCCCGGAAGCTTGTTTCCTTCCCAGTGTAAGAATTGGCTTGGTAGTTTGGTTTGCCCTGTTCCCATCATGCATTGGGACAGGAACAGACTAATTTGCATATAGCCAGGTTCTGAACTGGGATGGTGCAGTGAGCTAAAAAACGGTGTTGGATCTAGCCCTGATCTCTTGACTGGGTGAGAGTATTCTGCTTAATTCAGAAACTCTGTCCATCACCACCCCTTGTTGTTAAATATTTTCTCCACCCTAAGCGTGAAAGGGTATACTCAGATGTGAGTCCCTTGCTCATTGCACCATCAGGATTCAAGCAAGCCGGGCCGACGACGGCTGAAATGCCAGAAACCGGTCCCCGGAAGCTTGTTTCCTTCCCAGTGTAAGAATTGGCTTGGTAGTTTGGTTTGCCCTGTTCCCATCATGCACTGGGACAGGAACAGACTAATTTGCATATAGCCAGGTTCTGAACTGGGATGGTGCAGTGAGCTAAAAAACGGTGTTGGATCTAGCCCTGATCTCTTGACTGGGTGAGAGTATTCTGCTTATTCAGAGACTCTGTCCATCACCACCCCTTGTTGTTAAATATTTTGTCCACCCTAAGCGTGAAAGGGTATACTCAGATGTGAGTCCCTTGCTCATTGCACCATCAGGATTCAAGCAAGCCGGGCCGACGACGGCTGAAATGCCAGAAATCGGTCCCCGGAAGCTTGTTTCCTTCCCAGTGTAAGAATTGGCTTGGTAGTTTGGTTTTCCCTGTTCCCATCATGCACTGGGACAGGAACAGACTAATTTGCATATAGCCAGGTTCTGAACAGCGATGGTGCAGTGAGCTAAAAAACGGTGTTGGATCTAGCCCTGATCTCTTGACTGGGTGAGAGTATTCTGCTTAATTCAGAAACTCTGTCCATCACCACCCCTTGTTGTTAAATATTTTGTCCACCCTAAGCGTGAAAGGGTATACTCAGATGTGAGTCCCTTGCTCATTGCACCATCAGGATTCAAGCAAGCCGGGCCGACGACAGCTGAAATGCCAGAAACCGGTCCCCGGAAGCTTGTTTCCTTCCCAGTGTAAGAATTGGCTTGGTAGTTTGGTTTGCCCTGTTCCCATCATGCACTGGGACAGGAACAGACTAATTTGCATATAGCCAGGTTCTGAACTGGGATGGTGCAGTGAGCTAAAAAACGTTGTTGGATCTAGCCCTGATCTCTTGACTGGGTGAGAGTATTCTGCTTAATTCAGAAACTCTGTCCATCACCACCCCTTGTTGTTAAATATTTTGTCCACCCTAAGCGTGAAAGGGTATACTCAGATGTGAGTCCCTTGCTCATTGCACCATCAGGATTCAAGCAAGCCGGGCCGACGACAGCTGAAATGCCAGAAACCGGTCCCCGGAAGCTTGTTTCCTTCCCAGTGTAAGAATTGGCTTGGTAGTTTGGTTTGCCCTGTTCCCATCATGCATTGGGACAGGAACAGACTAATTTGCATATAGCCAGGTTCTGAACTGGGATGGTGCAGTGAGCTAAAAAACGGTGTTGGATCTAGCCCTGATCTCTTGACTGGGTGAGAGTATTCTGCTTAATTCAGAAACTCTGTCCATCACCACCCCTTGTTGTTAAATATTTTCTCCACCCTAAGCGTGAAAGGGTATACTCAGATGTGAGTCCCTTGCTCATTGCACCATCAGGATTCAAGCAAGCCGGGCCGACGACGGCTGAAAAGCCAGAAACCGGTCCCCGGAAGCTTGTTTCCTTCCCAGTGTAAGAATTGGCTTGGTAGTTTGGTTTGCCCTGTTCCCATCATGCACTGAGACAGGAACAGACTAATTTGCATATAGCCAGGTTCTGAACTGGGATGGTGCAGTGAGCTAAAAAACGGTGTTGGATCTAGCCCTGATCTCTTGACTGGGTGAGAGTATTCTGCTTATTCAGAGACTCTGTCCATCACCACCCCTTGTTGTTAAATATTTTGTCCACCCTAAGCGTGAAAGGGTATACTCAGATGTGAGTCCCTTGCTCATTGCACCATCAGGATTCAAGCAAGCCGGGCCGACGACGGCTGAAATGCCAGAAATCGGTCCCCGGAAGCTTGTTTCCTTCCCAGTGTAAGAATTGGCTTGGTAGTTTGGTTTTCCCTGTTCCCATCATGCACTGGGACAGGAACAGACTAATTTGCATATAGCCAGGTTCTGAACAGCGATGGTGCAGTGAGCTAAAAAACGGTGTTGGATCTAGCCCTGATCTCTTGACTGGGTGAGAGTATTCTGCTTAATTCAGAAACTCTGTCCATCACCACCCCTTGTTGTTAAATATTTTGTCCACCCTAAGCGTGAAAGGGTATACTCAGATGTGAGTCGCCTGCTCATTGCACCATCAGGATTCAAGCAAGCCGGGCCGACGATGGCTGAAATGCCAGAAACCGGTCCCCGGAAGCTTGTTTCCTTCCCAGTGTAAGCATTGGCTTGGTAGTTTGGTTTGCCCTGTTCCCATCATGCACTGGGACAGGAACAGACTAATTTGCATATAGCCAGGTTCTGAACTGGGATGGTGCAGTGAGCTAAAAAACGGTGTTGGATCTAGCCCTGATCTCTTGACTGGGTGAGAGTATTCTGCTTAATTCAGAAACTCTGTCCATCACCACCCCTTGTTGTTAAATATTTTGTCCACCCTAAGCGTGAAAGGGTATACTCAGATGTGAGTCCCTTGCTCATTGCACCATCAGGATTCAAGCAAGCCGGGCCGACGACAGCTGAAATGCCAGAAACCGGACCCCGGAAGCTTGTTTCCTTCCCAGTGTAAGAATTGGCTTGGTAGTTTGGTTTGCCCTGTTCCCATCATGCATTGGGACAGGAACAGACTAATTTGCATATAGCCAGGTTCTGAACTGGGATGGTGCAGTGAGCTAAAAAACGGTGTTGGATCTAGCCCTGATCTCTTGACTGGGTGAGAGTATTCTGCTTAATTCAGAAACTCTGTCCATCACCACCCCTTGTTGTTAAATATTTTGTCCACCCTAAGCGTGAAAGGGTATACTCAGATGTGAGTCCCTTGCTCATTGCACCATCAGGATTCAAGCAAGCCGGGCCGACGACGGCTGAAATGCCAGAAACCGGTCCCCGGAAGCTTGTTTCCTTCCCAGTGTAAGAATTGGCTTGGTAGTTTGGTTTGCCCTGTTCCCATCATGCACTGGGACAGGAACAGACTAATTTGCATATAGCCAGGTTCTGAACTGGGATGGTGCAGTGAGCTAAAAAACGGTGTTGGATCTAGCCCTGATCTCTTGACTGGGTGAGAGTATTCTGCCTAATTCAGAAACTCTGTCCATCACCACCCCTTGTTGTTAAATATTTTGTCCACCCTAAGCGTGAAAGGGTATACTCAGATGTGAGTCCCTTGCTCATTGCACCATCAGGATTCAAGCAAGCCGGGCCGACGACGGCTGAAATGCCAGAAACCGGTCCCCGGAAGCTTGTTTCCTTCCCAGTGTAAGAATTGGCTTGGTAGTTTGGTTTGCCCTGTTCCCATCATGCACTGGGACAGGAACAGACTAATTTGCATATAGCCAGGTTCTGAACTGGGATGGTGCAGTGAGCTAAAAAACGGTGTTGGATCTAGCCCTGATCTCTTGACTGGGTGAGAGTATTCTGCTTAATTCAGAAACTCTGTCCATCACCGCCCCTTGTTGTTAAATATTTTGTCCACCCTAAGCGTGAAAGGGTATACTCAGATGTGAGTCCCTTGCTCATTGCACCATCAGGATTCAAGCAAGCCGGGCCGACGACGGCTGAAATGCCAGAAACCGGTCCCCGGAAGCTTGTTTCCTTCCCAGTGTAAGAATTGGCTTGGTAGTTTGGTTTGCCCTGTTCCCATCATGCACTGGGACAGGAACAGACTAATTTGCATATAGCCAGGTTCTGAACTGGGATGGTGCAGTGAGCTAAAAAACGGTGTTGGATCTAGCCCTGATCTCTTGACTGGGTGAGAGTATTCTGCTTAATTCAGAAACTCTGTCCATCACCACCCCTTGTTGTTAAATATTTTGTCCACCCTAAGCGTGAAAGGGTATACTCAGATGTGAGTCCCTTGCTCATTGCACCATCAGGATTCAAGCAAGCCGGGCCGACGACGGCTGAAATGCCAGAAACCGGTCCCCGGAAGCTTGTCTCCTTGCCAGTGTAAGAATTGGCTTGGTAGTTTGGTTTGCCCTGTTCCCATCATGAACTGGGACAGGAACAGACTAATTTTCATATAGCCAGGTTCTGAACTGGGATGGTGCAGTGAGCTAAAAAACGGTGTTGGATCTAGCCCTGATCTCTTGACTGGGTGAGAGTATTCTGCTTAATTCAGAAACTCTGTCCATCACCACCCCTTGTTGTTAAAGATTTTGTCCACCCTAAGCGTGAAAGGGTATACTCAGATGTGAGTCCCTTGCTCATTGCACCATCAGGATTCAAGCAAGCCGGGCCGACGACGGCTGAAATGCCAGAAACCGGTCCCCGGAAGCTTGTTTCCTTCCCAGTGTAAGAATTGGCTTGGTAGTTTGGTTTGCCCTGTTCCCATCATGCACTGGGACAGGAACAGACTAATTTGCATATAGCCAGGTTCTGAACTGGGATGGTGCAGTGAGCTAAAAAACGGTGTTGGATCTAGCCCTGATCTCTTGACTGGGTGAGAGTATTCTGCTTAATTCAGGAACTCTGTCCATCACTACCCCTTGTTGTTAAATATTTTGTCCACCCTAAGCGTGAAAGGGTATACTCAGATGTGAGTCCCTTGCTCATTGCACCATCAGGATTCAAGCAAGCCGGGCCGACGACGGCTGAAATGCCAGAAACCGGTCCCCGGAAGCTTGTTTCCTTCCCAGTGTAAGAATTGGCTTGGTAGTTTGGTTTGCCCTGTTCCCATCATGCACTGGGACAGGAACAGACTAATTTGCATATAGCCAGGTTCTGAACTGGGATGGTGCAGTGAGCTAAAAAAACGGTGTTGGATCTAGCCCTGAACTCTTGACTGGGTGAGAGTATTCTGCTTAATTCAGAAACTCTGTCCATCACCACCCCTTGTTGTTAAATATTTTGTCCACCCTAAGCGTGAAAGGGTATACTCAGATGTGAGTCCCTTGCTCATTGCACCATCAGGATTCAAGCAAGCCGGGCCGACGACGGCTGAAATGCCAGAAACCGGTCCCCGGAAGCTTGTTTCCTTCCCAGTGTATGAATTGGCTTGGTAGTTTGGTTTGCCCTGTTCCCATCATGCACTGGGACAGGAACAGACTAATTTGCATATAGCCAGGTTCTGAACTGGGATGGTGCAGTGAGCTAAAAAACGGTGTTGGATCTAGCCCTGATCTCTTGACTGGGTGAGAGTATTCTGCTTAATTCAGAAACTCTGTCCATCACCACCCCTTGTTGTTAAATATTTTGTCCACCCTGAGCGTGAAAGGGTATACTCAGATGTGAGTCCCTTGCTCATTGCACCATCAGGATTCAAGCAAGCCGGGCCGACGACGGCTGAAATGCCAGAAACCGGTCCCCGGAAGCTTGTTTCCTTCCCAGTGTAAGAATTGGCTTGGTAGTTTGGTTTGCCCTGTTCCCATCATGCATTGGGACAGGAACAGACTAATTTGCATATAGCCAGGTTCTGAACTGGGATGGTGCAGTGAGCTAAAAAACGGTGTTGGATCTAGCCCTGATCTCTTGACTGGGTGAGAGTATTCTGCTTAATTCAGAAACTCTGTCCATCACCACCCCTTGTTGTTAAATATTTTGTCCACCCTAAGCGTGAAAGGGTATACTCAGATGTGAGTCCCTTGCTCATTGCACCATCAGGATTCAAGCAAGCCGGGCCGACGACGGCTGAAATGCCAGAAACCGGTCCCCGGAAGCTTGTTTCCTTCCCAGTGTAAGAATTGGCTTGGTAGTTTGGTTTGCCCTGTTCCCATCATGCATTGGGACAGGAACAGACTAATTTGCATATAGCCAGGTTCTGAACTGGGATGGTGCAGTGAGCTAAAAAACGGTGTTGGATCTAGCCCTGATCTCTTGACTGGGTGAGAGTATTCTGCTTAATTCAGAAACTCTGTCCATCACCACCCCTTGTTGTTAAATATTTTCTCCACCCTAAGCGTGAAAGGGTATACTCAGATGTGAGTCCCTTGCTCATTGCACCATCAGGATTCAAGCAAGCCGGGCCGACAACGGCTGAAATGCCAGAAACCGGTCCCCGGAATCTTGTTTCCTTCCCAGTGTAAGAATTGGCTTGGTAGTTTGGTTTGCCCTGTTCCCATCATGCACTGGGACAGGAACAGACTAATTTGCATATAGCCAGGTTCTGAACTGGGATGGTGCAGTGAGCTAAAAAACGGTGTTGGATCTAGCCCTGATCTCTTGACTGGGTGAGAGTATTCTGCTTATTCAGAGACTCTGTCCATCACCACCCCTTGTTGTTAAATATTTTGTCCACCCTAAGCGTGAAAGGGTATACTCAGATGTGAGTCCCTTGCTCATTGCACCATCAGGATTCAAGCAAGCCGGGCCGACGACGGCTGAAATGCCAGAAATCGGTCCCCGGAAGCTTGTTTCCTTCCCAGTGTAAGAATTGGCTTGGTAGTTTGGTTTTCCCTGTTCCCATCATGCACTGGGACAGGAACAGACTAATTTGCATATAGCCAGGTTCTGAACAGCGATGGTGCAGTGAGCTAAAAAACGGTGTTGGATCTAGCCCTGATCTCTTGACTGGGTGAGAGTATTCTGCTTAATTCAGAAACTCTGTCCATCACCACCCCTTGTTGTTAAATATTTTGTCCACCCTAAGCGTGAAAGGGTATACTCAGATGTGAGTCCCTTGCTCATTGCACCATCAGGATTCAAGCAAGCCGGGCCGACGACGGCTGAAATGCCAGAAACCGTTCCCCGGAAGCTTGTTTCCTTCCCAGTGTAAGAATTGGCTTGGTAGTTTGGTTTGCCCTGTTCCCATCATGCACTGGGACAGGAACAGACTAATTTGCATATAGCCAGGTTCTGAACTGGGATGGTGCAGTGAGCTAAAAAACGTTGTTGGATCTAGCCCTGATCTCTTGACTGGGTGAGAGTATTCTGCTTAATTCAGAAACTCTGTCCATCACCACCCCTTGTTGTTAAATATTTTGTCCACCCTAAGCGTGAAAGGGTATACTCAGATGTGAGTCCCTTGCTCATTGCACCATCAGGATTCAAGCAAGCCGGGCCGACGACAGCTGAAATGCCAGAAACCGGTCCCCGGAAGCTTGTTTCCTTCCCAGTGTAAGAATTGGCTTGGTAGTTTGGTTTGCCCTGTTCCCATCATGCATTGGGACAGGAACAGACTAATTTGCATATAGCCAGGTTCTGAACTGGGATGGTGCAGTGAGCTAAAAAACGGTGTTGGATCTAGCCCTGATCTCTTGACTGGGTGAGAGTATTCTGCTTAATTCAGAAACTCTGTCCATCACCACCCCTTGTTGTTAAATATTTTCTCCACCCTAAGCGTGAAAGGGTATACTCAGATGTGAGTCCCTTGCTCATTGCACCATCAGGATTCAAGCAAGCCGGGCCGACGACGGCTGAAATGCCAGAAACCGGTCCCCGGAAGCTTGTTTCCTTCCCAGTGTAAGAATTGGCTTGGTAGTTTGGTTTGCCCTGTTCCCATCATGCACTGGGACAGGAACAGACTAATTTGCATATAGCCAGGTTCTGAACAGCGATAGTGCAGTGAGCTAAAAAACGGTGTTGGATCTAGCCCTGATCTCTTGACTGGGTGAGAGTATTCTGCTTAATTCAGAAACTCTGTCCATCACCACCCCTTGTTGTTAAATATTTTGTCCACCCTAAGCGTGAAAGGGTATACTCATATGTGAGTCCCTTGCTCATTGCACCATCAGGATTCAAGCAAGCCGGGCCGACGACGGCTGAAATGCCAGAAACCGGTCCCCGGAAGCTTGTTTCCTTCCCAGTGTAAGAATTGGCTTGGTAGTTTGGTTTGCCCTGTTCCCATCATGCACTGGGACAGGAACAGACTAATTTGCATATAGCCAGGTTCTGAACTGGGATGGTGCAGTGAGCTAAAAAACGGTGTTGGATCTAGCCCTGATCTCTTGACTGGGTGAGAGTATTCTGCTTAATTCAGAAACTCTGTCCATCACCACCCCTTGTTGTTAAATATTTTGTCCACCCTAAGCGTGAAAGGGTATACTCAGATGTGAGTCCCTTGCTCATTGCACCATCAGGATTCAAGCAAGCCGGGCCGACGACAGCTGAAATGCCAGAAACCGGTCCCCGGAAGCTTGTTTCCTTCCCAGTGTAAGAATTGGCTTGGTAGTTTGGTTTGCCCTGTTCCCATCATGCATTGGGACAGGAACAGACTAATTTGCATATAGCCAGGTTCTGAACTGGGATGGTGCAGTGAGCTAAAAAACGGTGTTGGATCTAGCCCTGATCTCTTGACTGGGTGAGAGTATTCTGCTTAATTCAGAAACTCTGTCCATCACCACCCCTTGTTGTTAAATATTTTCTCCACCCTAAGTGTGAAAGGGTATACTCAGATGTGAGTCCCTTGCTCATTGCACCATCAGGATTCAAGCAAGCCGGGCCGACGACGGCTGAAATGCCAGAAACCGGTCCCCGGAAGCTTGTTTCCTTCCCAGTGTAAGAATTGGCTTGGTAGTTTGGTTTGCCCTGTTCCCATCATGCACTGGGACAGGAACAGACTAATTTGCATATAGCCAGGTTCTGAACTGGGATGGTGCAGTGAGCTAAAAAACGGTGTTGGATCTAGCCCTGATCTCTTGACTGGGTGAGAGTATTCTGCTTAATTCAGAAACTCTGTCCATCACCACCCCTTGTTGTTAAATATTTTGTCCACCCTGAGCGTGAAAGGGTATACTCAGATGTGAGTCCCTTGCTCATTGCACCATCAGGATTCAAGCAAGCCGGGCCGACGACGGCTGAAATGCCAGAAACCGGTCCCCGGAAGCTTGTTTCCTTCCCAGTGTAAGAATTGGCTTGGTAGTTTGGTTTGCCCTGTTCCCATCATGCACTGGGACAGGAACAGACTAATTTGCATATAGCCAGGTTCTGAACTGGGATGGTGCAGTGAGCTAAAAAACGGTGTTGGATCTAGCCCTGATCTCTTGACTGGGTGAGAGTATTCTGCCTAATTCAGAAACTCTGTCCATCACCACCCCTTGTTGTTAAATATTTTGTCCACCCTAAGCGTGAAAGGGTATACTCAGATGTGAGTCCCTTGCTCATTGCACCATCAGGATTCAAGCAAGCCGGGCCGACGACGGCTGAAATGCCAGAAACCGGTCCCCGGAAGCTTGTTTCCTTCCCAGTGTAAGAATTGGCTTGGTAGTTTGGTTTGCCCTGTTCCCATCATGCACTGGGACAGGAACAGACTAATTTGCATATAGCCAGGTTCTGAACTGGGATGGTGCAGTGAGCTAAAAAATGGTGTTGGATCTAGCCCTGATCTCTTGACTGGGTGAGAGTATTCTGCTTAATTCAGAAACTCTGTCCATCACCACCCCTTGTTGTTAAATATTTTGTCCACCCTAAGCGTGACATGGTATACTCAGATGTGAGTCCCTTGCTCATTGCACCATCAGGATTCAAGCAAGCTGGGCCGACGACGGCTGAAATGCCAGAAACCGGTCCCCGGAAGCTTGTTTCCTTCCCAGTGTAAGAATTGGCTTGGTAGTTTGGTTTGCCCTGTTCCCATCATGCACTGGGACAGGAACAGACTAATTTGCATATAGCCAGGTTCTGAACTGGGATGGTGCAGTGAGCTAAAAAACGGTGTTGGATCTAGCCCTGATCTCTTGACTGGGTGAGAGTATTCTGCTTAATTCAGAAACTCTGTCCATCACCACCCCTTGTTGTTAAATATTTTGTCCACCCTAAGCGTGAAAGGGTATACTCAGATGTGAGTCCCTTGCTCATTGCACCATCAGGATTCAAGCAAGCCGGGCCGACGACGGCTGAAATGCCAGAAACCGGTCCCCGGAAGCTTGTTTCCTTCCCAGTGTAAGAATTGGCTTGGTAGTTTGGTTTGCCCTGTTCCCATCATGCACTGGGACAGGAACAGACTAATTTGCATATAGCCAGGTTCTGAACTGGGATAGTGCAGTGAGCTAAAAAACGGTGTTGGATCTAGCCCTGATCTCTTGACAGGGTGAGAGTATTCTGCTTAATTCAGAAACTTTGTCCATCACCACCCCTTGTTGTTAAATATTTTGTCCACCCTAAGCGTGAAAGGGTATACTCAGATGTGAGTCCCTTGCTCATTGCACCATCAGGATTCAAGCAAGCCGGGCCGACGACGGCTGAAATGCCAGAAACCGGTCCCCGGGAGCTTGTTTCCTTCCCAGTGTAAGAATTGGCTTGGTAGTTTGGTTTGCCCTGTTCCCATCATGCACTGGGCCAGGAACAGACTAATTTGCATATAGCCAGGTTCTGAACTGGGATGGTGCAGTGAGCTAAAAAACGGTGTTGGATCTAGCCCTGATCTCTTGACTGGGTGAGAGTATTCTGCTTAATTCAGAAACTCTGTCCATCACCACCCCTTGTTGTTAAATATTTTGTCCACCCTAAGCGTGAAAGGGTATACTCAGATGTGAGTCCCTTGCTAATTGCACCATCAGGATTCAAGCAAGCCGGGCCGACGACGGCTGAAATGCCAGAAATCGGTCCCCGGAAGCTTGTTTCCTTCCCAGTGTAAGAATTGGCTTGGTAGTTTGGTTTTCCCTGTTTCCATCATGCACTGGGACAGGAACAGACTAATTTGCATATAGCCAGGTTCTGAACAGCGATGGTGCAGTGAGCTAAAAAACGGTGTTGGATCTAGCCCTGATCTCTTGACTGGGTGAGAGTATTCTGCTTAATTCAGAAACTCTGTCCATCACCACCCCTTGTTGTTAAATATTTTGTCCACCCTAAGCGTGAAAGGGTATACTCAGATGTGAGTCCCTTGCTCATTGCACCATCAGGATTCAAGCAAGCCGGGCCGACGACGGCTGAAATGCCAGAAACCGGTCCCCGGAAGCTTGTTTCCTTCCCAGTGTAAGAATTGGCTTGGTAGTTTGGTTTGCCCTGTTCCCATCATGCACTGGGACAGGAACAGACTAATTTGCATATAGCCAGGTTCTGAACTGGGATGGTGCAGTGAGCTAAAAAACGGTGTTGGATCTAGCCCTGATCTCTTGACTGGGTGAGAGTATTCTGCTTAATTCAGAAACTCTGTCCATCACCACCCCTTGTTGTTAAATATTTTGTCCACCCTAAGCGTGAAAGGGTATACTCAGATGTGAGTCCCTTGCTCATTGCACCATCAGGATTCAAGCAAGCCGGGCCGACGACGGCTGAAATGCCAGAAACCGGTCCCCGGAAGCTTGTTTCCTTCCCAGTGTAAGAATTGGCTTGGTAGTTTGGTTTGCCCTGTTCCCATCATGCATTGGGACAGGAACAGACTAATTTGCATATAGCCAGGTTCTGAACTGGGATGGTGCAGTGAGCTAAAAAATGGTGTTGGATCTAGCCCTGATCTCTTGACTGGGTGAGAGTATTCTGCTTAATTCAGAAACTCTGTCCATCACCACCCCTTGTTGTTAAATATTTTGTCCACCCTAAGCGTGAAAGGGTATACTCAGATGTGAGTCCCTTGCTAATTGCACCATCAGGATTCAAGCAAGCCGGGCCGACGACGGCTGAAATGCCAGAAATCGGTCCCCGGAAGCTTGTTTCCTTCCCAGTGTAAGAATTGGCTTGGTAGTTTGGTTTTCCCTGTTTCCATCATGCACTGGGACAGGAACAGACTAATTTGCATATAGCCAGGTTCTGAACAGCGATGGTGCAGTGAGCTAAAAAACGGTGTTGGATCTAGCCCTGATCTCTTGACTGGGTGAGAGTATTCTGCTTAATTCAGAAACTCTGTCCATCACCACCCCTTGTTGTTAAATATTTTGTCCACCCTAAGCGTGAAAGGGTATACTCAGATGTGAGTCCCTTGCTCATTGCACCATCAGGATTCAAGCAAGCCGGGCCGACGACGGCTGAAATGCCAGAAACCGGTCCCCGGAAGCTTGTTTCCTTCCCAGTGTAAGAATTGGCTTGGTAGTTTGGTTTGCCCTGTTCCCATCATGCACTGGGACAGGAACAGACTAATTTGCATATAGCCAGGTTCTGAACTGGGATGGTGCAGTGAGCTAAAAAACGGTGTTGGATCTAGCCCTGATCTCTTGACTGGGTGAGAGTATTCTGCTTAATTCAGAAACTCTGTCCATCACCACCCCTTGTTGTTAAATATTTTGTCCACCCTAAGCGTGAAAGGGTATACTCAGATGTGAGTCCCTTGCTCATTGCACCATCAGGATTCAAGCAAGCCGGGCCGACGACGGCTGAAATGCCAGAAACCGGTCCCCGGAAGCTTGTTTCCTTCCCAGTGTAAGAATTGGCTTGGTAGTTTGGTTTGCCCTGTTCCCATCATGCATTGGGACAGGAACAGACTAATTTGCATATAGCCAGGTTCTGAACTGGGATGGTGCAGTGAGCTAAAAAACGGTGTTGGATCTAGCCCTGATCTCTTGACTGGGTGAGAGTATTCTGCTTAATTCAGAAACTCTGTCCATCACCACCCCTTGTTGTTAAATATTTTGTCCACCCTAAGCGTGAAAGGGTATACTCAGATGTGAGTCCCTTGCTCATTGCACCATCAGGATTCAAGCAAGCCGGGCCGACGACGGCTGAAATGCCAGAAACCGGTCCCCGGAAGCTTGTTTCCTTCCCAGTGTAAGAATTGGCTTGGTAGTTTGGTTTGCCCTGTTCCCATCATGCACTGGGACAGGAACAGACTAATTTGCATATAGCCAGGTTCTGAACTGGGATGGTGCAGTGAGCTAAAAAAACGGTGTTGGATCTAGCCCTGAACTCTTGACTGGGTGAGAGTATTCTGCTTAATTCAGAAACTCTGTCCATCACCACCCCTTGTTGTTAAATATTTTGTCCACCCTAAGCGTGAAAGGGTATACTCAGATGTGAGTCCCTTGCTCATTGCACCATCAGGATTCAAGCAAGCCGGGCCGACGACGGCTGAAATGCCAGAAACCGGTCCCCGGAAGCTTGTTTCCTTCCCAGTGTATGAATTGGCTTGGTAGTTTGGTTTGCCCTGTTCCCATCATGCACTGGGACAGGAACAGACTAATTTGCATATAGCCAGGTTCTGAACTGGGATGGTGCAGTGAGCTAAAAAACGGTGTTGGATCTAGCCCTGATCTCTTGACTGGGTGAGAGTATTCTGCTTAATTCAGAAACTCTGTCCATCACCACCCCTTGTTGTTAAATATTTTGTCCACCCTGAGCGTGAAAGGGTATACTCAGATGTGAGTCCCTTGCTCATTGCACCATCAGGATTCAAGCAAGCCGGGCCGACGACGGCTGAAATGCCAGAAACCGGTCCCCGGAAGCTTGTTTCCTTCCCAGTGTAAGAATTGGCTTGGTAGTTTGGTTTGCCCTGTTCCCATCATGCATTGGGACAGGAACAGACTAATTTGCATATAGCCAGGTTCTGAACTGGGATGGTGCAGTGAGCTAAAAAACGGTGTTGGATCTAGCCCTGATCTCTTGACTGGGTGAGAGTATTCTGCTTAATTCAGAAACTCTGTCCATCACCACCCCTTGTTGTTAAATATTTTGTCCACCCTAAGCGTGAAAGGGTATACTCAGATGTGAGTCCCTTGCTCATTGCACCATCAGGATTCAAGCAAGCCGGGCCGACGACGGCTGAAATGCCACAAACCGGTCCCCGGAAGCTTGTTTCCTTCCCAGTGTAAGAATTGGCTTGGTAGTTTGGTTTGCCCTGTTCCCATCATGCATTGGGACAGGAACAGACTAATTTGCATATAGCCAGGTTCTGAACTGGGATGGTGCAGTGAGCTAAAAAACGGTGTTGGATCTAGCCCTGATCTCTTGACTGGGTGAGAGTATTCTGCTTAATTCAGAAACTCTGTCCATCACCACCCCTTGTTGTTAAATATTTTCTCCACCCTAAGCGTGAAAGGGTATACTCAGATGTGAGTCCCTTGCTCATTGCACCATCAGGATTCAAGCAAGCCGGGCCGACAACGGCTGAAATGCCAGAAACCGGTCCCCGGAATCTTGTTTCCTTCCCAGTGTAAGAATTGGCTTGGTAGTTTGGTTTGCCCTGTTCCCATCATGCACTGGGACAGGAACAGACTAATTTGCATATAGCCAGGTTCTGAACTGGGATGGTGCAGTGAGCTAAAAAACGGTGTTGGATCTAGCCCTGATCTCTTGACTGGGTGAGAGTATTCTGCTTATTCAGAGACTCTGTCCATCACCACCCCTTGTTGTTAAATATTTTGTCCACCCTAAGCGTGAAAGGGTATACTCAGATGTGAGTCCCTTGCTCATTGCACCATCAGGATTCAAGCAAGCCGGGCCGACGACGGCTGAAATGCCAGAAATCGGTCCCCGGAAGCTTGTTTCCTTCCCAGTGTAAGAATTGGCTTGGTAGTTTGGTTTTCCCTGTTCCCATCATGCACTGGGACAGGAACAGACTAATTTGCATATAGCCAGGTTCTGAACAGCGATGGTGCAGTGAGCTAAAAAACGGTGTTGGATCTAGCCCTGATCTCTTGACTGGGTGAGAGTATTCTGCTTAATTCAGAAACTCTGTCCATCACCACCCCTTGTTGTTAAATATTTTGTCCACCCTAAGCGTGAAAGGGTATACTCAGATGTGAGTCCCTTGCTCATTGCACCATCAGGATTCAAGCAAGCCGGGCCGACGACGGCTGAAATGCCAGAAACCGTTCCCCGGAAGCTTGTTTCCTTCCCAGTGTAAGAATTGGCTTGGTAGTTTGGTTTGCCCTGTTCCCATCATGCACTGGGACAGGAACAGACTAATTTGCATATAGCCAGGTTCTGAACTGGGATGGTGCAGTAAGCTAAAAAACGTTGTTGGATCTAGCCCTGATCTCTTGACTGGGTGAGAGTATTCTGCTTAATTCAGAAACTCTGTCCATCACCACCCCTTGTTGTTAAATATTTTGTCCACCCTAAGCGTGAAAGGGTATACTCAGATGTGAGTCCCTTGCTCATTGCACCATCAGGATTCAAGCAAGCCGGGCCGACGACAGCTGAAATGCCAGAAACCGGTCCCCGGAAGCTTGTTTCCTTCCCAGTGTAAGAATTGGCTTGGTAGTTTGGTTTGCCCTGTTCCCATCATGCATTGGGACAGGAACAGACTAATTTGCATATAGCCAGGTTCTGAACTGGGATGGTGCAGTGAGCTAAAAAACGGTGTTGGATCTAGCCCTGATCTCTTGACTGGGTGAGAGTATTCTGCTTAATTCAGAAACTCTGTCCATCACCACCCCTTGTTGTTAAATATTTTCTCCACCCTAAGCGTGAAAGGGTATACTCAGATGTGAGTCCCTTGCTCATTGCACCATCAGGATTCAAGCAAGCCGGGCCGACGACGGCTGAAATGCCAGAAACCGGTCCCCGGAAGCTTGTTTCCTTCCCAGTGTAAGAATTGGCTTGGTAGTTTGGTTTGCCCTGTTCCCATCATGCACTGGGAAAGGAACAGACTAATTTGCATATAGCCAGGTTCTGAACAGCGATAGTGCAGTGAGCTAAAAAACGGTGTTGGATCTAGCCCTGATCTCTTGACTGGGTGAGAGTATTCTGCTTAATTCAGAAACTCTGTCCATCACCACCCCTTGTTGTTAAATATTTTGTCCACCCTAAGCGTGAAAGGGTATACTCATATGTGAGTCCCTTGCTCATTGCACCATCAGGATTCAAGCAAGCCGGGCCGACGACGGCTGAAATGCCAGAAACCGGTCCCCGGAAGCTTGTTTCCTTCCCAGTGTAAGAATTGGCTTGGTAGTTTGGTTTGCCCTGTTCCCATCATGCACTGGGACAGGAACAGACTAATTTGCATATAGCCAGGTTCTGAACTGGGATGGTGCAGTGAGCTAAAAAACGGTGTTGGATCTAGCCCTGATCTCTTGACTGGGTGAGAGTATTCTGCTTAATTCAGAAACTCTGTCCATCACCACCCCTTGTTGTTAAATATTTTGTCCACCCTAAGCGTGAAAGGGTATACTCAGATGTGAGTCCCTTGCTCATTGCACCATCAGGATTCAAGCAAGCCGGGCCGACGACAGCTGAAATGCCAGAAACCGGTCCCCGGAAGCTTGTTTCCTTCCCAGTGTAAGAATTGGCTTGGTAGTTTGGTTTGCCCTGTTCCCATCATGCATTGGGACAGGAACAGACTAATTTGCATATAGCCAGGTTCTGAACTGGGATGGTGCAGTGAGCTAAAAAACGGTGTTGGATCTAGCCCTGATCTCTTGACTGGGTGAGAGTATTCTGCTTAATTCAGAAACTCTGTCCATCACCACCCCTTGTTGTTAAATATTTTCTCCACCCTAAGTGTGAAAGGGTATACTCAGATGTGAGTCCCTTGCTCATTGCACCATCAGGATTCAAGCAAGCCGGGCCGACGACGGCTGAAATGCCAGAAACCGGTCCCCGGAAGCTTGTTTCCTTCCCAGTGTAAGAATTGGCTTGGTAGTTTGGTTTGCCCTGTTCCCATCATGCACTGGGACAGGAACAGACTAATTTGCATATAGCCAGGTTCTGAACTGGGATGGTGCAGTGAGCTAAAAAACGGTGTTGGATCTAGCCCTGATCTCTTGACTGGGTGAGAGTATTCTGCTTAATTCAGAAACTCTGTCCATCACCACCCCTTGTTGTTAAATATTTTGTCCACCCTAAGCGTGAAAGGGTATACTCAGATGTGAGTCCCTTGCTCATTGCACCATCAGGATTCAAGCAAGCCGGGCCGACGACGGCTGAAATGCCAGAAACCGGTCCCCGGAAGCTTGTTTCCTTCCCAGTGTAAGAATTGGCTTGGTAGTTTGGTTTGCCCTGTTCCCATCATGCACTGGGACAGGAACAGACTAATTTGCATATAGCCAGGTTCTGAACTGGGATGGTGCAGTGAGCTAAAAAACGGTGTTGGATCTAGCCCTGATCTCTTGACTGGGTGAGAGTATTCTGCCTAATTCAGAAACTCTGTCCATCACCACCCCTTGTTGTTAAATATTTTGTCCACCCTAAGCGTGAAAGGGTATACTCAGATGTGAGTCCCTTGCTCATTGCACCATCAGGATTCAAGCAAGCCGGGCCGACGACGGCTGAAATGCCAGAAACCGGTCCCCGGAAGCTTGTTTCCTTCCCAGTGTAAGAATTGGCTTGGTAGTTTGGTTTGCCCTGTTCCCATCATGCACTGGGACAGGAACAGACTAATTTGCATATAGCCAGGTTCTGAACTGGGATGGTGCAGTGAGCTAAAAAATGGTGTTGGATCTAGCCCTGATCTCTTGACTGGGTGAGAGTATTCTGCTTAATTCAGAAACTCTGTCCATCACCACCCCTTGTTGTTAAATATTTTGTCCACCCTAAGCGTGACATGGTATACTCAGATGTGAGTCCCTTGCTCATTGCACCATCAGGATTCAAGCAAGCTGGGCCGACGACGGCTGAAATGCCAGAAACCGGTCCCCGGAAGCTTGTTTCCTTCCCAGTGTAAGAATTGGCTTGGTAGTTTGGTTTGCCCTGTTCCCATCATGCACTGGGACAGGAACAGACTAATTTGCATATAGCCAGGTTCTGAACTGGGATGGTGCAGTGAGCTAAAAAACGGTGTTGGATCTAGCCCTGATCTCTTGACTGGGTGAGAGTATTCTGCTTAATTCAGAAACTCTGTCCATCACCACCCCTTGTTGTTAAATATTTTGTCCACCCTAAGCGTGAAAGGGTATACTCAGATGTGAGTCCCTTGCTCATTGCACCATCAGGATTCAAGCAAGCCGGGCCGACGACGGCTGAAATGCCAGAAACCGGTCCCCGGAAGCTTGTTTCCTTCCCAGTGTAAGAATTGGCTTGGTAGTTTGGTTTGCCCTGTTCCCATCATGCACTGGGACAGGAACAGACTAATTTGCATATAGCCAGGTTCTGAACTGGGATAGTGCAGTGAGCTAAAAAACGGTGTTGGATCTAGCCCTGATCTCTTGACAGGGTGAGAGTATTCTGCTTAATTCAGAAACTTTGTCCATCACCACCCCTTGTTGTTAAATATTTTGTCCACCCTAAGCGTGAAAGGGTATACTCAGATGTGAGTCCCTTGCTCATTGCACCATCAGGATTCAAGCAAGCCGGGCCGACGACGGCTGAAATGCCAGAAACCGGTCCCCGGGAGCTTGTTTCCTTCCCAGTGTAAGAATTGGCTTGGTAGTTTGGTTTGCCCTGTTCCCATCATGCACTGGGCCAGGAACAGACTAATTTGCATATAGCCAGGTTCTGAACTGGGATGGTGCAGTGAGCTAAAAAACGGTGTTGGATCTAGCCCTGATCTCTTGACTGGGTGAGAGTATTCTGCTTAATTCAGAAACTCTGTCCATCACCACCCCTTGTTGTTAAATATTTTGTCCACCCTAAGCGTGAAAGGGTATACTCAGATGTGAGTCCCTTGCTAATTGCACCATCAGGATTCAAGCAAGCCGGGCCGACGACGGCTGAAATGCCAGAAATCGGTCCCCGGAAGCTTGTTTCCTTCCCAGTGTAAGAATTGGCTTGGTAGTTTGGTTTTCCCTGTTTCCATCATGCACTGGGACAGGAACAGACTAATTTGCATATAGCCAGGTTCTGAACAGCGATGGTGCAGTCAGCTAAAAAACGGTGTTGGATCTAGCCCTGATCTCTTGACTGGGTGAGAGTATTCTGCTTAATTCAGAAACTCTGTCCATCACCACCCCTTGTTGTTAAATATTTTGTCCACCCTAAGCGTGAAAGGGTATACTCAGATGTGAGTCCCTTGCTCATTGCACCATCAGGATTCAAGCAAGCCGGGCCGACGACGGCTGAAATGCCAGAAACCGGTCCCCGGAAGCTTGTTTCCTTCCCAGTGTAAGAATTGGCTTGGTAGTTTGGTTTGCCCTGTTCCCATCATGCACTGGGACAGGAACAGACTAATTTGCATATAGCCAGGTTCTGAACTGGGATGGTGCAGTGAGCTAAAAAACGGTGTTGGATCTAGCCCTGATCTCTTGACTGGGTGAGAGTATTCTGCTTAATTCAGAAACTCTGTCCATCACCACCCCTTGTTGTTAAATATTTTGTCCACCCTAAGCGTGAAAGGGTATACTCAGATGTGAGTCCCTTGCTCATTGCACCATCAGGATTCAAGCAAGCCGGGCCGACGACGGCTGAAATGCCAGAAACCGGTCCCCGGAAGCTTGTTTCCTTCCCAGTGTAAGAATTGGCTTGGTAGTTTGGTTTGCCCTGTTCCCATCATGCATTGGGACAGGAACAGACTAATTTGCATATAGCCAGGTTCTGAACTGGGATGGTGCAGTGAGCTAAAAAACGGTGTTGGATCTAGCCCTGATCTCTTGACTGGGTGAGAGTATTCTGCTTAATTCAGAAACTCTGTCCATCACCACCCCTTGTTGTTAAATATTTTGTCCACCCTAAGCGTGAAAGGGTATACTCAGATGTGAGTCCCTTGCTCATTGCACCATCAGGATTCAAGCAAGCCGGGCCGACGACGGCTGAAATGCCAGAAACCGGTCCCCGGAAGCTTGTTTCCTTCCCAGTGTAAGAATTGGCTTGGTAGTTTGGTTTGCCCTGTTCCCATCATGCACTGGGACAGGAACAGACTAATTTGCATATAGCCAGGTTCTGAACTGGGATGGTGCAGTGAGCTAAAAAACGGTGTTGGATCTAGCCCTGACCTCTTGACTGGGTGAGAGTATTCTGCTTAATTCAGAAACTCTGTCCATCACCACCCCTTGTTGTTAAATATTTTGTCCACCCTAAGCGTGAAAGGGTATACTCAGATGTGAGTCCCTTGCTCATTGAACCATCAGGATTCAAGCAAGCCGGGCCGACGACGGCTGAAATGCCAGAAACCGGTCCCCAGAAGCTTGTTTCCTTCCCAGTGTAAGAATTGGCTTGGTAGTTTGGTTTGCCCTGTTCCCATCATGCACTGGGACAGAAACAGACTAATTTGCATATAGCCAGGTTCTGAACTGGGATGGTGCAGTGAGCTAAAAAACGGTGTTGGATCTAGCCCTGATCTCTTGACTGGGTGAGAGTATTCTGCTTAATTCAGAAACTCTGTCCATCACCACCCCTTGTTGTTAAATATTTTGTCCACCCTAAGCGTGAAAGGGTATACTCAGATGTGAGTCCCTTGCTCATTGCACCATCAGGATTCTAGCAAGCCGGGCTGACGACGGCTGAAATGCCAGAAACCGGTCCCCGGAAGCTTGTTTCCTTCCCAGTGTAAGAATTGGCTTGGTAGTTTGGTTTGCCCTGTTCCCATCATGCACTGGGACAGGAACAGACTAATTTGCATATAGCCAGGTTCTGAACTGGGATGGTGCAGTGAGCTAAAAAACGGTGTTGGATCTAGCCCTGATCTCTTGACTGGGTGAGAGTATTCTGCTTATTCAGAGACTCTGTCCATCACCACCCCTTGTTGTTAAATATTTTGTCCACCCTAAGCGTGAAAGGGTATACTCAGATGTGAGTCCCTTGCTCATTGCACCATCAGGATTCAAGCAAGCCGGGCCGACGACGGCTGAAATGCCAGAAATCGGTCCCCGGAAGCTTGTTTCCTTCCCAGTGTAAGAATTGGCTTGGTAGTTTGGTTTTCCCTGTTCCCATCATGCACTGGGACAGGAACAGACTAATTTGCATATAGCCAGGTTCTGAACAGCGATGGTGCAGTGAGCTAAAAAACGGTGTTGGATCTAGCCCTGATCTCTTGACTGGGTGAGAGTATTCTGCTTAATTCAGAAACTCTGTCCATCACCACCCCTTGTTGTTAAATATTTTGTCCACCCTAAGCGTGAAAGGGTATACTCAGATGTGAGTCCCTTGCTCATTGCACCATCAGGATTCAAGCAAGCCGGGCCGACGACGGCTGAAATGCCAGAAACCGTTCCCCGGAAGCTTGTTTCCTTCCCAGTGTAAGAATTGGCTTGGTAGTTTGGTTTGCCCTGTTCCCATCATGCACTGGGACAGGAACAGACTAATTTGCATATAGCCAGGTTCTGAACTGGGATGGTGCAGTGAGCTAAAAAACGTTGTTGGATCTAGCCCTGATCTCTTGACTGGGTGAGAGTATTCTGCTTAATTCAGAAACTCTGTCCATCACCACCCCTTGTTGTTAAATATTTTGTCCACCCTAAGCGTGAAAGGGTATACTCAGATGTGAGTCCCTTGCTCATTGCACCATCAGGATTCAAGCAAGCCGGGCCGACGACAGCTGAAATGCCAGAAACCGGTCCCCGGAAGCTTGTTTCCTTCCCAGTGTAAGAATTGGCTTGGTAGTTTGGTTTGCCCTGTTCCCATCATGCATTGGGACAGGAACAGACTAATTTGCATATAGCCAGGTTCTGAACTGGGATGGTGCAGTGAGCTAAAAAACGGTGTTGGATCTAGCCCTGATCTCTTGACTGGGTGAGAGTATTCTGCTTAATTCAGAAACTCTGTCCATCACCACCCCTTGTTGTTAAATATTTTCTCCACCCTAAGCGTGAAAGGGTATACTCAGATGTGAGTCCCTTGCTCATTGCACCATCAGGATTCAAGCAAGCCGGGCCGACGACGGCTGAAATGCCAGAAACCGGTCCCCGGAAGCTTGTTTCCTTCCCAGTGTAAGAATTGGCTTGGTAGTTTGGTTTGCCCTGTTCCCATCATGCACTGGGACAGGAACAGACTAATTTGCATATAGCCAGGTTCTGAACAGCGATAGTGCAGTGAGCTAAAAAACGGTGTTGGATCTAGCCCTGATCTCTTGACTGGGTGAGAGTATTCTGCTTAATTCAGAAACTCTGTCCATCACCACCCCTTGTTGTTAAATATTTTGTCCACCCTAAGCGTGAAAGGGTATACTCATATGTGAGTCCCTTGCTCATTGCACCATCAGGATTCAAGCAAGCCGGGCCGACGACGGCTGAAATGCCAGAAACCGGTCCCCGGAAGCTTGTTTCCTTCCCAGTGTAAGAATTGGCTTGGTAGTTTGGTTTGCCCTGTTCCCATCATGCACTGGGACAGGAACAGACTAATTTGCATATAGCCAGGTTCTGAACTGGGATGGTGCAGTGAGCTAAAAAACGGTGTTGGATCTAGCCCTGATCTCTTGACTGGGTGAGAGTATTCTGCTTAATTCAGAAACTCTGTCCATCACCACCCCTTGTTGTTAAATATTTTGTCCACCCTAAGCGTGAAAGGGTATACTCAGATGTGAGTCCCTTGCTCATTGCACCATCAGGATTCAAGCAAGCCGGGCCGACGACAGCTGAAATGCCAGAAACCGGTCCCCGGAAGCTTGTTTCCTTCCCAGTGTAAGAATTGGCTTGGTAGTTTGGTTTGCCCTGTTCCCATCATGCATTGGGACAGGAACAGACTAATTTGCATATAGCCAGGTTCTGAACTGGGATGGTGCAGTGAGCTAAAAAACGGTGTTGGATCTAGCCCTGATCTCTTGACTGGGTGAGAGTATTCTGCTTAATTCAGAAACTCTGTCCATCACCACCCCTTGTTGTTAAATATTTTCTCCACCCTAAGTGTGAAAGGGTATACTCAGATGTGAGTCCCTTGCTCATTGCACCATCAGGATTCAAGCAAGCCGGGCCGACGACGGCTGAAATGCCAGAAACCGGTCCCCGGAAGCTTGTTTCCTTCCCAGTGTAAGAATTGGCTTGGTAGTTTGGTTTGCCCTGTTCCCATCATGCACTGGGACAGGAACAGACTAATTTGCATATAGCCAGGTTCTGAACTGGGATGGTGCAGTGAGCTAAAAAACGGTGTTGGATCTAGCCCTGATCTCTTGACTGGGTGAGAGTATTCTGCTTAATTCAGAAACTCTGTCCATCACCACCCCTTGTTGTTAAATATTTTGTCCACCCTAAGCGTGAAAGGGTATACTCAGATGTGAGTCCCTTGCTCATTGCACCATCAGGATTCAAGCAAGCCGGGCCGACGACGGCTGAAATGCCAGAAACCGGTCCCCGGAAGCTTGTTTCCTTCCCAGTGTAAGAATTGGCTTGGTAGTTTGGTTTGCCCTGTTCCCATCATGCACTGGGACAGGAACAGACTAATTTGCATATAGCCAGGTTCTGAACTGGGATGGTGCAGTGAGCTAAAAAACGGTGTTGGATCTAGCCCTGATCTCTTGACTGGGTGAGAGTATTCTGCCTAATTCAGAAACTCTGTCCATCACCACCCCTTGTTGTTAAATATTTTGTCCACCCTAAGCGTGAAAGGGTATACTCAGATGTGAGTCCCTTGCTCATTGCACCATCAGGATTCAAGCAAGCCGGGCCGACGACGGCTGAAATGCCAGAAACCGGTCCCCGGAAGCTTGTTTCCTTCCCAGTGTAAGAATTGGCTTGGTAGTTTGGTTTGCCCTGTTCCCATCATGCACTGGGACAGGAACAGACTAATTTGCATATAGCCAGGTTCTGAACTGGGATGGTGCAGTGAGCTAAAAAATGGTGTTGGATCTAGCCCTGATCTCTTGACTGGGTGAGAGTATTCTGCTTAATTCAGAAACTCTGTCCATCACCACCCCTTGTTGTTAAATATTTTGTCCACCCTAAGCGTGACATGGTATACTCAGATGTGAGTCCCTTGCTCATTGCACCATCAGGATTCAAGCAAGCTGGGCCGACGACGGCTGAAATGCCAGAAACCGGTCCCCGGAAGCTTGTTTCCTTCCCAGTGTAAGAATTGGCTTGGTAGTTTGGTTTGCCCTGTTCCCATCATGCACTGGGACAGGAACAGACTAATTTGCATATAGCCAGGTTCTGAACTGGGATAGTGCAGTGAGCTAAAAAACGGTGTTGGATCTAGCCCTGATCTCTTGACAGGGTGAGAGTATTCTGCTTAATTCAGAAACTTTGTCCATCACCACCCCTTGTTGTTAAATATTTTGTCCACCCTAAGCGTGAAAGGGTATACTCAGATGTGAGTCCCTTGCTCATTGCACCATCAGGATTCAAGCAAGCCGGGCCGACGACGGCTGAAATGCCAGAAACCGGTCCCCGGGAGCTTGTTTCCTTCCCAGTGTAAGAATTGGCTTGGTAGTTTGGTTTGCCCTGTTCCCATCATGCACTGGGCCAGGAACAGACTAATTTGCATATAGCCAGGTTCTGAACTGGGATGGTGCAGTGAGCTAAAAAACGGTGTTGGATCTAGCCCTGATCTCTTGACTGGGTGAGAGTATTCTGCTTAATTCAGAAACTCTGTCCATCACCACCCCTTGTTGTTAAATATTTTGTCCACCCTAAGCGTGAAAGGGTATACTCAGATGTGAGTCCCTTGCTAATTGCACCATCAGGATTCAAGCAAGCCGGGCCGACGACGGCTGAAATGCCAGAAATCGGTCCCCGGAAGCTTGTTTCCTTCCCAGTGTAAGAATTGGCTTGGTAGTTTGGTTTTCCCTGTTTCCATCATGCACTGGGACAGGAACAGACTAATTTGCATATAGCCAGGTTCTGAACAGCGATGGTGCAGTGAGCTAAAAAACGGTGTTGGATCTAGCCCTGATCTCTTGACTGGGTGAGAGTATTCTGCTTAATTCAGAAACTCTGTCCATCACCACCCCTTGTTGTTAAATATTTTGTCCACCCTAAGCGTGAAAGGGTATACTCAGATGTGAGTCCCTTGCTCATTGCACCATCAGGATTCAAGCAAGCCGGGCCGACGACGGCTGAAATGCCAGAAACCGGTCCCCGGAAGCTTGTTTCCTTCCCAGTGTAAGAATTGGCTTGGTAGTTTGGTTTGCCCTGTTCCCATCATGCACTGGGACAGGAACAGACTAATTTGCATATAGCCAGGTTCTGAACTGGGATGGTGCAGTGAGCTAAAAAACGGTGTTGGATCTAGCCCTGATCTCTTGACTGGGTGAGAGTATTCTGCTTAATTCAGAAACTCTGTCCATCACCACCCCTTGTTGTTAAATATTTTGTCCACCCTAAGCGTGAAAGGGTATACTCAGATGTGAGTCCCTTGCTCATTGCACCATCAGGATTCAAGCAAGCCGGGCCGACGACGGCTGAAATGCCAGAAACCGGTCCCCGGAAGCTTGTTTCCTTCCCAGTGTAAGAATTGGCTTGGTAGTTTGGTTTGCCCTGTTCCCATCATGCATTGGGACAGGAACAGACTAATTTGCATATAGCCAGGTTCTGAACTGGGATGGTGCAGTGAGCTAAAAAACGGTGTTGGATCTAGCCCTGATCTCTTGACTGGGTGAGAGTATTCTGCTTAATTCAGAAACTCTGTCCATCACCACCCCTTGTTGTTAAATATTTTGTCCACCCTAAGCGTGAAAGGGTATACTCAGATGTGAGTCCCTTGCTCATTGCACCATCAGGATTCAAGCAAGCCGGGCCGACGACGGCTGAAATGCCAGAAACCGGTCCCCGGAAGCTTGTTTCCTTCCCAGTGTAAGAATTGGCTTGGTAGTTTGGTTTGCCCTGTTCCCATCATGCACTGGGACAGGAACAGACTAATTTGCATATAGCCAGGTTCTGAACTGGGATGGTGCAGTGAGCTAAAAAACGGTGTTGGATCTAGCCCTGACCTCTTGACTGGGTGAGAGTATTCTGCTTAATTCAGAAACTCTGTCCATCACCACCCCTTGTTGTTAAATATTTTGTCCACCCTAAGCGTGAAAGGGTATACTCAGATGTGAGTCCCTTGCTCATTGAACCATCAGGATTCAAGCAAGCCGGGCCGACGATGGCTGAAATGCCAGAAACCGGTCCCCAGAAGCTTGTTTCCTTCCCAGTGTAAGAATTGGCTTGGTAGTTTGGTTTGCCCTGTTCCCATCATGCACTGGGACAGAAACAGACTAATTTGCATATAGCCAGGTTCTGAACTGGGATGGTGCAGTGAGCTAAAAAACGGTGTTGGATCTAGCCCTGATCTCTTGACTGGGTGAGAGTATTCTGCTTAATTCAGAAACTCTGTCCATCACCACCCCTTGTTGTTAAATATTTTGTCCACCCTAAGCGTGAAAGGGTATACTCAGATGTGAGTCCCTTGCTCATTGCACCATCAGGATTCTAGCAAGCCGGGCTGACGACGGCTGAAATGCCAGAAACCGGTCCCCGGAAGCTTGTTTCCTTCCCAGTGTAAGAATTGGCTTGGTAGTTTGGTTTGCCCTGTTCCCATTATGCACTGGGACAGGAACAGACTAATTTGCATATAGCCAGGTTCTGAACTGGGATGGTGCAGTGAGCTAAAAAACGGTGTTGGATCTAGCCCTGATCTCTTGACTGGGTGAGAGTATTCTGCTTAATTCAGAAACTCTGTCCATCACCACCCCTTGTTGTTAAATATTTTGTCCACCCTAAGCGTGAAAGGGTATACTCAGATGTGAGTCCCTTGCTCATTGCACCATCAGGATTCAAGCAAGCCGGGCCGACGACGGCTGAAATGCCAGAAACCGGTCCCCGGAAGCTTGTTTCCTTCCCAGTGTAAGAATTGGCTTGGTAGTTTGGTTTGCCCTGTTCCCATCATGCATTGGGACAGGAACAGACTAATTTGCATATAGCCAGGTTCTGAACTGGGATGGTGCAGTGAGCTAAAAACCGGTGTTGGATCTAGCCCTGATCTCTTGACTGGGTGAGAGTATTCTGCTTAATTCAGAAACTCTGTCCATCACCACCCCTTGTTGTTAAATATTTTCTCCACCCTAAGCGTGAAAGGGTATACTCAGATGTGAGTCCCTTGCTCATTGCACCATCAGGATTCAAGCAAGCCGGGCCGACGACGGCTGAAATGCCAGAAATCGGTCCCCGGAAGCTTGTTTCCTTCCCAGTGTAAGAATTGGCTTGGTAGTTTGGTTTTCCCTGTTCCCATCATGCACTGGGACAGGAACAGACTAATTTGCATATAGCCAGGTTCTGAACAGCGATGGTGCAGTGAGCTAAAAAACGGTGTTGGATCTAGCCCTGATCTCTTGACTGGGTGAGAGTATTCTGCTTAATTCAGAAACTCTGTCCATCACCGCCCCTTGTTGTTAAATATTTTGTCCACCCTAAGCGTGAAAGGGTATACTCAGATGTGAGTCCCTTGCTCATTGCACCATCATGATTCAAGCAAGCCGGGCCGAAGACGGCTGAAATGCCAGAAATCGGTCCCCGGAAGCTTGTTTCCTTCCCAGTGTAAGAATTGGCTTGGTAGTTTGGTTTGCCCTGTTCCCATCATGCACTGGGATAGGAACAGACTAATTTGCATATAGCCAGGTTCTGAACTGGGATGGTGCAGTGAGCTAAAAAACGGTGTTGGATCTAGCCCTGATCTCTTGACTGGGTGAGAGTATTCTGCTTAATTCAGAAACTCTGTCCATCACCACCCCTTGTTGTTAAATATTTTGTCCACCCTAAGCGTGAAAGGGTATACTCAGATGTGAGTCCCTTGCTCATTGCACCATCAGGATTCAAGCAAGCCGGGCCGACGACGGCTGAAATGCCAGAAACCGGTCCCCGGAAGCTTGTTTCCTTCCCAGTGTAAGAATTGGCTTGGTAGTTTGGTTTGCCCTGTTCCCATCATGCATTGGGACAGGAACAGACTAATTTGCATATAGCCAGGTTCTGAACTGGGATGGTGCAGTGAGCTAAAAAACGGTGTTGGATCTAGCCCTGATCTCTTGACTGGGTGAGAGTATTCTGCTTAATTCAGAAACTCTGTCCATCACCACCCCTTGTTGTTAAATATTTTCTCCACCCTAAGCGTGAAAGGGTATACTCAGATGTGAGTCCCTTGCTCATTGCACCATCAGGATTCAAGCAAGCCGGGCCGACGACGGCTGAAATGCCAGAAACCGGTCCCCGGAAGCTTGTTTCCTTCCCAGTGTACGAATTGGCTTGGTAGTTTGGTTTGCCCTGTTCCCATCATGCACTGAGACAGGAACAGACTAATTTGCATATAGCCAGGTTCTGAACTGGGATGGTGCAGTGAGCTAAAAAACGGTGTTGGATCTAGCCCTGATCTCTTGACTGGGTGAGAGTATTCTGCTTAATTCAGAAACTCTGTCCATCACCACCCCTTGTTGTTAAATATTTTGGCCACCCTAAGCGTGAAAGGGTATACTCAGATGTGAGTCCCTTGCTCATTGCACCATCAGGATTCAAGCAAGCTGGGCCGACGACGGCTGAAATGCCAGAAACCGGTCCCCGGAAGCTTGTTTCCTTCCCAGTGTAAGAATTGGCTTGGTAGTTTGGTTTGCCCTGTTCCCATCATGCACTAAAACAGGAACAGACTAATTTGCATATAGCCAGGTTCTGAACTGGGATGGTGCAGTGAGCTAAAAAACGGTGTTGGATCTAGCCCTGATCTCTTGACTGGGTGAGAGTATTCTGCTTAATTCAGAAACTCTGTCCATCACCACCACTTGTTGTTAAATATTTTGTCCACCCTAAGCGTGAAAGGGTATACTCAGATGTGAGTCCCTTGCTCATTGCACCATCAGGATTCAAGCAAGCCGGGCCGACGACGGCTGAAATGCCAGAAACCGGTCCCCGGAAGCTTGTTTCCTTCCCAGTGTAAGAATTGGCTTGGTAGTTTGGTTTGCCCTGTTCCCATCATGCACTGGGACAGGAACAGACTAATTTGCATATAGCCAGGTTCTGAACTGGGATGGTGCAGTGAGCTAAAAAACGGTGTTGGATCTAGCCCTGATCTCTTGACTGGGTGAGAGTATTCTGCTTAATTCAGAAACTCTGTCCATCACCACCCCTTGTTGTTAAATATTTTGTCCACCCTAAGCGTGAAAGGGTATACTCAGATGTGAGTCCCTTGCTCATTGCACCATCAGGATTCAAGCAAGCCGGGCCGATGACGGCTGAAATGCCAGAAACCGGTCCCCGGAAGCTTGTTTCCTTCCCAGTGTAAGAATTGGCTTGGTAGTTTGGTTTGCCCTGTTCCCATCATGCACTGGGACAGGAACAGACTAATTTGCCTATAGCCAGGTTCTGAACTGGGATGGTGCAGTGAGCTAAAAAATGGTGTTGGATCTAGCCCTGATCTCTTGACTGGGTGAGAGTATTCTGCTTAATTCAGAAACTCTGTCCATCACCACCCCTTGTTGTTAAATATTTTGTCCACCCTAAGCGTGAAAGGGTATACTCAGATGTGAGTCCCTTGCTCATTACACCATCAGGATTCAATCAAGCCGGGCCGACGACGGCTGAAATGCCAGAAACCGGTCCCCGGAAGCTTGTTTCCTTCCCAGTGTAAGAATTGGCTTGGTAGTTTGGTTTGCCCTGTTCCCATCATGCACTGGGACAGGAACAGACTAATTTGCATATAGCCAGGTTCTGAACTGGGATGGTGCAGTGAGCTAAAAAACGGTGTTGGATCTAGCCCTGATCTCTTGACTGGGTGAGAGTATTCTGCTTAATTCAGAAACTCTGTCCATCACCACCCCTTGTTGTTAAATATTTTGTCCACCCTAAGCGTGAAAGGGTATACTCAGATGTGAGTCCCTTGCTCATTGCACCATCAGGATTCAAGCAAGCCGGGCCGACGACGGCTGAAATGCCAGAAACCGGTCCCCGGAAGCTTGTTTCCTTCCCAGTGTAAGAATTGGCTTGGTAGTTTGGTTTGCCCTGTTCCCATCATGCACTGGGACAGGAACAGACTAATTTGCATATAGCCAGGTTCTGAACTGGGATGGTGCAGTGAGCTAAAAAACGGTGTTGGATCTAGCCCTGATCTCTTGACTGGGTGAGAGTATTCTGCTTAATTCAGAAACTCTGTCCATCACCACCCCTTGTTGTTAAATATTTTGTCCACCCTAAGCGTGAAAGGGTATACTCAGATGCGAGTCCCTTGCTCATTGCACCATCAGGATTCAAGCAAGCCGGGCCGACGACGGCTGAAATGCCAGAAACCGGTCCCCGGAAGCTTGTTTCCTTCCCAGTGTAAGAATTGGCTTGGTAGTTTGGTTTGCCCTGTTCCCATCATGCACTGGGACAGGAACAGACTAATTTGCATATAGCCAGGTTCTGAACTGGGATGGTGCAGTGAGCTAAAAAACGGTGTTGGATCTAGCCCTGATCTCTTGACTGGGTGAGAGTATTCTGCTTAATTCAGAAACTCTGTCCATCACCACCCCTTGTTGTTAAATATTTTGTCCACCCTAAGCGTGAAAGGGTATACTCAGATGTGAGTCCCTTGCTCATTGCACCATCAGGATTCAAGCAAGCCGGGCCGATGACGGCTGAAATGCCAGAAACCGGTCCCCGGAAGCTTGTTTCCTTCCCAGTGTAAGAATTGGCTTGGTAGTTTGGTTTGCCCTGTTCCCATCATGCACTGGGACAGGAACAGACTAATTTGCATATAGCCAGGTTCTGAACTGGGATGGTGCAGTGAGCTAAAAAACGGTGTTGGATCTAGCCCTGATCTCTTGACTGGGTGAGAGTATTCTGCTTAATTCAGAAACTCTGTCCATCACCACCCCTTGTTGTTAAATATTTTGTCCACCCTAAGCGTGAAAGGGTATACTCAGATGTGAGTCCCTTGCTCATTGCACCATCAGGATTCAAGCAAGCCGGGCCGACGACGGCTGAAATGCCAGAAACCGGTCCCCGGAAGCTTGTTTCCTTCCCAGTGTAAGAATTGGCTTGGTAGTTTGGTTTGCCCTGTTCCCATCATGCATTGGGACAGGAACAGACTAATTTGCATATAGCCAGGTTCTGAACTGGGATGGTGCAGTGAGCTAAAAAACGGTGTTGGATCTAGCCCTGATCTCTTGACTGGGTGAGAGTATTCTGCTTAATTCAGAAACTCTGTCCATCACCACCCCTTGTTGTTAAATATTTTCTCCACCCTAAGCGTGAAAGGGTATACTCAGATGTGAGTCCCTTGCTCATTGCACCATCAGGATTCAAGCAAGCCGGGCCGACGACGGCTGAAATGCCAGAAACCGGTCCCCGGAAGCTTGTTTCCTTCCCAGTGTAAGAATTGGCTTGGTAGTTTGGTTTGCCCTGTTCCCATCATGCATTGGGACAGGAACAGACTAATTTGCATATAGCCAGGTTCTGAACAGGGATGGTGCAGTGAGCTAAAAAATGGTGTTGGATCTAGCCCTGATCTCTTGACTGGGTGAGAGTATTCTGCTTAATTCAGAAACTCTGTCCATCACCACCCCTTGTTGTTAAATATTTTCTCCACCCTAAGCGTGAAAGGGTATACTCAGATGTGAGTCCCTTGCTCATTGCACCATCAGGATTCAAGCAAGCCGGGCCGACGACGGCTGAAATGTCAGAAACCGGTCCCCGGAAGCTTGTTTCCTTCCCAGTGTAAGAATTGGCTTGGTAGTTTGGTTTGCCCTGTTCCCATCATGCACTGGGACAGGAACAGACTAATTTGCATATAGCCAGGTTCTGAACTGGGATGGTGCAGTGAGCTAAAAAACGGTGTTGGATCTAGCCCTGATCTCTTGACTGGGTGAGAGTATTCTGCCTAATTCAGAAACTCTGTCCATCACCACCCCTTGTTGTTAAATATTTTGTCCACCCTAAGCGTGAAAGGGTATACTCAGATGTGAGTCCCTTGCTCATTGCACCATCAGGATTCAAGCAAGCCGGGCCGACGACGGCTGAAATGCCAGAAACCGGTCCCCGGAAGCTTGTTTCCTTCCCAGTGTAAGAACTGGCTTGGTAGTTTGGTTTGCCCTGTTCCCATCATGCACTGGGACAGGAACAGACTAATTTGCATATAGCCAGGTTCTGAACTGGGATGGTGCAGTGAGCTAAAAAACGGTGTTGGATCTAGCCCTGATCTCTTGACTGGGTGAGAGTATTCTGCTTAATTCAGAAACTCTGTCCATCACCACCCCTTGTTGTTAAATATTTTGTCCACCCTAAGCGTGAAAGGGTATACTCAGATGTGAGTCCCTTGCTCATTACACCATCAGGATTCAATCAAGCCGGGCCGACGATGGCTGAAATGCCAGAAACCGGTCCCCGGAAGCTTGTTTCCTTCCCAGTGTAAGAATTGGCTTGGTAGTTTGGTTTGCCCTGTTCCCATCATGCACTGGGACAGGAACAGACTAATTTGCATATAGCCAGGTTCTGAACTGGGATGGTGCAGTGAGCTAAAAAACGGTGTTGGATCTAGCCCTGATCTCTTGACTGGGTGAGAGTATTCTGCTTAATTCAGAAACTCTGTCCATCACCACCCCTTGTTGTTAAATATTTTGTCCACCCTAAGCGTGAAAGGGTATACTCAGATGTGAGTCCCTTGCTCATTGCACCATCAGGATTCAAGCAAGCCGGGCCGACGACGGCTGAAATGCCAGAAACCGGTCCCCGGAAGCTTGTTTCCTTCCCAGTGTAAGAATTGGCTTGGTAGTTTGGTTTGCCCTGTTCCCATCATGCACTGGGACAGGAACAGACTAATTTGCATATAGCCAGGTTCTGAACTGGGATGGTGCAGTGAGCTAAAAAACGGTGTTGGATCTAGCCCTGATCTCTTGACTGGGTGAGAGTATTCTGCTTAATTCAGAAACTCTGTCCATCACCACCCCTTGTTGTTAAATATTTTGTCCACCCTAAGCGTGAAAGGGTATACTCAGATGTGAGTCCCTTGCTCATTGCACCATCAGGATTCAAGCAAGCCGGGCCGACGACGGCTGAAATGCCAGAAACCGGTCCCCGGAAGCTTGTTTCCTTCCCAGTGTAAGAATTGGCTTGGTAGTTTGGTTTGCCCTGTTCCCATCATGCACTGGGACAGGAACAGACTAATTTGCATATAGCCAGGTTCTGAACTGGGATGGTGCAGTGAGCTAAAAAACGGTGTTGGATCTAGCCCTGATCTCTTGACTGGGTGAGAGTATTCTGCTTAATTCAGAAACTCTGTCCATCGCCACACCTTGTTGTTAAATATTTTGTCCACCCTAAGCGTGAAAGGGTATACTCAGATGTGAGTCCCTTGCTCATTGCACCATCAGGATTCAAGCAAGCCGGGCCGACGACGGCTGAAATGCCAGAAACCGGTCCCCGGAAGCTTGTTTCCTTCCCAGTGTAAGAATTGGCTTGGTAGTTTGGTTTGCCCTGTTCCCATCATGCACTGGGACAGGAACAGACTAATTTGCATATAGCCAGGTTCTGAACTGGGATGGTGCAGTGAGCTAAAAAACGGTGTTGGATCTAGCCCTGATCTCTTGACTGGGTGAGAGTATTCTGCTTAATTCAGAAACTCTGTCCATCACCACCCCTTGTTGTTAAATATTTTGTCCACCCTAAGTGTGAAAGGGTATACTCAGATGTGAGTCCCTTGCTCATTGCACCATCAGGATTCAAGCAAGCCGGGCCGACGACGGCTGAAATGCCAGAAACCGGTCCCCGGAAGCTTGTTTCCTTCCCAGTGTAAGAATTGGCTTGGTAGTTTGGTTTGCCCTGTTCCCATCATGCATTGGGACAGGAACAGACTAATTTGCATATAGCCAGGTTCTGAACTGGGATGGTGCAGTGAGCTAAAAAACGGTGTTGGATCTAGCCCTGATCTCTTGACTGGGTGAGAGTATTCTGCTTAATTCAGAAACTCTGTCCATCACCACCCCTTGTTGTTAAATATTTTCTCCACCCTAAGCGTGAAAGGGTATACTCAGATGTGAGTCCCTTGCTCATTGCACCATCAGGATTCAAGCAAGCCGGGCCGACGACGGCTGAAATGCCAGAAACCGGTCCCCGGAAGCTTGTTTCCTTCCCAGTGTAAGAATTGGCTTGGTAGTTTGGTTTGCCCTGTTCCCATCATGCATTGGGACAGGAACAGACTAATTTGCATATAGCCAGGTTCTGAACAGGGATGGTGCAGTGAGCTAAAAAACGGTGTTGGATCTAGCCCTGATCTCTTGACTGGGTGAGAGTATTCTGCTTAATTCAGAAACTCTGTCCATCACCACCCCTTGTTGTTAAATATTTTCTCCACCCTAAGCGTGAAAGGGTATACTCAGATGTGAGTCCCTTGCTCATTGCACCATCAGGATTCAAGCAAGCCGGGCCGACGACGGCTGAAATGTCAGAAACCGGTCCCCGGGAGCTTGTTTCCTTCCCAGTGTAAGAATTGGCTTGGTAGTTTGGTTTGCCCTGTTCCCATCATGCACTGGGACAGGAACAGAATAATTTGCATATAGCCAGGTTCTGAACTGGGATGGTGCAGTGAGCTAAAAAACGGTGTTGGATCTAGCCCTGATCTCTTGACTGGGTGAGAGTATTCTGCCTAATTCAGAAACTCTGTCCATCACCACCCCTTGTTGTTAAATATTTTGTCCACCCTAAGCGTGAAAGGGTATACTCAGATGTGAGTCCCTTGCTCATTGCACCATCAGGATTCAAGCAAGCCGGGCCGACGACGGCTGAAATGCCAGAAACCGGTCCTCGGAAGCTTGTTTCCTTCCCAGTGTAAGAATTGGCTTGGTAGTTTGGTTTGCCCTGTTCCCATCATGCACTGGGACAGGAACAGACTAATTTGCATATAGCCAGGTTCTGAACTGGGATGGTGCAGTGAGCTAAAAAACGGTGTTGGATCTAGCCCTGATCTCTTGACTGGGTGAGAGTATTCTGCTTAATTCAGAAACTCGGTCCATCACCACCCCTTGTTGTTAAATATTTTGTCCACCCTAAGCGTGACATGGTATACTCAGATGTGAGTCCCTTACTCATTGCACCATCAGGATTCAAGCAAGCTGGGCCGACGACGGCTGAAATGCCAGAAACCGGTCCCCGGAAGCTTGTTTCCTTCCCAGTGTAGGAATTGGCTTGGTAGTTTGGTTTGCCCTGTTCCCATCATGCACTGGGACAGGAACAGACTAATTTGCATATAGCCAGGTTCTGAACTGGGATGGTGCAGTGAGCTAAAAACGGTGTTGGATCTAGCCCTGATCTCTTGACTGGGTGAGAGTATTCTGCTTAATTCAGAAACTCTGTCCATCACCACCCCTTGTTGTTAAATATTTTGTCCACCCTAAGCGTGAAAGGGTATACTCAGATGTGAGTCCCTTGCTCATTGCACCATCAGGATTCAAGCAAGCCGGGCCGACGACGGCTGAAATGCCAGAAACCGGTCCCCGGAAGCTTGTTTCCTTCCCAGTGTAAGAATTGGCTTGGTAGTTTGGTTTGCCCTGTTCCCATCATGCACTGGGACAGGAACAGACTAATTTGCATATAGCCAGGTTCTGAACTGGGATGGTGCAGTGAGCTAAAAAACGGTGTTGGATCTAGCCCTGATCTCTTGACTGGGTGAGAGTATTCTGCTTAATTCAGAAACTCTGTCCATCACCACCCCTTGTTGTTAAATAATTTTGTCCACCCTAAGCGTGAAAGGGTATACTCAGATGTGAGTCCCTTGCTCATTGCACCATCAGGATTCAAGCAAGCCGGGCCGACGACGGCTGAAATGCCAGAAACCGGTCCCCGGAAGCTTGTTTCCTTCCCAGTGTAAGAATTGGCTTGGTAGTTTGGTTTGCCCTGTTCCCATCATGCATTGGGACAGGAACAGACTAATTTGCATATAGCCAGGTTCTGAACTGGGATGGTGCAGTGAGCTAAAAAACGGTGTTGGATCTAGCCCTGATCTCTTGACTGGGTGAGAGTATTCTGCTTAATTCAGAAACTCTGTCCATCACCACCCCTTGTTGTTAAATATTTTCTCCACCCTAAGCGTGAAAGGGTATACTCAGATGTGAGTCCCTTGCTCATTGCACCATCAGGATTCAAGCAAGCCGGGCCGACGACGGCTGAAATGCCAGAAACCGGTCCCCGGAAGCTTGTTTCCTTCCCAGTGTAAGAATTGGCTTGGTAGTTTGGTTTGCCCTGTTCCCATCATGCACTGGGACAGGAACAGACTAATTTGCATATAGCCAGGTTCTGAACTGGGATGGTGCAGTGAGCTAAAAAACTGTGTTGGATCTAGCCCTGATCTCTTGACTGGGTGAGAGTATTCTGCTTAATTCAGAAACTCTGTCCATCACCACCCCTTGTTGTTAAATATTTTGTCCACCCTAAGCGTGAAAGGGTATACTCAGATGTGAGTCCCTTGCTCATTGCACCATCAGGATTCAAGCAAGCCGGGCCGACGACGGCTGAAATGCCAGAAACCGGTCCCCGGAAGCTTGTTTCCTTCCCAGTGTAAGAATTGGCTTGGTAGTTTGGTTTGCCCTGTTCCCATCATGCACTGGGACAGGAACAGACTAATTTGCATATAGCCAGGTTCTGAACTGGGATGGTGCAGTGAGCTAAAAAACGGTGTTGGATCTAGCCCTGATCTCTTGACTGGGTGAGAGTATTCTGCTTAATTCAGAAACTCTGTCCATCACCACCCCTTGTTGTTAAATATTTTGTCCACCCTAAGCGTGAAAGGGTATACTCAGATGTGAGTCCCTTGCTCATTGCACCATCAGGATTAAGCAAGCCGGGCTGACGACGGCTGAAATGCCAGAAACCGGTCCCCGGAAGCTTGTTTCCTTCCCAGTGTAAGAATTGGCTTGGTAGTTTGGTTTGCCCTGTTCCCATCATGCACTGGGACAGGAACAGACTAATTTGCATATAGCCAGGTTCTGAACTGGGATGGTGCAGTGAGCTAAAAAACGGTGTTGGATCTAGCCCTGATCTCTTGACTGGGTGAGAGTATTCTGCTTAATTCAGAAACTCTGTCCATCACCACCCCTTGTTGTTAAATATTTTGTCCACCCTAAGCGTGAAAGGGTATACTCAGATGTGAGTCCCTTGCTCATTGCACCATCAGGATTCAAGCAAGCCGGGCCGACGACGGCTGAAATGCCAGAAACCGGTCCCCGGAAGCTTGTTTCCTTCCCAGTGTAAGAATTGGCTTGGTAGTTTGGTTTGCCCTGTTCCCATCATGCATTGGGACAGGAACAGACTAATTTGCATATAGCCAGGTTCTGAACTGGGATGGTGCAGTGAGCTAAAAAACGGTGTTGGATCTAGCCCTGATCTCTTGACTGGGTGAGAGTATTCTGCTTAATTCAGAAACTCTGTCCATCACCGCCCCTTCTTGTTAAATATTTTCTCCACCCTAAGCGTGAAAGGGTATACTCAGATGTGAGTCCCTTGCTCATTGCACCATCAGGATTCAAGCAAGCCGGGTCGACGACGGCTGAAATGCCAGAAACCGATCCCCGGAAGCTTGTTTCCTTCCCAGTGTAAGAATTGGCTTGGTAGTTTGGTTTGCCATGTTCCCATCATGCACTGGGACAGGAACAGACTAATTTGCATATAGCCAGGTTCTGAACTGGGATGGTGCAGTGAGCTAAAAAACGGTGTTGGATCTAGCCCTGATCTCTTGACTGGGTGAGAGTATTCTGCTTAATTCAGAAACTCTGTCCATCACCACCCCTTGTTGTTAAATATTTTGTCCACCCTAAGCGTGAAAGGGTATACTCAGATGTGAGTCCCTTGCTCATTGCACCATCAGGATTCAAGCAAGCCGGGCCGACGACGGCTGAAATGCCAGAAATCGGTCCCCGGAAGCTTGTTTCCTTCCCAGTGTAAGAATTGGCTTGGTAGTTTGGTTTTCCCTGTTCCCATCATGCACTGGGACAGGAACAGACTAATTTGCATATAGCCAGGTTCTGAACAGCGATGGTGCAGTGAGCTAAAAAACGGTGTTGGATCTAGCCCTGATCTCTTGACTGGGTGCCAGTATTCTGCTTAATTCAGAAACTCTGTCCATCACCACCCCTTGTTGTTAAATATTTTCTCCACCCTAAGCGTGAAAGGGTATACTCAGATGTGAGTCCCTTGCTCATTGCACCATCAGGATTCAAGCAAGCCGGGCCGACGACAGCTGAAATGTCAGAAACCGGTCCCCGGAAGCTTGTTTCCTTCCCAGTGTAAGAATTGGCTTGGTAGTTTGGTTTGCCCTGTTCCCATCATGCACTGGGACAGGAACAGACTAATTTGCATATAGCCAGGTTCTGAACTGGGATGGTGCAGTGAGCTAAAAAACGGTGTTGGATCTAGCCCTGATCTCTTGACTGGGTGAGAGTATTCTGCTTAATTCAGAAACTCTGTCCATCACCACCCCTTGTTGTTAAATATTTTGTCCACCCTAAGCGTGAAAGGGTATACTCAGATGTGAGTCCCTTGCTCATTGCACCATCAGGATTCAAGCAAGCCGGGCCGACGACGGCTGAAATGCCAGAAACCGGTCCCCGGAAGCTTGTTTCCTTCCCAGTGTAAGAATTGGCTTGGTAGTTTGGTTTGCCCTGTTCCCATCATGCACTGGGACAGGAACAGACTAATTTGCATATAGCCAGGTTCTGAACTGGGATGGTGCAGTGAGCTAAAAAACGGTGTTGGATCTAGCCCTGATCTCTTGACTGGGTGAGAGTATTCTGCCTAATTCAGAAACTCTGTCCATCACCACCCCTTGTTGTTAAATATTTTGTCCACCCTAAGCGTGAAAGGGTATACTCAGATGTGAGTCCCTTGCTCATTGCACCATCAGGATTCAAGCAAGCCGGGCCGACGACGGCTGAAATGCCAGAAACCGGTCCCCGGAAGCTTGTTTCCTTCCCAGTGTAAGAATTGGCTTGGTAGTTTGGTTTGCCCTGTTCCCATCATGCACTGGGACAGGAACAGACTAATTTGCATATAGCCAGGTTCTGAACTGGGATGGTGCAGTGAGCTAAAAAACGGTGTTGGATCTAGCCCTGATCTCTTGACTGGGTGAGAGTATTCTGCTTAATTCAGAAACTCTGTCCATCACCACCCCTTGTTGTTAAATATTTTGTCCACCCTAAGCGTGACATGGTATACTCAGATGTGAGTCCCTTACTCATTGCACCATCAGGATTCAAGCAAGCTGGGCCGACGACGGCTGAAATGCCAGAAACCGGTCCCCGGAAGCTTGTTTCCTTCCCAGTGTAAGAATTGGCTTGGTAGTTTGGTTTGCCCTGTTCCCATCATGCACTGGGACAGGAACAGACTAATTTGCATATAGCCAGGTTCTGAACTGGGATGGTGCAGTGAGCTAAAAAACGGTGTTGGATCTAGCCCTGATCTCTTGACTGGGTGAGAGTATTCTGCTTAATTCAGAAACTCTGTCCATCACCACCCCTTGTTGTTAAATATTTTGTCCACCCTAAGCGTGAAAGGGTATACTCAGATGTGAGTCCCTTGCTCATTGCACCATCAGGATTCAAGCAAGCCGGGCCGACGACGGCTGAAATGCCAGAAACCGGTCCCCGGAAGCTTGTTTCCTTCCCAGTGTAAGAATTGGCTTGGTAGTTTGGTTTGCCCTGTTCCCATCATGCATTGGGACAGGAACAGACTAATTTGCATATAGCCAGGTTCTGAACTGGGATGGTGCAGTGAGCTAAAAAACGGTGTTGGATCTAGCCCTGATCTCTTGACTGGGTGAGAGTATTCTGCTTAATTCAGAAACTCTGTCCATCACCACCCCTTGTTGTTAAATATTTTCTCCACCCTAAGCGTGAAAGGGTATACTCAGATGTGAGTCCCTTGCTCATCGCACCATCAGGATTCAAGCAAGCAGGGCCGACGACGGCTGAAATGCCAGAAACCGGTCCCCGGAAGCTTGTTTCCTTCCCAGTGTAAGAATTGGCTTGGTAGTTTGGTTTGCCCTGTTCCCATCATGCACTGGGACAGGAACAGACTAATTTGCATATAGCCAGGTTCTGAACTGGGATGGTGCAGTGAGCTAAAAAACGGTGTTGGATCTAGCCCTGATCTCTTGACTGGGTGAGAGTATTCTGCTTAATTCAGAAACTCTGTCCATCACCACCCCTTGTTGTTAAATATTTTGTCCACCCTAAGCGTGAAAGGGTATACTCAGATGTGAGTCCCTTGCTCATTGCACCATCAGGATTCAAGCAAGCCGGGCCGACGACGGCTGAAATGCCAGAAACCGGTCCCCGGAAGCTTGTTTCCTTCCCAGTGTAAGAATTGGCTTGGTAGTTTGGTTTGCCCTGTTCCCATCATGCACTGGGACAGGAACAGACTAATTTGCATATAGCCAGGTTCTGAACTGGGATGGTGCAGTGAGCTAAAAAACGGTGTTGGATCTAGCCCTGATCTCTTGACTGGGTGAGAGTATTCTGCTTAATTCAGAAACTCTGTCCATCACCACCCCTTGTTGTTAAATATTTTGTCCACCCTAAGCGTGAAAGGGTATACTCAGATGTGAGTCCCTTGCTCATTGCACCATCAGGATTCAAGCAAGCCGGGCCGACGACGGCTGAAATGCCAGAAACCGGTCCCCGGAAGCTTGTTTCCTTCCCAGTGTAAGAATTGGCTTGGTAGTTTGGTTTGCCCTGTTCCCATCATGCACTGGGACAGGAACAGACTAATTTGCATATAGCCAGGTTCTGAACTGGGATGGTGCAGTGAGCTAAAAAACGGTGTTGGATCTAGCCCTGACTCTTGACTGGGTGAGAGTATTCTGCTTAATTCAGAAACTCTGTCCATCACCACCCCTTGTTGTTAAATATTTTGTCCACCCTAAGCGTGAAAGGGTATACTCAGATGTGAGTCCCTTGCTCATTGCACCATCAGGATTCAAGCAAGCCGGGCTGACGACGGCTGAAATGCCAGAAACCGGTCCCCGGAAGCTTGTTTCCTTCCCAGTGTAAGAATTGGCTTGGTAGTTTGGTTTGCCCTGTTCCCATCATGCACTGGGACAGGAACAGACTAATTTGCATATAGCCAGGTTCTGAACTGGGATGGTGCAGTGAGCTAAAAAACGGTGTTGGATCTAGCCCTGATCTCTTGACTGGTTGAGAGTATTCTGCTTAATTCAGAAACTCTGTCCATCACCACCCCTTGTTGTTAAATATTTTGTCCACCCTAAGCGTGAAAGGGTATACTCAGATGTGAGTCCCTTGCTCATTGCACCATCAGGATTCAAGCAAGCCGGGCCGACGACGGCTGAAATGCCAGAAACCGGTCCCCGGAAGCTTGTTTCCTTCCCAGTGTAAGAATTGGCTTGGTAGTTTGGTTTGCCCTGTTCCCATCATGCATTGGGACAGGAACATACTAATTTGCATATAGCCAGGTTCTGAACTGGGATGGTGCAGTGAGCTAAAAAACGGTGTTGGATCTAGCCCTGATCTCTTGACTGGGTGAGAGTATTCTGCTTAATTCAGAAACTCTGTCCATCACCACCCCTTCATGTTAAATATTTTCTCCACCCTAAGCGTGAAAGGGTATACTCAGATGTGAGTCCCTTGCTCATTGCACCATCAGGATTCAAGCAAGCCGGGCCGACGACGGCTGAAATGCCAGAAACCGATCCCCGGAAGCTTGTTTCCTTCCCAGTGTAAGAATTGGCTTGGTAGTTTGGTTTGCCCTGTTCCCATCATGCACTGGGACAGGAACAGACTAATTTGCATATAGCCAGGTTCTGAACTGGGATGGTGCAGTGAGCTAAAAAACGGTGTTGGATCTAGCCCTGATCTCTTGACTGGGTGAGAGTATTCTGCTTAATTCAGAAACTCTGTCCATCACCACCCCTTGTTGTTAAATATTTTGTCCACCCTAAGCGTGAAAGGGTATACTCAGATGTGAGTCCCTTGCTCATTGCACCATCAGGATTCAAGCAAGCCGGGCCGACGACGGCTGAAATGCCAGAAATCGGTCCCCGGAAGCTTGTTTCCTTCCCGGTGTAAGAATTGGCTTGGTAGTTTGGTTTTCCCTGTTCCCATCATGCATTGGGACAGGAACAGACTAATTTGCATATAGCCAGGTTCTGAACAGCGATGGTGCAGTGAGCTAAAAAACGGTGTTGGATCTAGCCCTGATCTCTTGACTGGGTGAGAGTATTCTGCTTAATTCAGAAACTCTGTCCATCACCACCCCTTGTTGTTAAATATTTTGTCCACCCTAAGCGTGAAAGGGTATACTCAGATGTGAGTCCCTTGCTCATTGCACCATCAGGATTCAAGCAAGCCGGGCCGAAGACGGCTGAAATGCCAGAAACCGGTCCCCGGAAGCTTGTTTCCTTCCCAGTGTAAGAATTGGCTTGGTAGTTTGGTTTGCCCTGTTCCCATCATGCACTGGGACAGGAACAGACTAATTTGCATATAGCCAGGTTCTGAACTGGGATGGTGCAGTGAGCTAAAAAACGGTGTTGGATCTAGCCCTGATCTCTTGACTGGGTGAGAGTATTCTGCTTAATTCAGAAACTCTGTCCATCACCACCCCTTGTTGTTAAATATTTTGTCCACCCTAAGCGTGAAAGGGTATACTCAGATGTGAGTCCCTTGCTCATTGCACCATCAGGATTCAAGCAAGCCGGGCCGACGACGGCTGAAATGCCAGAAACCGGTCCCCGGAAGCTTGTTTCCTTCCCAGTGTAAGAATTGGCTTGGTAGTTTGGTTTGCCCTGTTCCCATCATGCATTGGGACAGGAACAGACTAATTTGCATATAGCCAGGTTCTGAACTGGGATGGTGCAGTGAGCTAAAAAACGGTGTTGGATCTAGCCCTGATCTCTTGACTGGGTGAGAGTATTCTGCTTAATTCAGAAACTCTGTCCATCACCACCCCTTGTTGTTAAATATTTTCTCCACCCTAAGCGTGAAAGGGTATACTCAGATGTGAGTCCCTTGCTCATTGCACCATCAGGATTCAAGCAAGCCGGGCCGACGACGGCTGAAATACCAGAAACCGGTCCCCGGAAGCATGTTTCCTTCCCAGTGTAAGAATTGGCTTGGTAGTTTGGTTTGCCCTGTTCCCATCATGCACTGGGACAGGAACATACTAATTTGCATATAGCCAGGTTCTGAACTGGGATGGTGCAGTGAGCTAAAAAACGGTGTTGGATCTAGCCCTGATCTCTTGACTGGGTGAGAGTATTCTGCTTAATTCAGAAACTCTGTCCATCACCACCCCTTGTTGTTAAATATTTTGTCCACCCTAAGCGTGAAAGGGTATACTCAGATGTGAGTCCCTTGCTCATTGCACCATCAGGATTCAAGCAAGCCGGGCCGACGACGGCTGAAATGCCAGAAACCGGTCCCCGGAAGCTTGTTTCCTTCCCAGTGTAAGAATTGGCTTGGTAGTTTGGTTTGCCCTGTTCCCATCATGCACTGGGACAGGAACAGACTAATTTGCATATAGCCAGGTTCTGAACTGGGATGGTGCAGTGAGCTAAAAAACGGTGTTGGATCTAGCCCTGATCTCTTGACTGGGTGAGAGTATTCTGCTTAATTCAGAAACTCTGTCCATCACCACCCCTTGTTGTTAAATATTTTGTCCACCCTAAGCATGAAAGGGTATACTCAGATGTGTGTCCCTTGCTCATTGCACCATCAGGATTCAAGCAAGCCGGGCCGACGACGGCTGAAATGCCAGAAAACGGTCCCCGGAAGCTTGTTTCCTTCCCAGTGTAAGAATTGGCTTGGTAGTTTGGTTTGCCCTGTTCCCATCATGCACTGGGACAGGAACAGACTAATTTGCATATAGCCAGGTTCTGAACTGGGATGGTGCAGTGAGCTAAAAAACGGTGTTGGATCTAGCCCTGATCTCTTGACTGGTTGAGAGTATTCTGCTTAATTCAGAAACTCTGTCCATCACCACCCCTTGTTGTTAAATATTTTGTCCACCCTAAGCGTGAAAGGGTATACTCAGATGTGAGTCCCTTGCTCATTGCACCATCAGGATTCAAGCAAGCCGGGCCGACGACGGCTGAAATGCCAGAAACCGGTCCCCGGAAGCTTGTTTCCTTCCCAGTGTAAGAATTGGCTTGGTAGTTTGGTTTGCCCTGTTCCCATCATGCATTGGGACAGGAACATACTAATTTGCATATAGCCAGGTTCTGAACTGGGATGGTGCAGTGAGCTAAAAAACGGTGTTGGATCTAGCCCTGATCTCTTGACTGGGTGAGAGTATTCTGCTTAATTCAGAAACTCTGTCCATCACCACCCCTTCTTGTTAAATATTTTCTCCACCCTAAGCGTGAAAGGGTATACTCAGATGTGAGTCCCTTGCTCATTGCACCATCAGGATTCAAGCAAGCCGGGCCGACGACGGCTGAAATGCCAGAAACCGATCCCCGGAAGCTTGTTTCCTTCCCAGTGTAAGAATTGGCTTGGTAGTTTGGTTTGCCCTGTTCCCATCATGCACTGGGACAGGAACAGACTAATTTGCATATAGCCAGGTTCTGAACTGGGATGGTGCAGTGAGCTAAAAAACGGTGTTGGATCTAGCCCTGATCTCTTGACTGGGTGAGAGTATTCTGCTTAATTCAGAAACTCTGTCCATCACCACCCCTTGTTGTTAAATATTTTGTCCACCCTAAGCGTGAAAGGGTATACTCAGATGTGAGTCCCTTGCTCATTGCACCATCAGGATTCAAGCAAGCCGGGCCGACGACGGCTGAAATGCCAGAAATCGGTCCCCGGAAGCTTGTTTCCTTCCCAGTGTAAGAATTGGCTTGGTAGTTTGGTTTTCCCTGTTCCCATCATGCACTGGGACAGGAACAGACTAATTTGCATATAGCCAGGTTCTGAACAGCGATGGTGCAGTGAGCTAAAAAACGGTGTTGGATCTAGCCCTGATCTCTTGACTGGGTGAGAGTATTCTGCTTAATTCAGAAACTCTGTCCATCACCACCCCTTGTTGTTAAATATTTTGTCCACCCTAAGCGTGAAAGGGTATACTCAGATGTGAGTCCCTTGCTCATTGCACCATCAGGATTCAAGCAAGCCGGGCCGAAGACGGCTGAAATGCCAGAAACCGGTCCCCGGAAGCTTGTTTCCTTCCCAGTGTAAGAATTGGCTTGGTAGTTTGGTTTGCCCTGTTCCCATCATGCACTGGGACAGGAACAGACTAATTTGCATATAGCCAGGTTCTGAACTGGGATGGTGCAGTGAGCTAAAAAACGGTGTTGGATCTAGCCCTGATCTCTTGACTGGGTGAGAGTATTCTGCTTAATTCAGAAACTCTGTCCATCACCACCCCTTGTTGTTAAATATTTTGTCCACCCTAAGCGTGAAAGGGTATACTCAGATGTGAGTCCCTTGCTCATTGCACCATCAGGATTCAAGCAAGCCGGGCCGACGACGGCTGAAATGCCAGAAACCGGTCCCCGGAAGCTTGTTTCCTTCCCAGTGTAAGAATTGGCTTGGTAGTTTGGTTTGCCCTGTTCCCATCATGCATTGGGACAGGAACAGACTAATTTGCATATAGCCAGGTTCTGAACTGGGATGGTGCAGTGAGCTAAAAAACGGTGTTGGATCTAGCCCTGATCTCTTGACTGGGTGAGAGTATTCTGCTTAATTCAGAAACTCTGTCCATCACCACCCCTTGTTGTTAAATATTTTCTCCACCCTAAGCGTGAAAGGGTATACTCAGATGTGAGTCCCTTGCTCATTGCACCATCAGGATTCAAGCAAGCCGGGCCGACGACGGCTGAAATACCAGAAACCGGTCCCCGGAAGCATGTTTCCTTCCCAGTGTAAGAATTGGCTTGGTAGTTTGGTTTGCCCTGTTCCCATCATGCACTGGGACAGGAACATACTAATTTGCATATAGCCAGGTTCTGAACTGGGATGGTGCAGTGAGCTAAAAAACGGTGTTGGATCTAGCCCTGATCTCTTGACTGGGTGAGAGTATTCTGCTTAATTCAGAAACTCTGTCCATCACCACCCCTTGTTGTTAAATATTTTGTCCACCCTAAGCGTGAAAGGGTATACTCAGATGTGAGTCCCTTGCTCATTGCACCATCAGGATTCAAGCAAGCCGGGCCGACGACGGCTGAAATGCCAGAAACCGGTCCCCGGAAGCTTGTTTCCTTCCCAGTGTAAGAATTGGCTTGGTAGTTTGGTTTGCCCTGTTCCCATCATGCACTGGGACAGGAACAGACTAATTTGCATATAGCCAGGTTCTGAACTGGGATGGTGCAGTGAGCTAAAAAACGGTGTTGGATCTAGCCCTGATCTCTTGACTGGGTGAGAGTATTCTGCTTAATTCAGAAACTCTGTCCATCACCACCCCTTGTTGTTAAATATTTTCTCCACCCTAAGCGTGAAAGGGTATACTCAGATGTGAGTCCCTTGCTCATTGCACCATCAGGATTCAAGCAAGCCGGGCCGACGACAGCTGAAATGTCAGAAACCGGTCCCCGGAAGCTTGTTTCCTTCCCAGTGTAAGAATTGGCTTGGTAGTTTGGTTTGCCCTGTTCCCATCATGCACTGGGACAGGAACAGACTAATTTGCATATAGCCAGGTTCTGAACTGGGATGGTGCAGTGAGCTAAAAAACGGTGTTGGATCTAGCCCTGATCTCTTGACTGGGTGAGAGTATTCTGCTTAATTCAGAAACTCTGTCCATCACCACCCCTTGTTGTTAAATATTTTGTCCACCCTAAGCGTGAAAGGGTATACTCAGATGTGAGTCCCTTGCTCATTGCACCATCAGGATTCAAGCAAGCCGGGCCGACGACGGCTGAAATGCCAGAAACCGGTCCCCGGAAGCTTGTTTCCTTCCCAGTGTAAGAATTGGCTTGGTAGTTTGGTTTGCCCTGTTCCCATCATGCACTGGGACAGGAACAGACTAATTTGCATATAGCCAGGTTCTGAACTGGGATGGTGCAGTGAGCTAAAAAACGGTGTTGGATCTAGCCCTGATCTCTTGACTGGGTGAGAGTATTCTGCCTAATTCAGAAACTCTGTCCATCACCACCCCTTGTTGTTAAATATTTTGTCCACCCTAAGCGTGAAAGGGTATACTCAGATGTGAGTCCCTTGCTCATTGCACCATCAGGATTCAAGCAAGCCGGGCCGACGACGGCTGAAATGCCAGAAACCGGTCCCCGGAAGCTTGTTTCCTTCCCAGTGTAAGAATTGGCTTGGTAGTTTGGTTTGCCCTGTTCCCATCATGCACTGGGACAGGAACAGACTAATTTGCATATAGCCAGGTTCTGAACTGGGATGGTGCAGTGAGCTAAAAAACGGTGTTGGATCTAGCCCTGATCTCTTGACTGGGTGAGAGTATTCTGCTTAATTCAGAAACTCTGTCCATCACCACCCCTTGTTGTTAAATATTTTGTCCACCCTAAGCGTGACATGGTATACTCAGATGTGAGTCCCTTACTCATTGCACCATCAGGATTCAAGCAAGCTGGGCCGACGACGGCTGAAATGCCAGAAACCGGTCCCCGGAAGCTTGTTTCCTTCCCAGTGTAAGAATTGGCTTGGTAGTTTGGTTTGCCCTGTTCCCATCATGCACTGGGACAGGAACAGACTAATTTGCATATAGCCAGGTTCTGAACTGGGATGGTGCAGTGAGCTAAAAAACGGTGTTGGATCTAGCCTTGATCTCTTGACTGGGTGAGAGTATTCTGCTTAATTCAGAAACTCTGTCCATCACCACCCCTTGTTGTTAAATATTTTGTCCACCCTAAGCGTGAAAGGGTATACTCAGATGTGAGTCCCTTGCTCATTGCACCATCAGGATTCAAGCAAGCCGGGCCGACGACGGCTGAAATGCCAGAAACCGGTCCCCGGAAGCTTGTTTCCTTCCCAGTGTAAGAATCGGCTTGGTAGTTTGGTTTGCCCTGTTCCCATCATGCACTGGGACAGGAACAGACTAATTTGCATATAGCCAGGTTCTGAACTGGGATGGTGCAGTGAGCTAAAAAACGGTGTTGGATCTAGCCCTGATCTCTTGACTGGGTGAGAGTATTCTGCTTAATTCAGAAACTCTGTCCATCACCACCCCTTGTTGTTAAATAATTTTGTCCACCCTAAGCGTGAAAGGGTATACTCAGATGTGAGTCCCTTGCTCATTGCACCATCAGGATTCAAGCAAGCCGGGCCGACGACGGCTGAAATGCCAGAAACCGGTCCCCGGAAGCTTGTTTCCTTCCCAGTGTAAGAATTGGCTTGGTAGTTTGGTTTGCCCTGTTCCCATCATGCATTGGGACAGGAACAGACTAATTTGCATATAGCCAGGTTCTGAACTGGGATGGTGCAGTGAGCTAAAAAACGGTGTTGGATCTAGCCCTGATCTCTTGACTGGGTGAGAGTATTCTGCTTAATTCAGAAACTCTGTCCATCACCACCCCTTGTTGTTAAATATTTTCTCCACCCTAAGCGTGAAAGGGTATACTCAGATGTGAGTCCCTTGCTCATCGCACCATCAGGATTCAAGCAAGCCGGGCCGACGACGGCTGAAATGCCAGAAACCGGTCCCCGGAAGCTTGTTTCCTTCCCAGTGTAAGAATTGGCTTGGTAGTTTGGTTTGCCCTGTTCCCATCATGCACTGGGACAGGAACAGACTAATTTGCATATAGCCAGGTTCTGAACTGGGATGGTGCAGTGAGCTAAAAAACGGTGTTGGATCTAGCCCTGATCTCTTGACTGGGTGAGAGTATTCTGCTTAATTCAGAAACTCTGTCCATCACCACCCCTTGTTGTTAAATATTTTGTCCACCCTAAGCGTGAAAGGGTATACTCAGATGTGAGTCCCTTGCTCATTGCACCATCAGGATTCAAGCAAGCCGGGCCGACGACGGCTGAAATGCCAGAAACCGGTCCCCGGAAGCTTGTTTCCTTCCCAGTGTAAGAATTGGCTTGGTAGTTTGGTTTGCCCTGTTCCCATCATGCACTGGGACAGGAACAGACTAATTTGCATATAGCCAGGTTCTGAACTGGGATGGTGCAGTGAGCTAAAAAACGGTGTTGGATCTAGCCCTGATCTCTTGACTGGGTGAGAGTATTCTGCTTAATTCAGAAACTCTGTCCATCACCACCCCTTGTTGTTAAATATTTTGTCCACCCTAAGCGTGAAAGGGTATACTCAGATGTGAGTCCCTTGCTCATTGCACCATCAGGATTCAAGCAAGCCGGGCCGACGACGGCTGAAATGCCAGAAACCGGTCCCCGGAAGCTTGTTTCCTTCCCAGTGTAAGAATTGGCTTGGTAGTTTGGTTTGCCCTGTTCCCATCATGCACTGGGACAGGAACAGACTAATTTGCATAAAGCCAGGTTCTGAACTGGGATGGTGCAGTGAGCTAAAAAACGGTGTTGGATCTAGCCCTGATCTCTTGACTGGGTGAGAGTATTCTGCTTAATTCAGAAACTCTGTCCATCACCACCCCTTGTTGTTAAATATTTTGTCCACCCTAAGCGTGAAAGGGTATACTCAGATGTGAGTCCCTTGCTCATTGCACCATCAGGATTCAAGCAAGCCGGGCTGACGACGGCTGAAATGCCAGAAACCGGTCCCCGGAAGCTTGTTTCCTTCCCAGTGTAAGAATTGGCTTGGTAGTTTGGTTTGCCCTGTTCCCATCATGCACTGGGACAGGAACAGACTAATTTGCATATAGCCAGGTTCTGAACTGGGATGGTGCAGTGAGCTAAAAAACGGTGTTGGATCTAGCCCTGATCTCTTGACTGGTTGAGAGTATTCTGCTTAATTCAGAAACTCTGTCCATCACCACCCCTTGTTGTTAAATATTTTGTCCACCCTAAGCGTGAAAGGGTATACTCAGATGTGAGTCCCTTGCTCATTGCACCATCAGGATTCAAGCAAGCCGGGCCGACGACGGCTGAAATGCCAGAAACCGGTCCCCGGAAGCTTGTTTCCTTCCCAGTGTAAGAATTGGCTTGGTAGTTTGGTTTGCACTGTTCCCATCATGCATTGGGACAGGAACATACTAATTTGCATATAGCCAGGTTCTGAACTGGGATGGTGCAGTGAGCTAAAAAACGGTGTTGGATCTAGCCCTGATCTCTTGACTGGGTGAGAGTATTCTGCTTAATTCAGAAACTCTGTCCATCACCACCCCTTCATGTTAAATATTTTCTCCACCCTAAGCGTGAAAGGGTATACTCAGATGTGAGTCCCTTGCTCATTGCACCATCAGGATTCAAGCAAGCCGGGCCGACGACGGCTAAAATGCCAGAAACCGATCCCCGGAAGCTTGTTTCCTTCCCAGTGTAAGAATTGGCTTGGTAGTTTGGTTTGCCCTGTTCCCATCATGCACTGGGACAGGAACAGACTAATTTGCATATAGCCAGGTTCTGAACTGAGATGGTGCAGTGAGCTAAAAAACGGTGTTGGATCTAGCCCTGATCTCTTGACTGGGTGAGAGTATTCTGCTTAATTCAGAAACTCTGTCCATCACCACCCCTTGTTGTTAAATATTTTGTCCACCCTAAGCGTGAAAGGGTATACTCAGATGTGAGTCCCTTGCTCATTGCACCATCAGGATTCAAGCAAGCCGGGCCGACGACGGCTGAAATGCCAGAAATCGGTCCCCGGAAGCTCGTTTCCTTCCCAGTGTAAGAATTGGCTTGGTAGTTTGGTTTTCCCTGTTCCCATCATGCACTGGGACAGGAACAGACTAATTTGCATATAGCCAGGTTCTGAACAGCGATGGTGCAGTGAGCTAAAAAACGGTGTTGGATCTAGCCCTGATCTCTTGACTGGGTGAGAGTATTCTGCTTAATTCAGAAACTCTGTCCATCACCACCCCTTGTTGTTAAATATTTTGTCCACCCTAAGCGTGAAAGGGTATACTCAGATGTGAGTCCCTTGCTCATTGCACCATCAGGATTCAAGCAAGCCGGGCCGAAGACGGCTGAAATGCCAGAAACCGGTCCCCGGAAGCTTGTTTCCTTCCCAGTGTAAGAATTGGCTTGGTAGTTTGGTTTGCCCTGTTCCCATCATGCACTGGGACAGGAACAGACTAATTTGCATATAGCCAGGTTCTGAACTGGGATGGTGCAGTGAGCTAAAAAACGGTGTTGGATCTAGCCCTGATCTCTTGACTGGGTGAGAGTATTCTGCTTAATTCAGAAACTCTGTCCATCACCACCCCTTGTTGTTAAATATTTTGTCCACCCTAAGCGTGAAAGGGTATACTCAGATGTGAGTCCCTTGCTCATTGCACCATCAGGATTCAAGCAAGCCGGGCCGACGACGGCTGAAATGCCAGAAACCGGTCCCCGGAAGCTTGTTTCCTTCCCAGTGTAAGAATTGGCTTGGTAGTTTGGTTTGCCCTGTTCCCATCATGCATTGGGACAGGAACAGACTAATTTGCATATAGCCAGGTTCTGAACTGGGATGGTGCAGTGAGCTAAAAAACGGTGTTGGATCTAGCCCTGATCTCTTGACTGGGTGAGAGTATTCTGCTTAATTCAGAAACTCTGTCCATCACCACCCCTTGTTGTTAAATATTTTCTCCACCCTAAGCGTGAAAGGGTATACTCAGATGTGAGTCCCTTGCTCATTGCACCATCAGGATTCAAGCAAGCCGGGCCGACGACGGCTGAAATACCAGAAACCGGTCCCCGGAAGCATGTTTCCTTCCCAGTGTAAGAATTGGCTTGGTAGTTTGGTTTGCCCTGTTCCCATCATGCACTGGGACAGGAACATACTAATTTGCATATAGCCAGGTTCTGAACTGGGATGGTGCAGTGAGCTAAAAAACGGTGTTGGATCTAGCCCTGATCTCTTGACTGGGTGAGAGTATTCTGCTTAATTCAGAAACTCTGTCCATCACCACCCCTTGTTGTTAAATATTTTGTCCACCCTAAGCGTGAAAGGGTATACTCAGATGTGAGTCCCTTGCTCATTGCACCATCAGGATTCAAGCAAGCCGGGCCGACGACGGCTGAAATGCCAGAAACCGGTCCCCGGAAGCTTGTTTCCTTCCCAGTGTAAGAATTGGCTTGGTAGTTTGGTTTGCCCTGTTCCCATCATGCACTGGGACAGGAACAGACTAATTTGCATATAGCCAGGTTCTGAACTGGGATGGTGCAGTGAGCTAAAAAACGGTGTTGGATCTAGCCCTGATCTCTTGACTGGGTGAGAGTATTCTGCTTAATTCAGAAACTCTGTCCATCACCACCCCTTGTTGTTAAATATTTTGTCCACCCTAAGCATGAAAGGGTATACTCAGATGTGTGTCCCTTGCTCATTGCACCATCAGGATTCAAGCAAGCCGGGCCGACGACGGCTGAAATGCCAGAAACCGGTCCCCGGAAGCTTGTTTCCTTCCCAGTGTAAGAATTGGCTTGGTAGTTTGGTTTGCCCTGTTCCCATCATGCACTGGGACAGGAACAGACTAATTTGCATATAGCCAGGTTCTGAACTGGGATGGTGCAGTGAGCTAAAAAACGGTGTTGGATCTAGCCCTGATCTCTTGACTGGTTGAGAGTATTCTGCTTAATTCAGAAACTCTGTCCATCACCACCCCTTGTTGTTAAATATTTTGTCCACCCTAAGCGTGAAAGGGTATACTCAGATGTGAGTCCCTTGCTCATTGCACCATCAGGATTCAAGCAAGCCGGGCCGACGACGGCTGAAATGCCAGAAACCGGTCCCCGGAAGCTTGTTTCCTTCCCAGTGTAAGAATTGGCTTGGTAGTTTGGTTTGCCCTGTTCCCATCATGCATTGGGACAGGAACATACTAATTTGCATATAGCCAGGTTCTGAACTGGGATGGTGCAGTGAGCTAAAAAACGGTGTTGGATCTAGCCCTGATCTCTTGACTGGGTGAGAGTATTCTGCTTAATTCAGAAACTCTGTCCATCACCACCCCTTCTTGTTAAATATTTTCTCCACCCTAAGCGTGAAAGGGTATACTCAGATGTGAGTCCCTTGCTCATTGCACCATCAGGATTCAAGCAAGCCGGGCCGACGACGGCTGAAATGCCAGAAACCGATCCCCGGAAGCTTGTTTCCTTCCCAGTGTAAGAATTGGCTTGGTAGTTTGGTTTGCCCTGTTCCCATCATGCACTGGGACAGGAACAGACTAATTTGCATATAGCCAGGTTCTGAACTGGGATGGTGCAGTGAGCTAAAAAACGGTGTTGGATCTAGCCCTGATCTCTTGACTGGGTGAGAGTATTCTGCTTAATTCAGAAACTCTGTCCATCACCACCCCTTGTTGTTAAATATTTTGTCCACCCTAAGCGTGAAAGGGTATACTCAGATGTGAGTCCCTTGCTCATTGCACCATCAGGATTCAAGCAAGCCGGGCCGACGACGGCTGAAATGCCAGAAATCGGTCCCCGGAAGCTTGTTTCCTTCCCAGTGTAAGAATTGGCTTGGTAGTTTGGTTTTCCCTGTTCCCATCATGCACTGGGACAGGAACAGACTAATTTGCATATAGCCAGGTTCTGAACAGCGATGGTGCAGTGAGCTAAAAAACGGTGTTGGATCTAGCCCTGATCTCTTGACTGGGTGAGAGTATTCTGCTTAATTCAGAAACTCTGTCCATCACCACCCCTTGTTGTTAAATATTTTGTCCACCCTAAGCGTGAAAGGGTATACTCAGATGTGAGTCCCTTGCTCATTGCACCATCAGGATTCAAGCAAGCCGGGCCGAAGACGGCTGAAATGCCAGAAACCGGTCCCCGGAAGCTTGTTTCCTTCCCAGTGTAAGAATTGGCTTGGTAGTTTGGTTTGCCCTGTTCCCATCATGCACTGGGACAGGAACAGACTAATTTGCATATAGCCAGGTTCTGAACTGGGATGGTGCAGTGAGCTAAAAAACGGTGTTGGATCTAGCCCTGATCTCTTGACTGGGTGAGAGTATTCTGCTTAATTCAGAAACTCTGTCCATCACCACCCCTTGTTGTTAAATATTTTGTCCACCCTAAGCGTGAAAGGGTATACTCAGATGTGAGTCCCTTGCTCATTGCACCATCAGGATTCAAGCAAGCCGGGCCGACGACGGCTGAAATGCCAGAAACCGGTCCCCGGAAGCTTGTTTCCTTCCCAGTGTAAGAATTGGCTTGGTAGTTTGGTTTGCCCTGTTCCCATCATGCATTGGGACAGGAACAGACTAATTTGCATATAGCCAGGTTCTGAACTGGGATGGTGCAGTGAGCTAAAAAACGGTGTTGGATCTAGCCCTGATCTCTTGACTGGGTGAGAGTATTCTGCTTAATTCAGAAACTCTGTCCATCACCACCCCTTGTTGTTAAATATTTTCTCCACCCTAAGCGTGAAAGGGTATACTCAGATGTGAGTCCCTTGCTCATTGCACCATCAGGATTCAAGCAAGCCGGGCCGACGACGGCTGAAATACCAGAAACCGGTCCCCGGAAGCATGTTTCCTTCCCAGTGTAAGAATTGGCTTGGTAGTTTGGTTTGCCCTGTTCCCATCATGCACTGGGACAGGAACATACTAATTTGCATATAGCCAGGTTCTGAACTGGGATGGTGCAGTGAGCTAAAAAACGGTGTTGGATCTAGCCCTGATCTCTTGACTGGGTGAGAGTATTCTGCTTAATTCAGAAACTCTGTCCATCACCACCCCTTGTTGTTAAATATTTTGTCCACCCTAAGCGTGAAAGGGTATACTCAGATGTGAGTCCCTTGCTCATTGCACCATCAGGATTCAAGCAAGCCGGGCCGACGACGGCTGAAATGCCAGAAACCGGTCCCCGGAAGCTTGTTTCCTTCCCAGTGTAAGAATTGGCTTGGTAGTTTGGTTTGCCCTGTTCCCATCATGCACTGGGACAGGAACAGACTAATTTGCATATAGCCAGGTTCTGAACTGGGATGGTGCAGTGAGCTAAAAAACGGTGTTGGATCTAGCCCTGATCTCTTGACTGGGTGAGAGTATTCTGCTTAATTCAGAAACTCTGTCCATCACCACCCCTTGTTGTTAAATATTTTGTCCACCCTAAGCATGAAAGGGTATACTCAGATGTGTGTCCCTTGCTCATTGCACCATCAGGATTCAAGCAAGCCGGGCCGACGACGGCTGAAATGCCAGAAACCGGTCCCCGGAAGCTTGTTTCCTTCCCAGTGTAAGAATTGGCTTGGTAGTTTGGTTTGCCCTGTTCCCATCATGCACTGGGACAGGAACAGACTAATTTGCATATAGCCAGGTTCTGAACTGGGATGGTGCAGTGAGCTAAAAAACGGTGTTGGATCTAGCCCTGATCTCTTGACTGGGTGAGAGTATTCTGCTTAATTCAGAAACTCTGTCCATCACCACCCCTTGTTGTTAAATATTTTGTCCACCCTAAGCGTGAAAGGGTATACTCAGATGTGAGTCCCTTGCTCATTGCACCATCAGGATTCAAGCAAGCCGGGCAGACGACGGCTGAAATGCCAGAAACCGGTCCCCGGAAGCTTGTTTCCTTCCCAGTGTAAGAATTGGCTTGGTAGTTTGGTTTGCCCTGTTCCCATCATGCACTGGGACAGGAACAGACTAATTTGCATATAGCCAGGTTCTGAACTGGGATGGTGCAGTGAGCTAAAAAACGGTGTTGGATCTAGCCCTGATCTCTTGACTGGGTGAGAGTATTCTGCTTAATTCAGAAACTCTGTCCATCACCACCCCTGTTGTTAAATATTTTGTCCACCCTAAGCGTGAAAGGGTATACTCAGATGTGAGTCCCTTGCTCATTGCACCATCAGGATTCAAGCAAGCTGGGCCGACGACGGCTGAAATGCCAGAAACCGGTCCCCGGAAGCTTGTTTCCTTCCCAGTGTAAGAATTGGCTTGGTAGTTTGGTTTGCCCTGTTCCCATCATGCACTGGGACAGGAACAGACTAATTTGCATATAGCCAGGTTCTGAACTGGGATGGTGCAGTGAGCTAAAAAACGGTGTTGGATCTAGCCCTGATCTCTTGACTGGGTGAGAGTATTCTGCTTAATTCAGAAACTCTGTCCATCACCACCACTTGTTGTTAAATATTTTGTCCACCCTAAGCGTGAAAGGGTATACTCAGATGTGAGTCCCTTGCTCATTGCACCATCAGGATTCAAGCAAGCCGGGCCGACGACGGCTGAAATGCCAGAAACCGGTCCCCGGAAACTTGTTTCCTTCCCAGTGTAAGAATTGGCTTGGTAGTTTGGTTTGCCCTGTTCCCATCATGCACTGGGACAGGAACAGACTAATTTGCATATAGCCAGGTTCTGAACTGGGATGGTGCAGTGAGCTAAAAAACGGTGTTGGATCTAGCCCTGATCTCTTGACTGGGTGAGAGTATTCTGCTTAATTCAGAAAATCTGTCCATCACCACCCCTTGTTGTTAAATATTTTGTCCACCCTAAGCGTGAAAGGGTATACTCAGATGTGAGTCCCTTGCTCATTGCACCATCAGGATTCAAGCAAGCCGGGCCGACGACGGCTGAAATGCCAGAAACCGGTCCCCGGAAGCTTGTTTCCTTCCCAGTGTAAGAATTGGCTTGGTAGTTTGGTTTGCCCTGTTCCCATCATGCACTGGGACAGGAACAGACTAATTTGCATATAGCCAGGTTCTGAACTGGGATGGTGCAGTGAGCTAAAAAACGGTGTTGGATCTAGCCCTGATCTCTTGACTGGGTGAGAGTATTCTGCTTAATTCAGAAACTCTGTCCATCACCACCCCTTGTTGTTAAATATTTTGTCCACCCTAAGCGTGAAAGGGTATACTCAGATGTGAGTCCCTTGCTCATTGCACCATCAGGATTCAAGCAAGCCGGGCCGACGACGGCTGAAATGCCAGAAACCGGTCCCCGGAAGCTTGTTTCCTTCCCAGTGTAAGAATTGGCTTGGTAGTTTGGTTTGCCCTGTTCCCATCATGCACTGGGACAGGAACTGACTAATTTGCATATAGCCAGGTTCTGAACTGGGATGGTGCAGTGAGCTAAAAAATGGTGTTGGATCTAGCCCTGATCTCTTGACTGGGTGAGAGTATTCTGCTTAATTCAGAAACTCTGTCCATCACCACCCCTTGTTGTTAAATATTTTGTCCACCCTAAGCGTGAAAGGGTATACTCAGATGTGAGTCCCTTGCTCATTGCACCATCAGGATTCAAGCAAGCCGGGCCGACGACGGCTGAAATGCCAGAAACCGGTCCCCGGAAGCTTGTTTCCTTCCCAGTGTAGGAATTGGCTTGGTAGTTTGGTTTGCCCTGTTCCCATCATGCACTGGGACAGGAACAGACTAATTTGCATATAGCCAGGTTCTGAACTGGGATGGTGCAGTGAGCTAAAAAACGGTGTTGGATCTAGCCCTGATCTCTTGACTGGGTGAGAGTATTCTGCTTAATTCAGAAACTCTGTCCATCACCACCCCTTGTTGTTAAATATTTTGTCCACCCTAAGCGTGAAAGGGTATACTCAGATGTGAGTCCCTTGCTCATTACACCATCAGGATTCAATCAAGCCGGGCCGACGACGGCTGAAATGCCAGAAACCGGTCCCCGGAAGCTTGTTTCCTTCCCAGTGTAAGAATTGGCTTGGTAGTTTGGTTTGCCCTGTTCCCATCATGCACTGGGACAGGAACAGACTAATTTGCATATAGCCAGGTTCTGAACTGGGATGGTGCAGTGAGCTAAAAAACGGTGTTGGATCTAGCCCTGATCTCTTGACTGGGTGAGAGTATTCTGCTTAATTCAGAAACTCTGTCCATCACCACCCCTTGTTGTTAAATATTTTGTCCACCCTAAGCGTGAAAGGGTATACTCAGATGTGAGTCCCTTGCTCATTGCACCATCAGGATTCAAGCAAGCCGGGCCGACGACGGCTGAAATGCCAGAAACCGGTCCCCGGAAGCTTGTTTCCTTCCCATTGTAAGAATTGGCTTGGTAGTTTGGTTGGCCCTGTTCCCATCATGCACTGGGACAGGAACAGACTAATTTGCATATAGCCAGGTTCTGAACTGGGATGGTGCAGTGAGCTAAAAAACGGTGTTGGATCTAGCCCTGATCTCTTGACTGGGTGAGAGTATTCTGCTTAATTCAGAAACTCTGTCCATCACCACCCCTTGTTGTTAAATACTTTATTGAAGGCAGGCAGTCCTCCCATTGTTTTGGAGGTCACTGGTCCTGCAGGATGAGTTAACGTTTGTAGCAAGGGTGAAAGCAGAAGACAGACCGGCAGGGCTGGCACCAAGTCAATCACTGGTCCTTCTGCTTTCTTGCTGTTGCGGCTCTTCGTGGTCCAAGCTTCCTAGGTTGTCAGGAATCTGATTTCAGGGTCTGGGGGTACCATATTAATACTAGATTTAGGGACATTATAGAGGAGTGACAGTTATGGACCATGGGTACTTTACCTGGGGTGTATACACCTTTTATTATGCCACAATCCTGTGGGAGGGGGGCATAGAACTAGCCCTGATTGCATAATTCTCATGATGGTTGGCACTGAAAAATGTGCTTCACTAAACCTTCAGCACCTGGGGTTGGAGTTGGCAACGGGGGGCACACCTCCCCTTCTCACTTATATTTCCCACCAAAAGAGGGGGATTGGACCAAGGCTGCCATCTCCTACTAGCAGCAGAGGCTGGTTTTGCATTAAAAGGTGGCAAGGCCTTTGAAGCTTCCCTCTCGTGGCCTGTGCCGATTCTGGGGGAGGAGGTGTGACATGGCTTTGTTTCTGGCTTCAGACAGCAAGGGTTCTTGACCCAGGGGTCCAGAAACATGTCTGGTGGTGGCATACTGCCTAAAGCCAGTCAGAGACCCCACCAGGGTTGGAAGGTTTTCAAGGGGCACCTCTGAGGTGCCCTCTGGGTACATGTTTTAATAAACCCAACACAATGGCCCCAACAGCGCTAGGATGCCTGGCCTCACCTTGGGGGTGCCCAGGAGTGGGCACTTCACAGGGAAAGGCCAGGAAGGGTTCCAGAGCGGTATGTGTACAGCGCCTTGAGAACCCTTCGGGGGTGATTCGTGCGCTATATAAGCACTACATTTACATTTGGCATCAGTGTGGGTTTATGAAAAGGAGTTTTTGGGTACCAAAGACTCCTGGGTTTAGTGAAGCCATCATGGTGCTGGGGAATTCGAATTGTCAAGTTTCCAGCACATGTACTCTCTATGGCTTCCTTGGCACTTACAATATTAAGAAAAGACGCACATATTGTGGGAGTTTATCTGCTCATGCAGATATGCCCACACCTAAGATTCAGTGCATCCTGCCTTAAGGCGTGTAAGGCCTGCCAGAGGGGTGACTTAGTTATACCTTAGACAGTGCACACAGGCAGTGTACCATGTCGACTTTATCATTTTGGTCTGCACCAAGCCATGCAGGCTGCAGTGGAATGGTCTTGGTGAGGGGTCCATAGTGGACACGCGTCAGTCCCAATGCCCTGGGTACCAGGGGCACCATTTACTAGGGACGTACAGGGGGGTCTGAAGCGGTGCCAATTGTGGTACAGTTTTAGGGAAGGAGATCTGGAACAGGGGACCTGGTTGGCAGGGACCCCGTGCACTTTCAAGCGAAACAACATCATGGTACAGGCGAAAAACTGATGGGCTAACCATGTCAAAAGAGGCACCTTCTCCCAGTCGGCCTTGAGAGCCCTTGCGAGGAAGGGACAGGCGTTAGGTTAGAAGACATTTGTGGTCCACATCACCAGGCAGGATGCTTAAAATAGCATAATGGCAAGGGTAAGAGCATTGGCACTAATTAGAGGGTAAGGCTAAGCACGCAGAGAAAATGTGATACCCCATGCACAGATGCCACAACGCTTAGGGGAAGGAGGAGCTGTGGCTACTACCAAGGGGAGGGTTGAATACAATGCACACAAGGAAAACAGGTAAAGTTCAGTTTTCACTGGGTATATGTACCGTCCATACTGAGAAGATCCAAATAGGAAGATTACCATTAATGCAAGATGTGTTGTCTGCTAGTGGAGGCAGGCCGTGCCGCTAACCTCCTGTTTAGACCCCGTCTCTTGCTCCCCCACTGCATTCTTCCTCTGCGATCCCCTGCCACCTCTGCTTTCCCCTCTGCTTTCCCTGTCCGCCTCCAGCCCTGTGTGTGCCTCCTCTGTGGAACTCATCCGCCTCCCACTCTCACTTACGTGCAAGAATCCGGGCGGCCCGACCAAACAGCCCCCTCGGTGTCCCACGCCGCCTGCTGCTGCAGCCTGACGGTCATCTGACCACACAGCTGAGCTGTGTGTGCTCCCCCCCCCCCGTGGCGGCCCCCGACTGCGCACACAGATCCCATGGCCCACCGGAGACTCCGAGGTGGCTGCCCACCTGCCAGCCAGGGCCCCCCTCGCAGAGCACCGTGCCAAGCTCTCACTGCAGACCCCTGTTGTGTCCTGCTGAACACATTCTAGTTGTTTGCAGGATGTGATCTCACATTGTACACCCACCCACCACTGTGTCACGAGTCATGTGACACAGTTAATAAAAGGAGCCGAGCGCACGTGCTCGTGGCTCATTAACCCATCATACTGCACAGTGTCTGTGTCCAGTGATTGCCAGCATGTGGGCCTAGGGCCCCCCGACACAACAACCCCCTACCAAAACCAAATGTGTGGCCTTTTCTGGACTGTAAGTTGCCTTCTTTGAAACCTTCTGTTTTCAAAACGTGTTCATTTCATTAAGGGCAACTTAAAATAACACCAAGCAGTTACTGCGTCTCCACATGCACGCATGCAACAAAGGTTCTGTTCGTGTTTCCCTTTTTTCTCCCTTCCCCTGATTTATTCTCTCCCCCCACTAATGTTTCCTTTTCAAACTCCACACCAATATCTTGTTTTCAACAAATATAGCAGATTGCTGGCTTCTGTTCGTCCACAAACCTGACCTGTTTTCCAAATATTACTAGAAGCTTTACAGCACTAACAATCTTATAATCATGAAAGTCAATCTTATAATCATGAAAGTCAATAATATTTATTCTTTCTATCTCAGAAGGGTAACATGCTTATATTGCACTCCAGAGTGAACACGTATTAGTGCCGCACGGAAATTAACTAATTTATCTTTCCTAGCATTCAAGCCGGAGAGGAAGGGTTGCACCATATCTGTGCAGAAGGCACATTAACACTTAAAGTGATCTAAGTAGGGCCTGACACTTTGACTTGCGGATTAAAAGTAAATCTTTCCAAATCCGCATTAATAAACTGAGTATGTGACATGAAAATTATGCGCCAGTCTCCGAGGAAGGCGATTTAACCCTTAGCATCCTTGTCAGGTTTCAATCCCATGACTGCAGTTTACACACCCAAACACAGATACATCACGGCAGCACTTCTGTTAACCCACTGAGCTACTAAAACCCATAACTTGGAGGTTAAACACATGCGTGTCTGCAAGCGAAGACAATTTGGTAGTGGTGTTTCCTACAAGGGAATAGCCGCACATCAAAGCATATTCAAATAAAGGAAAACCTAATAGTCAGGGCACATTAATGTCAAAATTGCTGTGACAATGATAGAATATTGGGTAGATGCACAGCTGTGATTATAACAATGTTTGTTAAGGTAGAAAATGTTTTTATGGTGCTCCTAAAAGTGACGACGAGGGTCCAACGTCGTCTCGTTAATGCATAGATGTGAAATCGGATATTATCCAATATCATCCCTTTAAGGCACACATATTAGTTGTCTTTCCCATTGAGGGAAAAAGTACTTTCACTCAGTTCAGTGTTAGTTGAATATATAAATTGTTTAATGAAATTAGTCTTCTTTCATATTTATCAAACGATTTATATATTCAACTAACACTGAACTGAGTGAAAGTACTTTTTCCCTCAATGGGAAAGACAACTAATATGTGTGCCTTAAAGGGATGATATTGGATACTATCCGATTTCACATCTATGCAAAATTGCTGTGACTACAGCAGGGGTGCTAAAGGGACCACTGTCACTCACTACCAGGAATGACTAGAGCAGATCAGTATGACCTGACGGCTCAGAAATTGAAAAGGTCAGCACAGCACAACCCAATTTGAAATGTTAAAGGATCTTGTAAGTCTCAAGATTATTTAAACGATAAAACTGTAAAATGCAAGTAATACATCAGCAAATTATCAATTATTTCAAGACAAGATGACCAAATCTGAGTCTTTATGCGTGTGACTTTTATTCTTGTATTCAAGTTCAAGCGTGAGATGCAGCCAACACACGTTTCGTCAGTACAAAGTTGGTACCCAGACGTTCGCAAGGCAAAAGGGGGTCGGCAGTATCCTAAGTGATTCAGGTCGCTTAAGGATGTGGGATTGATAACCACAAAGTGTTTCGGGTCGCTTCAGGAAGTGGTATTGATAACCACAAAGTGATATCTTGTAAATGGATCAAAGCCAAAGAGACCCCAGCATAAGGTACAGGGCGGGGATAGAGTTCCTATGTGTAAAGGATACAAGTAGGTTCCGCAGGAGCGTCAGGAATCCGAAGAATATTCCTCAGCCTTCCCCTGCGGCCTTCCGACTCTATCAAACACTAGAGTACGAGAGACACGCCAGGGAAAAACAGGGAGACAAAACAAGGAAAGATGGGGGAAAAAATGCTTGATGGTAGTCTTCAGACTGGATGCGTGGCAACTTCAATTGGGTACGGGACAACAAGTTAGCTGAAATACAAAATAAGTAAGCACCCTTATCTAATGACAATACTATCCTAACATTCTCTATGACACCTATGCATATAAACATTTCATACCAAGGGTTTCCTAAGTGTCGCAGAATTAATATGTAGGCTCTTTCTTGTAGGAAACACGTCTGGAGCTGTGGCAAAGATGATATAACAGATCAGTAAGTAACTGCTTACTTCAATACACATAAGTGCACTACAATTTGATTTGATATACTGCTCACTCTGGTTGCTGTAGAGGGCTCGAGATAAACATCCACTAATCTGATGGAATGTAATGACCCCAGTGCCAACACCCCTGTCGGTTGTACGAATATCTAAGAAAACAAAACATGTATTTAGGCTTCACATATGTCATGTACCTTAACCAATGTAATGTGAAGCGCTACTGCGCTGTTACCGTGATTCAATGACGCGAAGAAGTAGCTGCACCCACTCAGGTCCACGCAAGATTCACAGCAAATACGTGAATATTCCAGGATAGATCTCCAATAATGGGAAGGCTACGCAAAGAGGGGAGAGGGTAATAAGGAGGCAAGGAGACCCCAGTAGAAGGAAAAGAAGACTGACTAGCTAACTAAATAGGGACACCAGAGAAAACCCAACCGGGCAGAGGAGACCAAGCCCGGCTGCCGGGTGAAGCAACTCGAGTGAGGGGCAGCAAGAACAAAGCCCGGCCGGACAGCGGAGAACAAGCCCGGCTGTCAGGCGGAGCAATTGTGAGGAGAGAAGGGGAATGAAGGATACCCGGCCAGACAGCGGAGACCAAGCCCGGCTGTCAGGCGGAGTACAGGAGAAGGAAACAACGAAAACTGAGCCCAGTCGGATGGCGGGGAAAAACCCGGCCGCCGGGCGGGACTCTAGTGCGGGAAAGAAATGTTCACGGAAGGACCCGTGAACCTGCAGCAGTCCAAAATCAGGCGCTAAATGGAGGACGCCCGTGCAAATGCTGACAGCTGCAGAGAGGGAGAGAGAACCGGCGCCCGTAAGGAACACGGGGGCCCGGGACGCTCCCTCTGATCTAACTTGAGCCGGAAGAAAATACAGAAAACGGAAGTCAGGCAATCAGAAACAGGACGGACACAGAACCCGTCGGAGCTAGACGCAAGGACGTGAAGCGTCGCTCCATAGGTCATGGAGTCCTATATAGCGAGATCTTAAAGGGACAGTGTGGTAGGAGGTTCGAGGCATGACAGTACACTCCCCCCACAACAACCCCCTCCCGGTTTGGGCTTGTCAGGGTGTCTTTGATGATACACCCTTAACAGTCGAGGTGCATGAATGTTAGAAGCGGGTTCCCATGTACGCTCTTCAACACCGTACCCCTTCCAATGGACCAAATATTGTACAGTATTCCTCACTCTACGGGAATCTAGGATAGCCTCGACCTCATATTCTTCCGAATCTTGAAGAGTTATAGGAGTAGGTTTCACAGGTAATGAGGTCCCTGGTTCAACCGGTTTTAGCAATGACACATGGAATACCGGATGGATCTTAAACGAAGGGGGAAGTTGTAGTTTCATGGCCACAGGATTGATCATCTTTTCCACCTTGTAGGGACCTATGTATTTGGGGTTGAACTTGCGTGGACCCCCCAGAGTAATGTATTTTGTGGAGAGCCAAACCTCATCCCCTGGTGCGTAAATAGGTTCCAATCTCCTGTGTAGATTTGCCCCCTCTGTGTATCTCACCTTTGCCATTTCAAGACTCTCTAATGCCTTCTTATGTACTTCATGTAGTCTCTCTACCCTGTCGGAAGCAGCAGGGGTCGGACAATCTGTAGAACATCCGGAGGGTAATAACTTAGGGTGGTAACCATATGAACAAAAGAATGGAGAGGTGTTGATGGAGGAGTGTGTACTGTTGTTATAGGAGATTTCTGCTGACGATACTAGCTCATCCCAGTCCACTAAGGATTGTAACACCTGATTCCTTATGTATTGTTCAAAACACTGGTTAACTCTTTCCGTCTGTCCATCTGACTGTGGGTGGTGACTCGAGGACAAACAGACTTCTATCTGGAGCAAAGAACATAAACACTTCCAGAATCTTGACACAAATTGGGCTCCTCTATCAGAGACCAAAACCGAAGGGAAACCATGAAGTCGAACTATTTGTTGCATGAATATGGATGCCAATTCTACTGCCGTGGGTAAACCCTTTAAAGGCACGAAATTAGCCATCTTTGTGAATAGATCTACTACAACCAGCAAAGTATTGTTCTTCAACTTTGTGAGCGGTAGTTCCACTATAAAATCAAGTGACACAGTATGCCAGGAGCCGGGAGGGGAAGGCAATGGCATGAGAAGGCCCACGGGATTGAGGCGTGATACCTTGGTTTGCGTGCATACATAACATGTCTTAACAAAGTGTTCTATGTCTGTAAGCATAGTAGGCCACCAAAAACGGTCACGCACAGTTCTGATAGACTTTTTGATCCCTGGATGACCTGCTACCGGATGGGAATGGTACCACTTCAAAACCTGTTCTTACAACTCCCTTGTCGGTAACACCACTCCCCCTTGCACCCACATAAGGCCTCCTCTCTTAGTAATGTCATGTGAACCCACCACAGTCGTCATGTCTACCGAGGCTTGACTGGTCCTAACCTGCGCCAGGAAATCTTCCTCAGTCTGTAAGCTTCCTATGATGTTCGTTCTGGGAATAATAAAGGTCTGTTCTATTGGTTCTGTAGGGGAATCGAATCCCAATCGTGATAGGGCATCTGTTTTACCATTAGGTTTTCCAGGTCTATATTGGACAGTGAAGTCAAACTCACTAAAGAATTGAGACCAACGCAGTTGTCTCATGGAAAGTGCCTTGGCTGACTTGATGTATTGGAGGTTACGATGGTCTGTATATACTACTGCAGGATGTCTGGCACCTAGGAGGTACTGCCTCCACTCTTCAAAGGCCTTCTTGATGGCTAAGAGTTCCTTATCCCCTACTGCATAGTTGTATTCAGCAGGGGTGAACTTATGTGAGTAATAGGCTACTGGATGACACTCGCCAGACATTGCATCCGCTTGGGATAGTACACCTCCTACTGCCACTTGAGAAGCGTCCACCTCCACCACAAATGGCAGTGCGGGATCCGGATAGCGCAGGACAGGGGCACTAGTGAAAGCTTCCTTTAGTAGCTGAAAGGAACGATCCGCCTCACAAGACCATACAAAGGGAACCCCCTTCTTCAACAATGCTGTAATGGGTGACACCAGGGCTGAGAAGTTCTGGATGAACCTCCGATAAAAATTGTCCAGACCCAAAAAACTTTGGATTTCTTTTACTGAACGGGGAGCTTGCCATGCCAGAACAGCCTCTACCTTGGAGGAATCCATGCTAAGGCCTTTGGGGGAAACAACATACCCCAAAAAGGGAACTTCCTGGGTGTGAAAAGTACACTTTTCTAGCTTACAATACAAACGGTTTTCTAGTAAACGCTCTAACACGTTGCGTACATGTTGTTGATGTTCTGTAAAGGTAGGGGAAAAAATTAATAAGTCATCTATATATGCAATTACATATATCTCAAGCATGTCCTTTAGGACTTCGTTTATGAAGAATTGAAATGCCGCAGGGGCATTGCAAAGCCCAAAGGGCATCACAAGGTATTCAAAGAGACCGTATTTGGTGCAGAAGGCGGTCTTCCACTCGTCTCCCTCCTTGACCCGCGCCAGATGATAAGCGCCACGTAGGTCCAATTTAGTAAAATATTGGGCATTGCGGATTCTGTCAAGGAGGGAGGCGATAAGAGGCAGAGGATAACGGTTCTTTATTGTGACGTCATTCAACTTCCGATAATCAATGCAGCACCGCAGACCCCCTTCACGTTTCGGAATGAAGAACAAAGAGGAAGAAGCTGGGGAACGCGACTGTCGGATAAACCCTTTCTCCAGCATAGAGTCTAGATAATCACGTAAATATACGTTCTCTTTTTCAGTAAGTGCGTAGACTCTACTGCATGGTATTCTGGCCCCTGCTTCGAGATCAATACGGCAGTCATAGACTCTATGTGGAGGAAGAACCTCTGCTTCTTTAACATCAAATACCGCCTGTAGATCTTGATAACAGGGTGGGAGGACAGGACTGTCCTCAGGACCTCCTTGTACTAAGTGTGCGTCTTCCACAGCTGCCCCTACTCAGGGTGCAGGTGTAACGGGAGGAAATGTTATGGTAGAAGTCTCCCAATTTATGTTAGGGTTTTGAGACCTCAACCATGGAATACCCAGTAGCACCGGGAATTGTGGAGAACAAATCAAATCAAACATCAAGTCTTCATGATGATCAGGTTCTATTGTCATATGTAATGGGGTGGTACGATGAGTAACAGGACGCGAAATAAGAGAGCTACCATCTATGGTCGTGACATTACTGGTGATCTCTCTTTTAGTACAGGTTATCATATTCTCCTTAGCCCACTCCACATCCATGTAGCTCCCAGAAGCCCCGGAATCTATCATGACTAAAACATGTAAACCATGTGCACCTTGTGTTAGATATGCAGATACATATAAATGATTAGTAGGAGTGTGGGCATAATCGGAGGAAGAGACTGTAAGGCCAGACCTACCTGGGTTCCTCGTCTCACAAGAACCCAGGCTGACTAGTTTCCCGAATACTTGGACTGAGTAGGTTTAACTGGGCACTCTCTTAAAAAGTGACCTGCTTTACCACAATACAAACAGAGCCTAAGTGTTCTTCTTCTCTGTCTTTCTTCGGAAGTCAGAGGTCCCCGAACTATACCTATCTGCATAGGTTCGCTTTCATCATTGGTTTTCTCTGGAGCACTCTTTTTCTCCTTCATAGCAACATAGCGGTACTCATGCTTCCCTCTCTCTTTCTTCCTTTCATGCAACCGATGGTCAATCTTCACTACCAGATCAATGAGAGCTGTACATGAGGTGGGGAGATCAACTATCTGTGATAAGGCATCCTTTAAGTCCTCCCGTAAACCCCTGTAGAATATGGTACTGCGTTTCTCTTCAGGCCAGTTGGATTCGACCACCAACCTACGAAACTTAGTTATATAGGCAACTAGATCCTGAGTACCCTGTTTCAGTTCTAACAATTCCGTATCAGAAGAATGGGTATACATATGTCTGTCGCATAATTTACGAAATTCTCGCCTGAAGGATGAATAGTTATGTAATAATGGGTCATCTCTGTCTACTAAGGGTATTGCCCAATCAGCCGCAGGACCACTAAGGTACGATATTACAAAGGCTACTTTTGCCTGATCAGAGGGAAAACAGTGAGCTTTACAGGAAAAGTGCAGTTGACATTGACTAAGGAAGGCTGCGCATTGCGCTGCATCCCCTGCATATCTTTCAGGGGGTGCTAAAGGTATGGAAGGAGGCGTGGTTACTTGCACCACCGATGTCCCTCCGCCTGTAGCCCCTGCAGTCTGTTGTCTTTGTATAGTGTCTACTCTGGCCATCAGTGTTTGAGTCTCGACCTGCAGACTCCCTAACATACCAGCTAAATCCGCCAGGGTAACTGCTTCCAGATCCATGACGCTCGGGCAGAACACACCACGTGGGCTTCACGTTCTGTAAAGGATACAAGTAGGTTCCGCAGGAGCGTCAGGAATCCGAAGAATATTCCTCAGCCTTCCCCTGCGGCCTTCCGACTCTATCAAACACTAGAGTACGAGAGACACGCCAGGGGAAAACAGGGAGACAAAACAAGGAAACATGGGGGAAAAAATGCTTGATGGTAGTCTTCAGACTGGATGCGTGGCAACTTCAATTGGGTACGGGACAACAAGTTAGCTGAAATACAAAATAAGTAAGCACCCTTATCTAATGACAATACTATCCTTACATTCTCTATGACACCTATGCATATAAACATTTCATACCAAGGGTTTCTTAAGTGTCGCAGAATTAATATGTAGGCTCTTTCTTGTAGGAAACACGTCTGGAGCTGTGGCAAAGATGATATAACAGATCAGTAAGTAACTGCTTACTTCAATACACATAAGTGCACTACAATTTGATTTGATTTACTGCTCACTCTGGTTGCTGTAGAGGGCTCGAGATAAACATCCACTAATCTGATGGAATGTAATGATCCCAGTGCCAACACCCCTGTCGGTTGTACGAATATCTAAGAAAACAAAACATGTATTCAGGCTTCACATATGTCATGTACCTTAACCAATATATTGTGAAGCGCTACTGCGCTGTTACCGTGATTCAATGACGTGAAGAAGTAGCTGCACCCACTCAGGTCCACGCAAGATTCACAGCAAATACGTGAATATTCCAGGATAGATCTCCAACAATGGGAAGGCTACGCAAAGAGGGGAGAGGGTAATAAGGAGGCAAGGAGACCCCAGTAGAAGGAAAAGAAGACTGACTAGCTAACTAAATAGGGACACCAGAGTAAACCCAACCGGGCAGAGGAGACCAAGCCCGGCTGCCGGGTGAAGCAACTCGAGTGAGGGGCAGCAAGAACAAAGCCCGGCCGGACAGCGGAAAACAAGCCCGGCTGTCAGGCGGAGCAATTGTGAGGAGAGAAGGGGAATGAAGGATACCCGGCCAGACAGCGGAGACCAAGCCCGGCTGTCAGGCGGAGTACAGGAGAAGGAAACAACGAAAACTGAGCCCAGCCGGATGGCGGGGAAAAACCCGGCCGCCGGGCGGGACTCTAGTGCGGGAAAGAAATGTTCACGGAAGGACCCGTGAACCTGCAGCAATCCAAAATCAGGCGCTAAATGGAGGACGCCCGTGCAAATGCTGACAGCTGCAGAGAGGGAGAGAGAACCGGCGCCCGTAAGGAACACGGGGGCCCGGGACGCTCCCTCTGATCTAACTTGAGCCGGAAGAAAATACAGAAAACGGAAGTCAGGCAATCAGAAACAGGACGGACACAGAACCCGTCGGAGCTAGACGCAAGGACGTGAAGCGTCGCTCCATAGGTCATGGAGTCCTATATAGCGAGATCTTAAAGGGACAGTGTGGTAGGAGGTTCGAGGCATGACACTATGTTCTGTGTAGATTAAATTACTCAAGTGTCCCCTCTTGCGTCCACATTAAGCGTCCAAAGTATATCTTAGCTAGGCAAAAAAAAAACAATCAGAAAAGCCTTAGACAGACAGACTTAGGATACTGCCGACCGCCTTTTGCCTTGAGAAAGTCTAAAGGCAAAATGAGTTTCAACACATCCTCTTCCCTGCCGTTCTAGCTGTGCCGAAGGCCTTTGAGTTCTGAGGCCCAGGTGAGCTGTGTCCCACTCTACTCTCTGCAGACAGAGCTGTGTCCCACTCTGCTCTCTGTCGGTAGAGCGGTCTCCCACGTTCCTCTATGCAGACAGGGCTGTGTCCCACTCTACTCTCTGTGGACAGAACTGTATCCCACTCTACTCTCTGCAGACAGAGCTGTGTCCCACTATACTCTCTGCGGACAGAGCTGCGTCCCACTCTACTCTCTGTGGACAGAGCTGTGTCCCACTCTACTCTCTACAGACAGAGCAATCTTCCACTTTACTCTCTGCAGACAGAGCTGTGCCCCACTCTACCCTCTGCAGACACAGCTGTGCGCCCACTCTACCCTCTGCAGACAGAGCTGTGTCCCACTCTACTCTCTGAGGGCAGAGCGGTGTCCCACGCTATAACCTGTGAGATAAAGGAGCATAGTGTGTCTGGTGGTAGATTAAAGAGGCATCAGGTGGACTCAAGACTACGCAGTCTTGGTATTCAGCACCCCAATACTCAGTAGTGTTGACTGTGGTCTTCTCATCAAAAAGTTAGGCCCCATCACGGTCACAAAGAAAGCACTGGTTAATGTTAACAAAAGGCAGGTTATTAACAAGTCTACTGCTTATTTTACCATGCCCCTATTTTCTCTCTCTGCCTTGCACTACAATTCCTCCCACAGTGCTCTTTCTCGTTTCTCTTCCTTGCTACTTCCTCCTTGTCTCAGGTCTCTTTTATACTTTTTTTCTTCCGTAATATATCATGCATCTCTCTCTCTTTCTCTCAATTCAATTTCTCTACATTACTCAAATTCACTATTGCTTTATCAGCATGGCACAAGTCAGGGGTAGACCCAGTTTGATAGGGTCCCCCCCCCTATTTTTCAGAAAAGGGACTCAGTTCCACTTTGCTCATTAAGCATGTGTCAGATGTATTACTTTGTGCCCCAGCACTGCAGTTTCTTGCATCTGTAAACACTGGCCTCTGCGTGTTTGTAACTATCCGTCCCACTAGCAGTGTCCCCTTTATTTGTGTGAATGGCACAAGAGAAGAACAGTGAACTTGACAAAATTAACCTTTCTATTACTTAATGCATTGTAAATGTGAAACACTTTGGGGCGGTATAAAGAACAATGTCAGGAAACAAACGCAAATTAACAGCACATTTTATTTATTCGCAAAAAAATGTTTCAAAATGTAATTTCCAAGTTCCACATATCTGTTTAAAAATATTTACACTTTCAACAATTTCCAAGATTAGTTACAAATTGATAGGGAGAAAAACACCAGGTATAAAACAAAAAAATCAAAAAAATGTTTAATGTTATTTTATGTTTCTTGTTATTTGTATATAAAATAGGCAGTCAACCATTTAAGTAGAGTAGAGTGGAGTAGTGTGGCTCACTGGTTAGAGGCGGCAGACCCGAGAGCAGAGGACGGCCCGGGACCAGGGTTCGATTCCCGACGCGGCAGGTTTCTGGACCAGGGTCAGCGGACTCGATAATTCTCTCGCCTCGGTGCCCACTCTGATCAGCGATCACACTCGGCAACTCTGGGCACTAGCTTGCCTCATCTTCACTAACGGCCCCACCAGACCGCCGGGGATGCCTGGTCTCACCCTGGAGATACCCATTAAGGGACCATCTCTCAGGGAAGCCAGGAAGGGTTTCGCAGCGGTCGAAGCGCGGAGGTACCCCTTCGGGAGTGATTCCAGCGCTATATAAGCACATAATTAATTAATTAATTAAGTGAGAATTATTATAAGGGCCTGCCATCACTACATTTGATGTCATTGTGATTTGCATCTGATAACTGGCCCCCTCACTATTTTCCTTAGAACTCGTGCCCTGTTTATTGGCATGTGAAAAGAGAAAAAGGCCCAGCCGGCACGATTCAAGATCTGTTAAATTTATTTAACAGACTCAGGTCCATTAGCCAAATTAACTGGACCTAAGATATCGATTTACCATATAATTTAATGTATTTGTTATTTTCACGCAGAAACAACAAGGTGATACATAAAACAATTAGTATACATCATTAAAACATTCAGACATAACATAAGCACGTAAATAGACCGCGTAGTTAAGGAAGAGAATAAATTGTGAACAAAGAAAATCAGTTTGAACATTTATACCGAAAACCAGTCATGATTACACAACAATAGCAGGACTGGACACACATTTTTCTACCAATCAAAGTGCTTCTAGTCACAGGGGAAAACACAGTTGCGACAAGTAGAACAATAGTTTTGAATAGTTTTCTACAGAGGCAAAATAAATCAATTTCAAAGTTGCCCGTAGTGGGTGATGCCTGCCGACGCATTTCGAAACCCTGATTCGTTTAAGGGAATCTCTTCAGGGCGTTGACTGGAATTTCTAAAGGAAAAAAGGGGTAATACGATAGTTTCCCAAAAAAGGTGAACCTCAAACCCTCTGACAAGACCTGAATATATGTATTACAACTGAAGTAATTACCTGCCCTCCTAAGGGGGAAGGGAAAACAATCCTATTGAGTTCTTGGATGAATAAATCTAAAAGATGCAAGTCAAAGCGGTATGTATGTTATTATTTTTATTTGAGGCCAAAGAGTATTCTCCAACCAGGTGAGATACCATGTTTAAGAACAAAGAACTTACTTGTGGAACTCAGATATGGGGATTGAATCCAGAAGCCATAGTGTGGGAGCTGATCAAGCACGCATTCAAACGAATTGCTAAAGTAGCAGTGTTAATTAAAGGGAGGATGCACTGTGGGCCTTCTATCATTTGGTATTTGAATGTCCACAAGAATTGTAATTATATATTTTTCTGCAACTCCTTCATGTCGCAATAACTGCACATGTTGCTCCTGTCTATGTCCACAGATGGTTCAATATTATTGTTAATGTTCTTAAGTTCTGTCTGGATTCGCAGCAAATCTAGGATTATTTCTGTGTGAGTTAAATGAAGGTGTGTGCTCGCTGAGGGCTGTGTGGGATCAAAAATTTACAAAAGCTCTTCACACTTTCAGTGTACTTCTATGTATTCTCCCTGTGCGTTCACTGATTACTTTGATTGCAATTATATAGTTTTCTCTGTGTGTATTCGCTGATGTATCCATAGGTTTAATAACTGACAAAAGAAATTTACACATTTACTGCACCAGAAAGGCTTTTCCTGTGTGATCGCTGATGAATCATTAATGTTGACAAGTCACTAAACCTTCCTGCACATTCATTGTAATCGTATGGGTTAGCCCCTGTGTGCATTCACTGATTTCTTTATGGATTTGATAATCAACAAAACCTCTTCACAAATTCACTGCACTTTAATGTTTTTGTCCCTTGTGTGTATTTCTTGATGTCTTTGTTGGCCTGATAAGTGACTAATGCTCTTCACACATTCAGTGCATTTGAATGGTTTTTCTCCTGTGTGTATTCGCTGATGATTTCTTAATGCTAAAGAGTCACTAAAACTAATATCACATTCACAACAATGGTAGTGATTTTCCCCAGTGTGTGTGCGCTGATGTTTCTTTAGGGCTGATAAGTGACTAAAGCTCTTCACACATTTACTGCACCTAAATGGCTTTTCTCGTGTGTGTGTTCGCTGATGCTCTTTTAGGTGTCCCGAGTGAATAAAGCTCTTCATACATTCACTACACTTGAACGGTTTTTCCCCTGTGTGTGCTCGCTGATGAATCCTTAATGATGAAGAGTCAATAAAAGCACTGCCACATTCACTGCAATAATATGGTTTTACCCCTGTGTGTGTTTGCTGATGTCTTTGTAGGTTTGAAAAGTGACTAAAGCTCTTTATACATTCACTGCACTTGAATGGCTTTTCCCCTGTGTGTGTTCGCTGATGAATCCTTAATGATGACGAGTCAATAAAAGCACTGCCACATTCACAACAATGGTAGGGCTTTTCTCCGGTGTGTGTTTGCTGATGTTTTTGTAGGTGTGAAAATTGACTAAAGCTCTTTGTACATTCACTGCACTTGAATGGTTTTTCCCCTGTGTGTGTTCGCTGATGTATTTGTAGCTGCGATACCTGTCTAAAGTACTTTGGACATTCAGTGCACTTGAATGGTTTTTCCCCTGTGTGTGTCCGCTGATGATTCCTTAATGTTGAGGCACGACTAAAACTACTTCCACATTCATTGCAATTGTATGGTTTTTCCCCATTATGTGTTTGATGGTGTACTTGTAGGTTGGCTAGTCGGCTAAAAGTCTTCACACATTCACTGCACTTAAATGGCTTTTCCCCTGTGTGCGTTCGCTGATGACTCAGTAGGTTTGATGAATACCTAAAGCTATTTCCACATTCACTGCACTTGAATGGTTTTTCCCCTGTGTGGGTTCGCTGGTGGCTGTGGAGCTGCGATGACTGACTAAAGCACTTAGCACATTCACTACACTTGAATGGTTTTTCTCCTGTGTGTGTTCGCTGATGAATCCTGAGACTTGAGGAATCACTAAAACTACTTTCACATTCATTGCAATGGTACGGTTTTTCCCCTGTGTGTGTTCGCTGATGTCTTTGTAGTTCTGATAACCGACTAAAGCTCTTAACACATTCACTGCACTTGAATGGTTTTTCTCTTGTGTGCGTTTGCTGATGAAGCTTAATTAGTGATGACAAACTAAAACTCTCGCTGCATGTGTAGGATTCTTCCTCCTTGGTTAGCGTCTGTGGGTCGGGTATATATTTGTCTGCATCCAAAGACTGTGTTCCCTGAAGGGCCAACATGCCTGATAAAGCACTTGTGTTATTCTCACACTCCCTGTGTGTGTGGTATTTTGCACGTTTGAGTTCTGATTTAACAATAATGTGTCATAGTCACCAAATACTTACCACACTCATAATATGCACAATGTTTCTTTGTAGGTGGTTGTGCCTTTAGATTGGACTATAGTAATGCATGCTTAAGGGTAAAGATTTATCTTCCTTCTGGTCAGTGCAAATTGGAACAGTCCATTGTAGATAGCAGAACTCCTCTTTTTGTAGCTCTTAGGTTGTCTGGCTCCACTCAGTTTCTCTGGTTGCTGAGGGTTAGCCAGAAAGAGTTTACAATACACCTAGACCACTTAATGATGGTCTGTTATTGCTTTAGAAAACAGAGTACTGTGGTAACCACATCATACTGATCCCATGGTCAAGAATGGTGTTGGACATCAGTTTATATAGGAGGTGGCTTGCCAGTTTTCTTGTCTAAATGTTCTAGAGGTCACATCTTAGTCTTGTGGTGTGGAGGTGCGCAGCTCTGACTCTTACATCCAATGTACTGTCCTTGACTGCTTTTTCATGGATCTGTCAGTTTATGTGCAGGTTCATCTGTCGCCAACTGAATAGATGTGTTCCTGAATACTGGGACTCATTGTTTCTTCTATGTTTACAGAGTTACAGCATTAGCTTCATTATTCATAATCATTTCATGCATTCAAGGCTTTTCTGTTGGATGTAAAGATATTTAGAATTACTAAATGTAAGCATAATGGGACATGAGTTCACAATGTTTAACTGATTGTAAAAGACATCTCTTCTTTATCGTCTTTGAAACTTAGCATGGAATATTTCAACATACATAGGTATTTAACTAAAAGTTCTGTGGATCACGTCACATCGCATTAACTTCAGAAAAGGATTTGATTTACTAGTGTTCACAGAGAAACTTAGTTAAGAAGGGTGCTCACATAGCACCCACATGCTAGAGGTACCGCTTTAGGTAGATGCACATGGACAAGATTTAATTTAAACAAGAACCGATTGTGGATAAAGAGAGGAATCAGGATGGCCTGCTGTTAATTCAGTAACACTTCAGGAACCATATAACAAAGGTAACTCTTCAGCAAGTGCATAACAAAGGTAAATCCAATCCAATCCAAAATCCTTTTTTTCGGCCATCAAGGCCATAAAAGCCATAAAAGATATAAAAACATTTAAAAATCATTCCATCATTTCACAGTTACAAAGAGATTTTTACAAGGAAATATACACAACCCATAAAACACAGCGGTTTACATTATATAGATAAAATCCACATTTACAAAATACTAGATAATAAGAATATCTCCTCCAGTTTCACCCTAGCTAGGCAGAAATTTTCGTCTTAACATCCACATAGCTAGCAGGTACTTGGAGACTGCAAAAACAATAGAGCTTAAAGTGCTAGTTTTTAGGATTCTGAAGGAATGTAGACATTTTTTGAAGCATAAGTGTTTGCACAGTGGTACCAACCAATACTTCCTAGATCTGCTGTATGCGGGGCAAAAGAAAAGCACGTGAATTTCATCCTCCACACTACCATTACAACCTGGGCAAGATTTATCATCTGAAGCAGACCATTTGCATGTAAAAGCTTTAAGGGGCAGGGTGCCATACCTCCATTGAATAAAAAGCTTTCTTGCAATTGAGGGAAAAACAATGTCCATAAAGTCTTCAAACCTATAGGAACTTTTAGCATCAAGAAATTGTTGTGTTAGAGTGCCAACGTTCAAAGCACACACGGCCGTACTCTGTTAATTGAGAGTGGCGTAGATGGTAGGGAAGAAACGAATCACAGGTGGAGGTCACGGGGACTCCGTGGGTAGACTTCAAGGGACCTCGTCCGATGTTTAGGGGGCTCGCGTCTCAAATTTCGCCATTGTGAGACGCGAGCCCCCTAGACATCGGATTCATTCCGTCTTCGTGCGTGATGCCGATTGGCTCCGACGACGAGTCAGCGTTGACGAGGTCCCTTGAAGTCTACCCACGGAGTCCCCGTGACCTCCACCTGTGATTCGTTTCTTCCCTACCGTCTACGCCACTCCCAATTAACAGAGGACTTATCGTCTACGGCACAGCATGATCTGAAACATATCTGTGATGTTCATCACTCTTCGCTTGACCGTTTGAAAAAGAGCGACAATTGATCTTGGTTGTCAGCCCCTACCCTGTCCTGAAGAAGACCCCGCAGCAAGGGTTACATTTTTTCCTGCAACTGTCAGAGGGTTGAAACGTCGACAACTGTTTTCGAATCACCAGCTTCACGCCACCATTATAACATTTATGTATATTGTGAAGTATGATTTCCAATCAAGTGATTTAATGAACTTATGGTTTTGTGTTAGTTTATATATCTAAATTAACTCATATACAGAATTGTGCCATTTGGTTGTTTTTTAATGTCACTATTTCCCTTCTACACCATCCTCACTTTCACCTCCTTCCTCCTTTGGGGCACCCCACAGCCTTTGTAAATTGTGCCTTTAAGATATGATATTGAATATAAAAGCTACATGAAGCTTAATTTATTGTTTCTTTATACTCATTTGAATTGTGTTAATTAATGACCATACACTGGGACCCCTCTCTCTCAGTACTGATATTACCCAGGTCCCAGTGACTTTATTTGGGTGAACCCGTATGTTATACCCCAAAACCTAAGTGGCTTCAGAGCGAACTCATCTTCTATGGATGGTAGTGCCAGATCTAATCTCAGGGGAAAAAATGGGGTACCTTGTGGTACCGACAGCAAGCGTCTGGTAACATTTGTTTCCACTTTGGTGAGTTCACTGGCACCGCAGTGCCCCCACAGCTCTCCACCATAGAGGGCTGCTGCTCTGGCCTGGGTTTTATACATTTCCAGTGCCGGACTTACTGGCTTGAAGGTTGAGGAGTTTGCGATCTTCAGAATGCCACCCACCATTTGCGATAGTTTTAAGCGTGATTTGGCTTGCTGTGGTCGCCAGGAGAGATTTTCGTGCAGAGTCACCCTAAGATATTGAAAGGTCATAACCCTTTCCAACCTTTCCGATCCAAGAGTCGGATTTGGTCGGTAGATACCGAGGGATTAAATATCATGAACTTCGTTTGATCGGCATTTATCTCAAGGCCGTGGTTTTTGCAGAAGTCTCCAAACCCATCCTATATCCTTTGGATCCCCATTGGGATTTGGAAAGCAGGATGGTGTCATCGGCAAACATAATTGCCGGCACCCTCCTACCTGCCAACATTGGGGCATCATTGTTAGGGACACTGTCAAGATGTGAAATGACACCGTTTACATAGAGCGGTAACTGCAAACACAACAATGATGGACAGAATGTGGATCAATGTCACACATTCACCCCAGTCCAAAGATCTGGGCCCAAATCCATCGTTTTTCCACTCCACACCACCCTGGGTTAGACAATGGCGATATGCAAATCAGCGCTGACCCTGTGCCCCATGGGAACAGTCCAGTCCGAACTACAAAAGCCATGTCCTTCCCAGAACGGAAACAAGCATCCGAGGACCGGCCCGGTTTCGAGGTAACACCTCTCTTCAGCCCGGCTAGCTTGATTCCAGTGGTGTGGAGTGCCTGGGACTCACGTCTGAGCATCCCCAGTACACTTAGAGCGGTAACTGCAAACACAACAATGATGGACAGAATGTGGATCAATGTCACACATTCACCCCAGTCCAAAGATCTGGGCCCAAATCCATCGTTTTTCCACTCCACACCACCCTGGGTTAGACAATGGCGATATGCAAATCAGCGCTGACTCTGTGCCCCATGGGAACAGTCCAGTCCGAACTACAAAAGCCATGTCCTTCCCAGAACGGAAACAAGCATCCGAGGACCGGCCCGGTTTCGAGGTAACACCTCTCTTCAGCCCGGCTAGCTTGATTCCAGTGGTGTGGAGTGCCTGGGACTCACGTCTGAGCATCCCCAGTACACTTAGAGCGGTAACTGCAAACACAACAATGATGGACAGAATGTGGATCAATGTCACACATTCACCCCAGTCCAAAGATCTGGGCCCAAATCCATCGTTTTTCCACTCCACACCACCCTGGGTTAGACAATGGCGATATGCAAATCAGCGCTGACCCTGTGCCCCATGGGAACAGTCCAGTCCGAACTACAAAAGCCATGTCCTTCCCAGAACGGAAACAAGCATCCGAGGACCGGCCCGGTTTCGAGGTAACACCTCTCTTCAGCCCGGCTAGCTTGATTCCAGTGGTGTGGAGTGCCTGGGACTCACGTCTGAGCATCCCCAGTACACTTAGAGCGGTAACTGCAAACACAACAATGATGGACAGAATGTGGATCAATGTCACACATTCACCCCAGTCCAAAGATCTGGGCCCAAATCCATCGTTTTTCCACTCCACACCACCCTGGGTTAGACAATGGCGATATGCAAATCAGCGCTGACCCTGTGCCCCATGGGAACAGTCCAGTCCGAACTACAAAAGCCATGTCCTTCCCAGAACGGAAACAAGCATCCGAGGACCGGCCCGGTTTCGAGGTAACACCTCTCTTCAGCCCGGCTAGCTTGATTCCAGTGGTGTGGAGTGCCTGGGACTCACGTCTGAGCATCCCCAGTACACTTAGAGCGGTAACTGCAAACACAACAATGATGGACAGAATGTGGATCAATGTCACACATTCACCCCAGTCCAAAGATCTGGGCCCAAATCCATCGTTTTTCCACTCCACACCACCCTGGGTTAGACAATGGCGATATGCAAATCAGCGCTGACCCTGTGCCCCATGGGAACAGTCCAGTCCGAACTACAAAAGCCATGTCCTTCCCAGAACGGAAACAAGCATCCGAGGACCGGCCCGGTTTCGAGGTAACACCTCTCTTCAGCCCGGCTAGCTTGATTCCAGTGGTGTGGAGTGCCTGGGACTCACGTCTGAGCATCCCCAGTACACTTAGAGCGGTAACTGCAAACACAACAATGATGGACAGAATGTGGATCAATGTCACACATTCACCCCAGTCCAAAGATCTGGGCCCAAATCCATCGTTTTTCCACTCCACACCACCCTGGGTTAGACAATGGCGATATGCAAATCAGCGCTGACCCTGTGCCCCATGGGAACAGTCCAGTCCGAACTACAAAAGCCATGTCCTTCCCAGAACGGAAACAAGCATCCGAGGACCGGCCCGGTTTCGAGGTAACACCTCTCTTCAGCCCGGCTAGCTTGATTCCAGTGGTGTGGAGTGCCTGGGACTCACGTCTGAGCATCCCCAGTACACTTAGAGCGGTAACTGCAAACACAACAATGATGGACAGAATGTGGATCAATGTCACACATTCACCCCAGTCCAAAGATCTGGGCCCAAATCCATCGTTTTTCCACTCCACACCACCCTGGGTTAGACAATGGCGATATGCAAATCAGCGCTGACCCTGTGCCCCATGGGAACAGTCCAGTCCGAACTACAAAAGCCATGTCCTTCCCAGAACGGAAACAAGCATCCGAGGACCGGCCCGGTTTCGAGGTAACACCTCTCTTCAGCCCGGCTAGCTTGATTCCAGTGGTGTGGAGTGCCTGGGACTCACGTCTGAGCATCCCCAGTACACTTAGAGCGGTAACTGCAAACACAACAATGATGGACAGAATGTGGATCAATGTCACACATTCACCCCAGTCCAAAGATCTGGGCCCAAATCCATCGTTTTTCCACTCCACACCACCCTGGGTTAGACAATGGCGATATGCAAATCAGCGCTGACCCTGTGCCCCATGGGAACAGTCCAGTCCGAACTACAAAAGCCATGTCCTTCCCAGAACGGAAACAAGCATCCGAGGACCGGCCCGGTTTCGAGGTAACACCTCTCTTCAGCCCGGCTAGCTTGATTCCAGTGGTGTGGAGTGCCTGGGACTCACGTCTGAGCATCCCCAGTACACTTAGAGCGGTAACTGCAAACACAACAATGATGGACAGAATGTGGATCAATGTCACACATTCACCCCAGTCCAAAGATCTGGGCCCAAATCCATCGTTTTTCCACTCCACACCACCCTGGGTTAGACAATGGCGATATGCAAATCAGCGCTGACCCTGTGCCCCATGGGAACAGTCCAGTCCGAACTACAAAAGCCATGTCCTTCCCAGAACGGAAACAAGCCAGGGTGGTGTGGAGTGCAAAAAAACGATGGATTTGGGCCCAGATCTTTTGACTGGGGGAGTGTGTGACATTGATCCACATTCAGTCCATCACTTGTTGTTTTTTGCAATTGCCGCCCTAAGTGCGCTGGGGATGCCCAGACGTGGGTCCCAGGCACTCCACACCACTTGGAGTCAAGCTAGCCGGGCTGAAGAGAGGTGTTACCTCGGAACCGGTCCGGTCCTCGGATGCTTGATTCCGGTCTGGGAAAGATATGGCTGTTGTAGTTCGGACTGGACTGTTCCCATGGGGCAACAGGGTCAGAGCTGATTTGCATAAAGCCATTATCTGACCCAGGGTGGTGTGGAGTGCAAAAAAACGATGGATTTGGGCCCAGATCTTTTGACTGGGGGAGTGTGTGACATTGATCCACATTCAGTCCATCACTTGTTGTTTTTTGCAATTGCCGCCCTAAGTGCGCTGGGGATGCCCAGACGTGGGTCCCAGGCACTCCACACCACTTGGAGTCAAGCTAGCCGGGCTGAAGAGAGGTGTTACCTCGAAACCGGTCCGGTCCTCGGATGCTTGATTCCGGTCTGGGAAAGATATGGCTGTTGTAGTTCGGACTGGACTGTTCCCATGGGGCAACAGGGTCAGAGCTGATTTGCATAAAGCCATTATCTGACCCAGGGTGGTGTGGAGTGCAAAAAAACGATGGATTTGGGCCCAGATCTTTTGACTGGGGGAGTGTGTGACATTGATCCACATTCAGTCCATCACTTGTTGTTTTTTGCAATTGCCGCCCTAAGTGCGCTGGGGATGCCCAGACGTGGGTCCCAGGCACTCCACACCACTTGGAGTCAAGCTAGCCGGGCTGAAGAGAGGTGTTACCTCGAAACCGGTCCGGTCCTCGGATGCTTGATTCCGGTCTGGGAAAGATATGGCTGTTGTAGTTCGGACTGGACTGTCCCCATGGGGCAACAGGGTCAGAGCTGATTTGCATAAAGCCATTATCTGACCCAGGGTGGTGTGGAGTGCAAAAAAACGATGGATTTGGGCCCAGATCTTTTGACTGGGGGAGTGTGTGACATTGATCCACATTCAGTCCATCACTTGTTGTTTTTTGCAATTACCGTTTACATAGAGGCAGAACAGGGTCGGGGCCAGGACACAACCCTGTCTCACCCCTCTGCAGACTGGAAACCTGGATGACAGTGCCCCGTCCCTTCCGCATCTAACCTGCGCGAAGTTCCCTTCGTGGAGCCTCATCAGTACGTGCAGAATTTGGGGCGGAACGCCCAAATTCTCGAGAACTCCCCACAATTTCTTCCTTAGTACCAAATCGAATGCGGACCGGAGGTCCACAAACACCATGTAGAGGCTGCCACCCTCAATCTTTGCCGTCTTCCAGTTAAGGAGGATAAGGCGAAAGATCTGGTCCATGGTGGATGTGTTCCTTCTAAAACCCGCCTGAAAAGGGCTCAGGAACTCATGGTCCTCCATCCAACCCTGGAGATGGTCCAGTAGAAGGCGAGCAAAAAGTTTCTGGGGGACATCAATGAGACTGATCGGCCTGTAATTGGCTGGGAGCAGAGGAGAGACATTTTTAGGGCTCGGGCCTACGTCACACGAAGTGGGGCGGGGCTTCCGAGCTCTAATGGTATAAAAAAAAAAAGTTCAGTAAGGGCTGTGGGCTGCCGCATTCCAGAAAGCGCGCGTTTTTTGCGTGTGGTATTCTGCCATGTGAATGGTAATTGGTCCAGGCAAGGCTGTGTTTAAGTAAGGCAGCACGCCATAGGGCATTGGAATTTTTGCAATGTCCACTTCCTGCATAAAGTGTTCGGACACGCGCAGAAGAATACATAAATCCTCAATTACCAGCTGTCCGAGGTGCCGGTAATTGAAGGCAGATGGTGCTGGGAGCGTGTGCACTGATGTGTTTTTTTTCCCTTGAGCTCTGTGTGCACGCCGGCAAACCCGCGCCTGCTCTTTGACTGAGGTAGGCTAAACAAGCATTGGCAAAGCAAATAGGACTCTCCTATACAAAATCTGTTGGTTTTGTCAGGGATATGTTTAGCCATGTTGTACAGCAGCCTGGCTAGTAGTGTAGAGTAGTGAGGGCAGAGTAGCGAGGGCAGAGTAGGGAGTGCAGAGTAGGGAGTGCAGAGTAGGGAGTGCAGAGTAGGGAGTGCAGAGTAGGGAGTGCAGAGTGCAGAGTAGGGAGTGCAGAGTAGGGAGTGCAGAGTGCAGAGTAGTGAGGGCAGAGTAGTGAGTGCAGAGTAGTGAGGGCAGAGTGCAGAGTAGTGAGGGCAGAGTGCAGAGTAGGGAGGGCAGAGTGCAGAGTAGTGAGGGCAGAGTAGTGAGGGCAGAGTAGTGAGGGCAAAGTAGTGAGGGCAGAGTGCAGAGTAGTGAGGGCAGAGTAGGGAGTGCAGAGTAGGGAGTGCAGAGTAGGGAGTGCAGAGTAGGGAGTGCAGAGTAGGGAGTGCAGAGTAGGGAGTGCAGAGTAGGGAGTGCAGAGTAGGGAGGGCAGAGTAGGGAGGGCAGAGTAGGGAGGGCAGAGTAGGGAGTGCAGAGTAGGGAGGGCAGAGTAGGGAGGGCAGAGTAGTGAGGGCAGAGTGGTGAGGGCAGAGTAGTGGGGGCAGAGTAGTGAGGGCAGAGGGCAGAGTAGTGAGGGCAGAGTAGTGAGGGCAGAGTAATGAGGGCAGAGTAGTGAGGGCTGAGTAGGGAGGGCCGAGTAGGGAGGGCAGAGTAGGGAGGGCAGAGTAGGGAGGGCAGAGTAGGGAGGGCAGAGTAGGGAGTGCAGAGTAGGGAGAGGAGAAGTGAGTAGTGAGTAGAGTAGTGAGTAGTGAGTAGTGAGTAGAGTAGTGAGTAGTGAGTAGAGTAGTGAGTAGAGTAGTGAGTAGTGAGTTGAGTAGTGAGTAGAGTAGTGAGTTGTGAGTAGAGTAGTGAGTTGAGTAGTGAGTAGAGTAGTGAGTAGAGTAGTGAGTAGTGAGTAGAGTAGTGAGTAGTGAGTAGAGTAGTGAGTAGAGTAGTGAGTAGTGAGTAGAGTAGTGAGTAGTGAGTAGAGTAGTGAGTAGAGTAGTGAGTAGAGTAGTGAGTAGAGTAGTGAGTAGAGTAGTGAGTAGTGAGTAGAGTAGTGAGTAGAGTAGTGAGTAGTGAGTAGAGTAGTGAGTAGAGTAGTGAGTAGTGAGTAGAGTAGTGAGTAGTGAGTAGAGTAGTGAGTAGTGAGTAGTGAGTTGAGTAGTGAGTAGAGTAGTGAGTAGTGAGTAGAGTAGTGAGTAGAGTAGTGAGTAGTGAGTAGAGTAGTGAGTAGAGTAGTGAGTAGTGAGTAGAGTAGTGAGTAGTGAGTAGAGTAGTGAGTAGTGAGTAGAGTAGTAAGTAGTGAGTAGAGTAGTGAGTAGTGAGTTGAGTAGTGAGTAGAGTAGTGAGTAGTGAGTAGAGTAGTGAGTAGTGAGTAGAGTAGTGAGTAGAGTAGTGAGTAGTGAGTAGAGTAGTGAGTAGAGTAGTGAGTAGTGAGTAGAGTAGTGAGTAGTGAGTAGTGAGTAGTGAGTAGTGAGTAGTGAGTAGTGAGTAGAGTAGTGAAGAGAGTAGTGAGTAGTGAGTAGAGTAGTGAGTAGTGAGTAGAGTAGTGAGTAGTGAGTTGAGTAGTGAGTAGAGTAGAGTAGTGAGTAGTGAGTAGAGTAGTGAGTAGTGAGTAGAGTAGTGAGTAGAGTAGTGAGTAGAGTAGTGAGTAGTGAGTAGTGAGTTGAGTAGTGAGTTGAGTAGTGAGTAGAGTAGTGAGTAGAGTAGTGAGTAGAGTAGTGAGTAGAGTAGTGAGTAGTGAGTAGAGTAGTGAGTAGTGAGTAGAGCAGTGAGTACAGTAGTGAGTAGAGTAGTGAGTAGTGAGTAGAGTAGTGAGTAGTGAGTAGAGTAGTGAGTAGTGAGTAGAGTAGTGAGTAGAGTAGTGAGTAGTGAGTAGAGTAGTGAGTAGTGAGTAGTGAGTAGAGTAGTGAGTAGAGTAGTGAGTAGAGTAGTGAGTAGTGAGTAGAGTAGTGAGTAGTGAGTAGAGTAGTGAGTAGTGAGTAGTGAGTAGAGTAGTGAGTAGAGTAGTGAGTAGAGTAGTGAGTAGTGAGTAGAGTAGTGAGTAGTGAGTAGAGTAGTGAGTAGTGAGTAGTGAGTAGTGAGTAGTGAGTAGAGTAGTGAGTAGTGAGTAGTGAGTAGAGTAGTGAGTAGTGAGTAGAGTAGTGAGTAGTGAGTAGTGAGTAGAGTAGTGAGTAGTGAGTAGAGTAGTGAGTAGTGAGTAGTGAGTAGTGAGTAGAGTAGTGAGTAGAGTAGTGAGTTGAGTAGTGAGTAGTGAGTTGAGTAGTGAGTAGTGAGTTGAGTAGTGAGTTGAGTAGTGAGTAGAGTAGTGAGTAGAGTAGTGAGTAGTGAGTAGAGTAGTGAGTAGAGCAGTGAGTAGTGAGTAGAGTAGTGAGTAGTGAGTAGAGTAGTGAGTAGAGTAGTGAGTAGTGAGTAGAGTAGTGAGTAGTGAGTAGTGAGTAGTGAGTAGTGAGTAGAGTAGTGAGTAGAGTAGTGAGTAGTGAGTAGAGTAGTGAGTAGTGAGTAGAGTAGTGAGTAGTGAGTAGAGTAGTGAGTGGAGAGTAGAGTAGTGAGTGGAGAGTAGTGAGTAGTGAGCAGAGTAGTGAGTAGTGAGCAGAGTAGTGAGTAGTGAGCAGAGTAGTGAGTAGTGAGTGCAGAGTAGTGAGTAGAGTAGTGAGTAGTGAGTAGAGTAGTGAGTAGTGAGTAGAAAGTAGTGAGTAGTGAGTAGAGTAGTGAGTAGAGTAGTGAGTAGTGAGTAGAGTAGTGAGTAGTGAGTAGTGAGTAGTGAGTAGTGAGTAGAGTAGTGAGTAGAGTAGTGAGTAGTGAGTAGAGTAGTGAGTAGTGAGTAGAGTAGTGAGTAGTGAGTAGAGTAGTGAGTGGAGAGTAGAGTAGTGAGTGGAGAGTAGTGAGTAGTGAGCAGAGTAGTGAGTAGTGAGCAGAGTAGTGAGTAGTGAGCAGAGTAGTGAGTAGTGAGTGCAGAGTAGTGAGTAGAGTAGTGAGTAGTGAGTAGAGTAGTGAGTAGTGAGTAGAAAGTAGTGAGTAGTGAGTAGAGTAGTGAGTAGAGTAGTGAGCAGAGTAGTGAGTAGTGAGCAGAGTAGTGAGTAGTGAGCAGAGTAGTGAGTAGTGAGTGCAGAGTAGTGAGTAGTGAGTAGAGTAGTGAGTAGAGTAGTGAGGTGAGTAGTGAGGTGAGTAGTGAGTAGAGTAGTGAGTAGAGTAGTGAGGTGAGTAGTGAGGTGAGTAGTGAGGTGAGTAGTGAGTAGAGTAGTGAGTAGTGAGCAGAGTAGTGAGTAGTGAGTGCAGAGTAGTGAGTGCAGAGTAGTGAGGGCAGAGTAGGGAGTGCAGAGTAGGGAGTGCAGAGTAGGGAGTGCAGAGTAGGGAGTGCAGAGTAGGGAGTGCAGAGTAGGGAGTGCAGAGTAGGGAGGGCAGAGTAGGGAGTGCAGAGTAGTGGGGCAGAGTAGTGAGGGCAGAGGGCAGAGTAGTGAGGGCAGAGGGCAGAGTAGTGAGGGCAGAGTTGTGAGGGCAGAGTAGTGAGGGCAGAGTAGGGAGGGCAGAGTAGGGAGGGCAGAGTAGGGAGGGCAGAGTAGGGAGGGCAGAGTAGGGAGGGCAGAGTAGGGAGTGCAGAGTAGGGAGTGCATAGGTGAGTAGAGTAGTGAGCAGTGAGTAGTGAGTAGAGTAGTGAGTAGAGTAGTGAGTAGAGTAGTGAATAGAGTAGTGAGTAGAGTAGTGAGTAGAGTAGTGAGTAGAGTAGTGAGTAGTGAGTAGTGAGTAGAGTAGTGAGTAGAGTAGTGAGTAGTGAGTAGTGAGTAGAGTAGTGAGTAGTGAGTAGTGAGGTGAGTAGTGAGTAGTGAGTAGTGAGTAGTGAGTAGAGTAGTGAGTAGAGTAGTGAGTAGAGTAGTGAGTAGAGTAGTGAGTAGTGAGTGCAGAGTAGTGAGTAGTGAGTGCAGAGTAGTGAGTGCAGTGTAGTGAGTAGTGAGTAGAGTAGTGAGTAGAGTAGTGAGTAGAGTAGTGAGTAGAGTAGTGAGTAGAGTAGTAGAGTAGTGAGTAGTGAATAGAGTAGTGAGTAGTGAGTAGAGTAGTGAGTAGTGAGTAGAGTAGTGAGTAGTGAGTAGAGTAGTGAGTAGTGAGTAGTGAGTAGAGTAGTGAGTAGAGTAGTGAGTAGAGTAGTGAGTAGAGTAGTGTGCAGAGTAGTGAGTAGTGAGTAGAGTAGTGAGTAGTGAGTAGAGTAGTGAGTAGAGTAGTGAGTAGAGTAGTGAGTAGAGTAGTGAGTAGAGTAGTGAGTAGTGAGTAGAGTAGTGAGTAGAGTAGTGAGTAGTGAGTAGAGTAGTGAGTAGAGTAGTGAGTAGTGAGTAGAGTAGTGAGTAGTGAGTAGAGTAGTGAGTAGTGAGTAGTGAGTTGAGTAGTGAGTAGAGTAGTGAGTAGTGAGTAGAGTAGTGAGTAGAGTAGTGAGTAGAGTAGTGAGTAGAGTAGTGAGTAGTGAGTAGAGTAGTGAGTAGTGAGTAGAGTAGTGAGTAGTGAGTAGAGTAGTGAGTAGTGAGTAGAGTAGTGAGTAGTGAGTAGAGTAGTGAGTAGAGTAGTGAGTAGAGTAGTGAGTAGTGAGTAGAGTAGTGAGTAGAGTAGTGAGTAGTGAGTAGAGTAGTGAGTAGTGAGTAGTGAGTAGTGAGTAGTGAGTAGTAAGTAGTGAGTTGAGTAGTGAGTAGAGTAGTGAGTAGAGTAGTGAGTAGTGAGTAGAGTAGTGAGTAGTGAGTAGAGTAGTGAGTAGTGAGTTGAGTAGTGAGTAGAGTAGAGTAGTGAGTAGTGAGTAGAGTAGTGAGTAGTGAGTAGAGTAGTGAGTAGAGTAGTGAGTAGAGTAGTGAGTAGAGTAGTGAGTAGAGAGTAGTGAGTTGAGTAGTGAGTTGAGTAGTGAGTAGAGTAGTGAGTAGAGTAGTGAGTAGAGTAGTGAGTAGTGAGTAGAGCAGTGAGTACAGTAGTGAGTAGAGTAGTGAGTAGTGGGTAGAGTAGTGAGTAGTGAGTAGTGAGTAGTGAGTAGAGTAGTGAGTAGTGAGTAGAGTAGTGAGTTGAGTAGTGAGTAGAGTAGTGAGTAGTGAGTAGAGTAGTGAGTAGTGAGTAGTGAGTAGTGAGTAGAGTAGTGAGTAGTGAGTAGTGAGTAGTGAGTAGTGAGTAGAGTAGTGAGTAGAGTAGTGAGTAGTGAGTAGAGTAGTGAGTAGTGAGTAGTGAGTAGTGAGTAGTGAGTAGTGAGTAGTGAGTAGTGAGTAGTGAGTAGAGTAGTGAGTAGTGAGTAGTGAGTAGTGAGTAGAGTAGTGAGTAGAGTAGTGAGTAGAGTAGTGAGTAGTGAGTAGAGTAGTGAGTAGAGTAGTGAGTAGTGAGTAGAGTAGTGAGTAGTGAGTAGAGTAGTGAGTAGTGAGTAGTGAGTAGTGAGTAGTGAGTAGAGTAGTGAGTAGTGAGTAGTGAGTAGAGTAGTGAGTAGTGAGTAGTGAGTAGAGTAGTGAGTAGTGAGTAGTGAGTAGAGTAGTGAGTAGTGAGTAGAGTAGTGAGTAGTGAGTAGAGTAGTGAGTAGAGTAGTGAGTTGAGTAGTGAGTTGAGTAGTGAGTTGAGTAGTGAGTTGAGTAGTGAGTAGTGAGTTGAGTAGTGAGTTGAGTAGTGAGTAGAGTAGTGAGTAGAGTAGTGAGTAGTGAGTAGAGTAGTGAGTAGAGCAGTGAGTAGTGAGTAGAGTAGTGAGTAGTGAGTAGAGTAGTGAGTAGAGTAGTGAGTAGTGAGTAGAGTAGTGAGTAGTGAGTAGAGAGTAGTGAGTAGTGAGTAGAGTAGTGAGTAGAGTAGTGAGTAGTGAGTAGAGTAGTGAGTAGTGAGTAGAGTAGTGAGTAGTGAGTAGAGTAGTGAGTGGAGAGTAGAGTAGTGAGTGGAGAGTAGTGAGTAGTGAGCAGAGTAGTGAGTAGTGAGCAGAGTAGTGAGTAGTGAGCAGAGTAGTGAGTAGTGAGTGCAGAGTAGTGAGTAGAGTAGTGAGTAGTGAGTAGAGTAGTGAGTAGTGAGTAGAAAGTAGTGAGTAGTGAGTAGAGTAGTGAGTAGAGTAGTGAGCAGAGTAGTGAGTAGTGAGCAGAGTAGTGAGTAGTGAGCAGAGTAGTGAGTAGTGAGTGCAGAGTAGTGAGTAGTGAGTAGAGTAGTGAGTAGAGTAGTGAGGTGAGTAGTGAGGTGAATAGTGAGTAGAGTAGTGAGTAGAGTAGTGAGGTGATTAGTGAGGTGAGTAGTGAGGTGAGTAGTGAGTAGAGTAGTGAGTAGTGAGCAGAGTAGTGAGTAGTGAGTGCAGAGTAGTGAGTGCAGAGTAGTGAGGGCAGAGTAGGGAGTGCAGAGTAGGGAGTGCAGAGTAGGGAGTGCAGAGTAGGGAGTGCAGAGTAGGGAGTGCAGAGTAGGGAGTGCAGAGTAGGGAGGGCAGAGTAGGGAGTGCAGAGTAGTGGGGCAGAGTAGTGAGGGCAGAGGGCAGAGTAGTGAGGGCAGAGGGCAGAGTAGTGAGGGCAGAGTTGTGAGGGCAGAGTAGTGAGGGCAGAGTAGGGAGGGCAGAGTAGGGAGGGCAGAGTAGGGAGGGCAGAGTAGGGAGGGCAGAGTAGGGATGGCAGAGTAGGGAGGGCAGAGTAGGGAGGGCAGAGTAGGGAGTGCAGAGTAGGGAGTGCAGAGTAGGGAGTGCAGAGTAGGGAGTGCATAGGTGAGTAGAGTAGTGAGTAGTGAGTAGTGAGTAGAGTAGTGAGTAGAGTAGTGAGTAGAGTAGTGAGTAGAGTAGTGAGTAGAGTAGTGAGTAGTGAGTAGTGAGTAGAGTAGTGAGTAGAGTAGTGAGTAGAGTAGTGAGTAGTGAGTAGTGAGTAGTGAGGTGAGTAGTGAGTAGTGAGTAGTGAGTAGAGTAGTGAGTAGAGTAGTGAGTAGAGTAGTGAGTAGTGAGTGCAGAGTAGTGAGTAGTGAGTGCAGAGTAGTGAGTAGTGAGTGCAGTGTAGTGAGTAGTGAGTAGAGTAGTGAGTAGAGTAGTGAGTAGAGTAGTGAGTAGTGAGTAGAGTAGTGAGTAGTGAGTAGTGAGTAGTGAGTAGTGAGTAGAGTAGTGAGTAGTGAGTAGAGTAGTGAGTAGTGAGTAGAGTAGTGAGTAGTGAGTAGTGAGTAGAGTAGTGAGTAGTGAGTAGAGTAGTGAGTAGTGAGTAGAGTAGTGAGTAGAGTAGTGTGCAGAGTAGTGTGCAGAGTAGTGAGTAGTGAGTGCAGAGTAGTGAGTAGTGAGTAGAGTAGTGAGTAGTGAGTGCAGAGTAGTGAGTAGAGTAGTGAGTAGAGTAGTGAGTAGAGTAGTGAGTAGAGTAGTGAGTAGAGTAGTGTGCAGAGTAGTGAGTAGTGAGTGCAGAGTAGTGAGCAGTGAGTAGAGTAGTGAGTAGTGAGTAGAGTAATGAGTAGAGTAGTGAGTAGAGTAGTGAGTAGAGTAGAGTAGTGAGTAGAGTAGTGAGTAGTGAGTAGAGTAGTGAGTAGAGTAGTGAGTAGTGAGTGCAGAGTAGTGAGTAGTGAGTGCAGAGTAGTGAGTAGTGAGTAGAGTAGTGAGTAGAGTAGTGAGTAGTGAGTGCAGAGTAGTGAGTAGTGAGTACAGAGTAGTGAGTAGAGCAGTGAGTAGTGAGTAGAGCAGTGAGTAGAGTAGTGAGTAGTGAGTGCAGAGTAGTGAGTGCAGAGTAGTGAGTAGAGTAGTGAGTAGAGTAGTGAGTAGTGAGTAGAGTAGTGAGTAGTGAGTAGTGAGTAGAGTAGTGAGTAGTGAGTAGAGTAGTGAGTAGTGAGTAGAGTAGTGAGTAGTGAGTAGTGAGTAGAGTAGTGAGTAGTGAGTAGAGTAGTGAGTAGTGAGTAGAGTAGTGTGCAGAGTAGTGTGCAGAGTAGTGAGTAGTGAGTGCAGAGTAGTGAGTAGTGAGTAGAGTAGTGAGTAGTGAGTGCAGAGTAGTGAGTAGAGTAGTGAGTAGAGTAGTGAGTAGAGTAGTGAGTAGAGTAGTGAGTAGAGTAGTGTGCAGAGTAGTGTGCAGAGTAGTGAGTAGTGAGTGCAGAGTAGTGAGCAGTGAGTAGAGTAGTGAGTAGTGAGTAGAGTAATGAGTAGAGTAGTGAGTAGTGAGTGCAGAGTAGTGAGTAGTGAGTAGAGTAGTGAGTAGAGTAGAGTAGTGAGTAGAGTAGTGAGTAGTGAGTAGAGTAGTGAGTAGAGTAGTGAGTAGTGAGTGCAGAGTAGTGAGTAGTGAGTGCAGAGTAGTGAGTAGTGAGTGCAGAGTAGTGAGTAGTGAGTAGAGTAGTGAGTAGAGTAGTGAGTAGTGAGTGCAGAGTAGTGAGTAGTGAGTGCAGAGTAGTGAGTAGAGCAGTGAGTAGTGAGTAGAGCAGTGAGTAGAGTAGTGAGTAGTGAGTGCAGAGTAGTGAGTAGAGTAGTGAGTAGAGTAGTGAGTAGTGAGTAGAGTAGTGAGTAGTGAGTAGTGAGTAGAGTAGTGAGTAGAGTAGTGAGTAGAGTAGTGAGTAGAGTAGTGAGTAGAGTAGTGAGTAGAGTAGTGAGTAGAGTAGTGAGTAGAGTAGTGTGCAGAGTAGTGAGTGCAGAGTAGTGAGTAGTGAGTGCAGAGTAGTGAGTAGTGAGTAGAGTAGTGAGTAGTGAGTAGAGTAGTGAGTAGAGTAGTGAGTAGAGTAGTGAGTAGTGAGTGCAGAGTAGTGAGTAGTGAGTAGAGTAGTGAGTAGAGTAGAGTAGTGAGTAGTGAGTAGAGTAGTGAGGTGAGTAGTGAGTAGAGTAGTGAGGTGAGTAGAGTAGTGAGTAAAGTAGTGAGTGCAGAGTAGTGAGTAGAGAAGTGAGTAGAGTAGTGAGTAGTGAGTAGAGTAGTGAGTAGTGAGTAGAGTAGTGAGTAGTGAGTAGAGTAGTGAGTAGTGAGTAGAAAGTAGTGAGTAGAGTAGTGAGTAGTGAGTAGAGTAGTGAGTGGAGAGTAGTGAGTAGTGAGCAGAGTAGTGAGTAGTGAGCAGAGTAGTGAGTAGTGAGCAGAGTAGTGAGTAGTGAGCAGAGTAGTGAGTAGTGAGCAGAGTAGTGAGTAGTGAGTGCAGAGTAGTGAGTAGAGTAGTGAGTAGAGTAGTGAGTAGAGTAGTGAGGTGAGTAGTGAGGTGAGTAGTGAGGTGAGTAGTGAGTAGAGTAGTGAGTAGTGAGCAGAGTAGTGAGTAGAAAGTAGTGAGTAGAGTAGTGAGTAGAGTAGTGAGTAGAGTAGTGAGTAGTGAGTAGAGTAGTGAGTAGTGAGTAGAGTAGTGGGTAGAGTAGTGGGTAGAGTAGTGGGTAGAGTAGTGGGTAGAGTAGTGGGTAGAGTAGTGAGTAGAGTAGTGAGTAGAGTAGTGAGTAGAGTAGTGAGTAGAGTAGTGAGTAGAGTAGTGAGTAGAGTAGTGAGTGCAGAGTAGTGAGTAGTGAGTAGAGTAGTGAGTAGAGTAGTGAGTAGTGAGTGCAGAGTAGTGAGTAGAGTAGTGAGTAGTGAGTAGAGTAGTGAGTAGTGAGTAGAGTAGTGAGTAGTGAGTAGAGAGTAAAGTAGTGAGTGCAGAGTAGTGCGTATAGTAGTCAGTAGTGAGTAGAGTAGTGAGTAGAGTAGTGAGGTGAGTAGAGTAGTGAGTAAAGTAGTGAGTGCAGAGTAGTGAGTAGTGAGTAGAGTAGTGAGTATAGTAGTCAGTAGTGAGTAGAGTAGTGAGTAGAGTAGTGAGTAGAGTAGTGAGTGCAGAGTAGTGAGTAGTGAGTAGAGTAGTGAGTAGAGTAGTGAGTAGTGAGTAGAGTAGTGAGTAGAGTAGTGAGTAGTGAGTAGAGTAGTGAGTAGTGAGTAGAGAGTAAAGTAGTGAGTGCAGAGTAGTGAGTAGAGAAGTGAGTAGTGAGTAGAGTAGTGAGTAGTGAGTGCAGAGTAGTGAGTGGAGAGTAGTGAGTAGAGTAGTGAGTAGTGAGCTGAGTAGTGAGTGCAGAGTAGTGAGTAGAGTAGTGAGTAGAGTAGTGAGTAGAGTAGTAAGTAGTGAGTGCAGAGTAGTGAGTAGTGAGTAGAGTAGAGTAGTGAGTAGGACATCACAGGCAGCAGCTGTGCAAGCTTCTTACACTCAGTAGGAGACCACAGGCAGCTGAGTTGCAAGCTTCTCCCACTCACAAGAAGGACATCACAAACAGCAGCGGTGCAAGCTTCTCACACTCACAAGAAGGACATCACAAACAGCAGCGGTGCAAGCTTCTCACACTCACAAGGAGACCACAGGCAGCTGAGGTGCAAGCTTCTCCCACTCACAAGAAGGACATCACAAGCAGCAGCGGTGCAAGCTTCTCACACTCACAAGAACGACATCACAGGCAGCAGCAGTGCAAGCTACTTACACTCACAAGGAGACGACAGGCAGCAGAGGTGCAAGCTTCTCACACTCGCAAGAACGACATCACAAGCAGCAGTGGTGCAAGCTTCCCTTACACACTCACAGCAGGTACTGTGCCAAGGCAGCAGCAGCAACAGAGCAAGAGTCCCTTACAAAGAACAGGCACAGCACAGAGATGCACAATGCAATCTTCTCATACTCACAGGCAGCAGCGGTGCAAGCTTCTGACACTCACACGAAGGACATCACAGGCAGCAGCTGTGCAAGCTTGTTACACTCACAAGGAGACCACAGGCAGCTGAGGTGCAAGCTTCTCCCACTCACAAGAAGGACATCACAAGCAGCAGCGGTGCAAGCTTCCCTCACACACTCACAGCAGGTACTGTGCCAAGGCAGCAGCAGCAACAGAGCAAGAGTCCCTTATAAAGAACAGGCACAGCACAGAGATGCACAATGCAACTTCTCATACTCACAGGCAGCAGCTGTGCAAGCTTCTCACACTCACAAGAACAACATCACAGGCAGCAGCAGTGCAAGCTTCTTACACTCACAAGAAGGACATCACAGGCAGCAGCAGTGCAAGCTTCTTACACTCACAAGGAGACCACAGGCAGCAGAGGTGCAAGCTTCTCCCACTCACAAGAGGACATCACAAGCAGCAGCGGTGCAAGCTTCTCACACTCACAAGAACGACATCACAGGCAGCAGCAGTGCAAGCTTCTTACACTCACAAGGAGACCACAGGCAGCAGAGGTGCAAGCTTCTCACACTCACAAGAAGGACAACACGGGCAGTAACGGTGCAATATTCTCACACTCACAAGGAGATCACTGGCAGTACACACCACATGAACACACTCCATAACACATAGCAACAATACATTGGCATTTACAATGCCATTAGCTCAAACTCAAATAAATCCGAGCCCGATTGCATTTCTAATGCTTGTTAAAAATCGGAACTATCTCTGCTCCCAGCCAAGTGCAGGGGATCACCATGCCCCTTAAGATCGCATTGAAAATGATAAGCAAGTAAGGGGCCCATATCTCGGGTTGGTGCTTGAATAGGTCTCCAGGAAGCTTGTCAAGACCTGGAGCCTTCCCCAGTGCAAGTCTCTCTATTACGTTATGGACTTCCCTCAGTGTAAACTCAAGTGGATCAAATTGTTCAACTAGAGTTGGGGAGCCAGCCTCAATAGACAGAATAGATCCATCACAATATAATTCTTTAAAATGGGCTTCCCATACTGAGGCAGCGATATTAGGTTCTACAGCCTCTCTCGGGTCCCCTGAACCTGTATTTACTAGGGACCAGAACCTTCGTGTATCTCTAGCTTCAAGGGCCGATGTTAAGTTGTGCCATCTGTCCCAGTCCCATTCGTTCTTTGCAAGTGCTATTTCTTTTTTATAGTGGCATCTCAGTTCATGCATTTTATGCTTGTTAAAACCAGATTTGACCGCTGCTATCAACTCAGCCTTAGCCTTTCTGCAGGCAGAGTTGTACCAGGCTGAGGTTGGTGTCCTCTTTTTCCTTGGGGTGGACACAGGGTTAAAGACATCTCCCAACCCACACACTAAATCTGCATAAATACGCCTTAATTTCTCATTATAATCGGCGGATATGGGTTGATTAATCAGAATGTCCACCTCCACAAATCTTGGAAGGGCCAAATCATAAATTTTCCCAACATTCTCTGAGGAGTCCACTATTTTCCCCCATTTTACCCTGCGCCTATTATTTGATAGTATTAGCTTCCCTGCGGCAGAATCGTTTGTTTCAGGGATGGGCCTTTCCATGAGCCCCGGGAAGACCATTTCCAGACGAAGGGCATTATGATCACTGTCAGCCCTCGCAATTACACTAAAGTCCAGGACTTTGGACCACATACATGTCTCAACTAAAATGTAGTCTATACGTGATTCGTGTCCCTTCTTGTTAAAGGTACACATTGATGGGCTATCTGATGGTGTGCGCCCATTGCAGGCTCTCATGACATTATTTAGGGTGAGAGACATAATCTGGATCGCCAGGGGAGACCAACATTTAGGATTTGGCGATTGACACAGTGGAATCCCCCAATAATCGTCCTCACCCATGAGGGCGCCCTCCTTTGGACCCAAAAGTGGCTCGAACTGACAGTTAACATCACCTGCTACAAGAAGCTTATAATCTCTTGGCAGTGACCCTAAAAAATATGATAATTCATCTATGGTAGGGGATTCCATGGTCAAACTAACTGGGCGTGAATAAACATTCACCACTGCTAATTTGTAACCATTTGGCCATTTCAGGAGAACACACTGTACATCAAGCGAGTGCGTAGGCATATACTCTGCAGTACAGCCCAAGTCAGTGGCCACCCAGATTGCAAGGCCGCCTGACGGGCGTCATTTTCCTCCCCACCTAGCGGAAACATAAAATGTTGCAAAGCCCTGCCTGGGGTAATCCCCCCTAGCCCATGTCTCCTAAAAAAGACAGATATCATTATTATCCACCAAGGAACCCCATTCTATGGAATTAAACTTGTTTACTAGGCCTGCAACATTCCAAGATAGTATGGTTAGCCTCTTTGGCTCTGGAACGTCCGTACACCCCCGCCTGGGCTCCCTCCTCACAATGTGACTGGGTGGAGAGCTCCCCATCCAGAGATTCTGGATCAGCCAGATCCTCAAAGTCTAGTACCTGAACATATCCTTTGGTGGTGGCTATAATAGAATCTGACTGCAAAGTTAAAGAGTCACTCTTTTGCATCTCTTTGGCCCTGCTTTCCACCATTAAATGCCTGAGTGAGTACTCTTCTCTTCGGCCTGCTCACTGCAGTGCAGTCAGTCTACCGCATCCAAACAACTGAACCTGTTCTGCAGGGCTGGATAGCTCAGTGCTAGTGTCTGGTCGGGCGTGGCCCTTTCTTGTCTAGATCCTAACCGGTTATGCACTAGGGACCATCCATCTACCCTATCTTGTGGATTAGCGGTGGATAGAAAAAGGATAGGGGGTAAGGTCGAATTGTCGAGCTAGTACTGCTGTGACTCCATTTGCAAATATGCTCAACAGTGCGTGGGTCCCTAAAATTGACCAGGACGCAATCACCTACTACAGTCTTAGGCCCTCGTCCCACCCATGGGGCCCTTCGCACCATCAGTAGTTCACTAGTGACATGAGGAGGCAGCGGCCTATTCATATTCAACCAGTGGGTCACTTTGTTTTTTAAAGACCAGTACGATTCCTTTTCCATATTACTTAGTTCAGGAATACCAGTTAAAACCACCAGATAAGGACTAGTTTCCGGTGGTAAGTCAATACTGGGGATCACCCTAGGTAAATCCATTCACAAACTCCTTCTCATTGCTTTCCTGTTCACGTTTGAGCAGCTCAAATGCCAACTCCTGTTTTTACCTTGCTGTTCATTGTCACCTTTGACACTTGTAACAGCTCCCCTGGTTTAAGCATTTCTGGTTTCTTCTAACCTTGAAGATTGGAGCATTTTTGTGAGTTGGGGTGGGTTTGCTATCGCCATAATATCTGTCCATCTCCCTAAAACTGGTGCTGCTTACAGGGCCTGGTTCTGGCCCTGAAAGACAACTTAAAAAAGCACGTCTTAAGTTCTTCATAAAGTACATAAAGTTCTGCAGGATGCAGCTTTTTTGTGAAACAGAATGAGGGGTTCACTGTAATGCCCATCTATTATATTATACATGCAGATAAGGCAAACAAACAATGATTCATATAATTTAATATTCAACAATATCAGTAATGTAGTCCTTAAGAGAATCTATCACAACCAATAATGTATCCAACATATCCCTGCAACATATGTGTGCATATTCATCTCCCCCCCCCCCCTTTTTTCTACCTTTACATGGTATCTGACTTAACTTTGTCCGTTTGGGGCCCAGGATGCTATTTTGTGACTGAATGTTCATTTGGTAGAGCGAGAGGAGGTGTTCATTGTCCACAGGAGATGCACCATTTCTACCTTGCCATATCTCTTAAATTGAGGGTTACCTCATATCCTCTCCTTTAGCTCCCCTACTCCCCTCTGTCAGCGCACTCACTCTGCAGGGTTCAGCAGAAGTCAAATAATGGCCCGATAGTCAAGAGGCCATGGTTCTCACTCCTTCTACAACACTTGTTGCAGACAAAGGGCCTGGTTTAGAGTTGGCTGGACAAGTTATTGCCTCAAAACAAGACATATGTCCTGACTGCCTTTTCACAAGGACATCATGCACTTTAAATAGGGCGGACAGGATGTCTGTCACTTCTGTGACAGAATAAACCATTCGCTGGAATCCAAATTGGTCCCTTGGTGTACACTGTGTCCAGTATTGTCTTATGGGCTTAAATGATCTTGTGGTTTGTGGGTCTCTCACTGCTTTAAGGCCACCGCCATGCAGGACTTGTTAGCTGTGCCTTGTGCAAATCTCCCTTCCAGGCAGGACTTCTGTCAGCTGTGCCTTGTGCAGATCTTTCTTCAGGGCATGGACTTCTTTCCTCAATGTCAGTTCAAAGGTCAGGTAAGGCAGAACTGGTCTAGGGCGTCTTCTTTGTTGGAATTCAACTGGTCTAGCCACAGAGCTCAAGCTGTGAGATGAAGGGGAATATGGATTTTCTGAGCTCTTTGGGACATTGAGACAACCCTATCGCATCCTCCATTTACTACAAGACTCAAGACGTTGACGCTACAAGTACTGCTCCAAGGTACAATTCTACCCCTGTATCTGAATAGATCCTGGGAAATGGCAACTAGAGAATAAAGGTCCTGCCTGTAACAGCACATTGCAGAAAGCTTTTCAGGAACTTCGAGGTGAATGGACTTTCTCTATCCGTCGTACCTGAAGACAGTAATCCCTGCTAACATCTATCCTCTTTGGACAAGGTGCTCAATTTTGCTATCAGATTCCAGCCCAGACACACACCCTCATGTCGTGTTGAGTGACGCTGGGTAGTTCTCACCCAAAACAGGGCCCTTCACAAATTTCTGTTCTTTTCTTACACCCCTGGGCAGCCGTGCCAACACACAGACCAACTGCACACCCTCCATAGATTACCAATCTATTTGACAGAACTTGGCAGTCCAACCCTGAATAAAAGGTAGCATGTTTGTTAGAAAAGCTGCACCTATTAAAATAGTAACATAATGAACACAGAGCACACAATAAAATAACACGGGTCAGGCACTAGAAGAATCTGAGGCAGACAATACAATAACATAGGTCAGGTACTAAGAGAATCTGATGCAAACAATGTAATATATCGTGCAGAGGCTAGCTCTGTATGTCAAAGGTAAAGAATGGATTCACACCCAGTCATGGTATATCTGCATAGTTTAAGCCAACACGTTTTCTGCCCCTGTAGACTGTTGGTCTTGAGGACTCTATTGTGATGGGCATTGTGTGAGACTTGGCACTAGTTCAATGGGCAGATATATTATAAACAGGTAAAAAAAGGATGCCATTGCTCAGGGCCCAAATGGGTTCTTTGGATATCAAGCACTGAAATTCCAGATCTGAGCTCTTCTGTGAAATGATGACTGTCACACACTCTTCCGCAATCACCTCTGTCAAACAGGCAGGATTTAACAATAAGCTAAACCAGAAGACATATTTTGAATTTGCCTTTCAACCCAGTCTACAATTGACAAGGCAGATTTTTTTGTGTGTAATTTGGAGCAGTTGCCAACAAGAATATTGGATATTTTTGGTTCATCTCTGACAGGCTTTCTGCTCTGATGTGAAGGCAAATGGGATGGAATAGGCTACAGGAGGCTGGATGTCTATTCCACACCCTATGTCAGACATCTAGTAAACAAGAGTGTTCCTCGGAGAAGCTACCAGGGGTTGCTTTGTGAAGCAGGCCACATATACAAGGACTCACCCTCATGTAGGGACTAATACAATTTCCTATTCCTCTCAAACATGTGTTAGATAAACGAGGTTCAGTGTGACACTGATTGAAGCAAGTAGCACCTGTGGTTCTGGAAACATTTAGTAGGATTATAGAGAGGGTTTATAGAAGGGAAATATATAGAGTAAATCTCCAGAAGCTAGGAGTTTGGTAACAGGTAGATGTATGTATGTGTAACATAAAGACCAATATAGCTGAACAAATCAATATCTAACTGAGATTATTCATGTCCTAACCTCTCTTCCACTGTCACAGTAAAAAGCAGCACCAGATGGAAAGATGACTTCTCCTGCAAATGCCTCCTCAAACTGAAGACCAATAAAAACTAGTGCTGAATAGAAATGTTGTTTTCTGTTTGCACTTTGTGAGTAAAATGCAGTGCAATATGCATGGATTCTCGTTTAATTAAGACCCCTCAAAGTGTCAGTAATAATTGGTGCAATTCATTAAGGATTTCTCAGTAAATGCCCTTTGTGGTGCAAGTAAAACGCAGTGTACAGATACTCTCTACTCTAAACACTTTTAGTGTGAGTAAACATCAGTGCACCTTAGAGATCAATAAGCACCCCTTATAATGTAGTAAAAACAGGGCTTTGTGCACGGATTTCCTCTTTCGTAAAAATCCCTCTCTATGTTGTAAAAAGACAGTGCAGGGAGCGCTGTTTTGTTCCGTAAACCTCCCTGATAGTGTAATAAAGAGCAATGCACTGTACTCAGATGTTCTCCTATTACTGCCAGTTACAGTACAGGAAAAAACAGTGCAGTGTATACATATTTTCTCTGTAAAGGCACCTCATAGTGACAGTGAACAGCAGTGCAGAGTGTACAGATTTACTCTTTTGTTAACACCCCTCATTTTGATGTAAAATAGATTTCCTCCTATAGCTTTAAACGTTGCTTCTAGTTCAGTTAAAAAGTAGCAAGGTGCATATTTCCTCTTCTGTAAATGTATCTTGTAATGAAAAAATCAGCAGTGCAGAGTACGAAGATTAACTAATTTCTAACCCACCCTTCATTCTGTTGTAAAATAGATTTCCTCCTGTAGATGCAAACACCGCTTCTAGTGCAGTTAAAAAAATAGTGCAGCGGACAGATTTCCTCTTTTGCAAACACCTCTCGTTATGTAGCAAAGAACAATGCAACGTGCACAGCTCATCTCTTATGAACATGCCACACATAGTCACATAGTGTAGTAAAAAGCTGTGCAGTATGGATGGATTTTTCACAGTGAAGAGTAAAGAGCAATGCCCCCAGATTTTCTCTTTTTTTAACAACCCCTCGAAGTGTACTAAAAAGTGATTCCGTTTGCAGGCTACAGATGTACTCTAAGCACCCTTCGCAGAATAGTCAAAGATAGAGGAGTCTACACAGAATTCATCTTTTATTTCAAATCCCCCCATAGTGCAGTAAAGAGCAGTGCAGTGTGCACACATTTTCTTTCCTGTCAACAGCCATCAGAGTAGGAAAAACTAATGCAATACACAGATTTTCTCTGAAAGACGGTTCACAGAGATTAGTAGAAAGCAGTGCACACATTTCTCACAAAGTAGGAAAAGACGGTACCATTTTCACACTTTATCCTCTGTCAATGTCCCACAAAGTGTAGTAAAAAGCAGAAGTGGGTACACATTTCGAGCAGTGTGCACAGATTCCGGAGTGTAGTGGCACTGAATTTTCATACTGCAGTAAGATGCCGTGTGGTGCATACATTACTCGTAGTGGTAATAAGCAGTGCAGCGTGCACAGATTCCTCATAGTGCAGTACGATGCAGTGCACAAATTCCTAATAGTGCATTGTGCACACATGTCTCCTAGTGTAGTAAACAGCCGTGCAGTGTGCACACATTGCTTAAAGTGCAGTGACATGCAGTGCAGTCGCACATATTATATGCAGAGAGAGTCCTCATAGTGCAGTAAGACGCAGTGCACACAGATCACTTATTCAACACAAATGATAACCACAAACACCTCTTGGGCCGAAGCGAAAGACACCCCCCGGGTCCCCGTACAAACCTGTGGAGACATTTCCAGGCTCTCTCCTCCCCCTGGGGAGAGGCAGGTGCACATTTGGGGCCTTCGGGCGGCGAGGGAAAGAGGTGGAGGCTGTGGTCTAGATGAAGATAACTGCACAGACAAATAAGAATCTTTCCTCCTCCGCAAGAGAGTGAGGCCGGAAGTGATGTCAACATTTCCTACTGGTGCTGTCTCTGCCGCCGTTGATCCAGAAGAGGAAAACCTTCCCCCGTTCTTAGAATGTGCTCAGGATTTCAGCAGAAGGGAGGAGCGCCCTCAGGTGGCCGCTGACAGAACCTCTTTCTCAAGTCTCCAGCAGTGAACAAACATGTTTCACACAAATAAGCTTTTTGGGGCAGGAAAGACCTTGGATTTTAGATGTCGTAGACCTGGTTGTTTTTAAGATTCACACAGTCCTAGTATACAGTCTCAAAAATGGCCAACAATCCTACATCGTGCATTCTTCTAACTCCACACACTCTGCTCCCTAAACTCATCAAGGCACATTCTGGAGTGTGGTTGCTGCTGCATTTTCACCTTCAGTTCATACGAGCATCTTCCAAACACTGATGTAGAGGACTGACGTGTATGTACAAAAAGGTGACAACTGGAAGTGACGGTTTGTATGTCATTAAATACACATGTCATATCTAGTGAATACATCAGACATCCTACTCTCATTCTTCACCGCCATGTTGTGTCGCAGACATGATGCTGCAGGCTGGAGATGTGGAATGAACAGGCCTTACTGCATGTCCTGTGTTCCTCGACGTCTTTCTAACTTTGATGCTTCTTCTTCGAGTCGTATCTCCCTCACAAAGCATTGTATGAACAGCTCTTTGACATTACTCTGCAGCTCTCCAAGCCTGCTAGTGCAAACAATTCAAGCTCCTCCAGATGTTTATGGGTGTGTTCTTTATTTTTTTTATTATTTTTTTTTGGCATTTAGATATGACAACCAACAAAAACAGTGCCAGGAAGGAGGGATAGCAGAGCTGGAGAGGAGCAGGGAAAGGGTGGGGAATGAAAGGGGAAGGCCATAGGATTAATCATAACATGAGAATGACAATAGCCATATGCATGTCATATTCGCCACATAGCAAATCAGAATAAAAGACCCCAAAAAACATACAAAGCCACCAGGTATTACCTGAACTCCAGTGAGGAATGCAACCTTGGACCGAACATAGGAGCAATAGAGAGACAGCACCACATGACTAGAAGTGCTTATAGCTGAAGAAACAGCCTGGCACAGCAAGGAACATAGATGTCAAAGGGGGCGAACCTGGGCAGACCCTCATTGTCAGGATTAACTCCTGAACGGTTGTCTCCCAATGCTGGATTGAAAGGGGTCCTTTGTCGCATGCAGAAGAGAAAAGGTTCCCATATATCCTTGGGACGGAAGCGGGTAGGCATCCACTCCCAAAAATTAGACCGCTGCTCCTGACAATACGCCATGCCCTGGAGCCATAACTTTATAGTGGGAGCGGCCTTACAACCCAAGTGTATGGCCACCCTTTCCTTGGCCAGGAGGACCAGCACGGCGGGGATGCGGCGTACACCAGCAGGCATCCAAGGGGATGTGAGGGATTGAGTGCCCCATGACTGTGTGGATAGTCGAGGACACTTCTGCCCAAAAAGCTGCCACTTTCGGGCAATGCCCTGCAAGATAAATGAAGGACGCCTGGGGTACGGAGTATCTAAGGCATCTGGAGTCGGCACTAAGACCCATTTTGGCAAGCTGTAAGGGAGTGCAGTAGAGGTGGTGTAAGAGGTTAAAATGAATTAAATGTAGTCTGTAGTTTGGAGAGAGTGACTGCAGCTGACTGCAGAAAAGGACCATTGAGTATCAGTTATGGGGGAGTCTGTGTCAGCTTTCCATGCTGTGCGCGCCCTGGGCACTGTGAGTGGTACAGAGGTACCCATGCTGTTATCAATTTTCGTTGTGAGGCAGTGGTGAGCATGTTTTTCCAACACAGGTACATGGGGAGGAGGCGGGGGGACTGGGAACGTATCATGTAATGTCCAGCAGGTGTCTCTGAGTTGATAGTACAGTAGAGTGTCAAGCATGGTGGGACCCAGAGATGTCGTGGACTCAAAAGGTGGGATAAAGTGGTTGTCCAGCTACAAGTCAGACTATGTTATGAGGTTACGGACACGCGCCTTCTTTCTGGCACCCGTATCCAGCAACAGTGTTTTTTTTAGGTTTATTGCAGAGTGGAATGGAGGAAGCATCGAGGCTGGATAGTTTTGCCTTCCTTCTCAGTCCCTCCAAAGCCCATCATACTCTCCCAACACTATATATATCCGCCCTTGGAGCCCTGTAGGCACATAGAGTGGCCAGAGAGCCGCCCGGTCAATTTCTACAGTGATGTGCAGCTGGAAAGGATTGGGGTTGATCCAATAGTGTAGAAATTGGGCTTGCGCACACAGGGCATTTACTGGCATATCAGGAGTCCCCAAAAACCCTGGGCAAGCAGTAAGGTGAGGAGATCCCATGACACCCATGGTTGTTTACCTGTCCAAACTAGGGCGACCGTGGCAGTCTTTAAGCATCTGACAACTAGCACAGTGAGAGGAATAGGTATGTTGAGAAAGGCCCTTGCTATAGCTATGCATCCCGCTAGGGACAGGGGCAACTTGGTCCACACCGTAAGTCCATCTTTAAAGTATGCAAATGCCCGGCCGTAGTTGGCACGTCAGAGTTCTTCAGGATCCCGGCTGGGCCAAATGCCCTGGTACCTCATCATGTCAGTCACCCATTTAAGAGAGAATTCCGAGGGAAATGGTGGTGTGGCTTCCGTAAGTGGATATGTGACAGATTTGGACCAATTAATCTGTATACCAGGATGACAGGCAAAAGGCACCACCTCACGTGTTAGGGAGTCAAGGTTTTTCTGGGGGTCACAGACATAAGAGTGATATCATTCTCATACAGCAAAGACTACCCGTCCTCTAGCTCTACAGTCAATGCCCCGATTTGTATGATGTTGCCTGAGTCTCACCACCAGGGGCTCCATAGCAATCGCAAAAAGGCTGGTCAATGATGGGCAACCTGCTGTGTACCTCATGAGATCAGAAAAGGATCTGACAGCAGCCAGTTCCGACAAATTTCCACGGCCGGAAGAGTGTAGAGGAGCTAAATGTGGCAAATGAAACGCTAACTGAGTCCAACGTAAAAAGGTGTGAACGCTCCAGGGTATCGAATGTCTTAGTGGCATCAAGCAGGGCAGCTAATGTGGTAATTTGGGGGTCGAGGTGGTGCATGTCCCCGAAGATGGTGTGGAGGTTGTGGGACTTTGGGTGGCCTGGGATGAAGCCGGAATGGTCAGCCCGAAGTATGTGGGGCAGAAGTGGCAGTAGTCAGTCAGTCAGTCAAAGTACTTTATTTCGATAATTCAATATCATAAAAAGAAGGTGACAGCATATAATACATTCAAACTATTCAAACTATTCAAAATATTCAAAGTGTACATTAAAAAAACAGTTACAATTCATATTTTAAAAATATCCCACAGAGTTCATAAAATCACTAAAAATCATTTACCATAAAAATTGCTGCCATATTACATTACTTTTTAAAAAAAAGAAAAACCTATATATACAGTAGTAAAATTTGAACAGTTACAATTTATCATTTTTCAATTTATCATTTTCTTGTTCCTAACCCTAACAGCACCTGTCAGATAACTGGCAACATGAAAAATAATTTGTGGGCTGTTAAGTAATTGCAAGTATAGGAGAGCGGGTTTGACTTGTAAGAACCCTGCCTCCTTAAGGATAGGAACAAGGAACTTGGTCCTTAATGCTGTGTAATTACCACAAAACATCAAAAGATGCATTGTATCCTGCGTTGAAAAATTATCGCAGGAACATGGTGGTGCCTTTTCAGGTTTACACCATTCAGGAAAGTGACCTAAGTTCAAGTGAATCATATTAAAACGAAAGCGTGTCAAAAGAAACCTGTGGAAAGGACGGTTGACTAAAATAAGGTAAAGTTCGGGTCCAGGGGGATTACCAACAATGAGATTACTCCTTACCGTGTTTTTTTTTAGCTCAATTTCTTCTCTATCTGTCATCAATATTTGTAGCATAGCCCCCTTTATTAATGCTATATCTTTACGGGTTATTTTGTCAGGAGTAAGAAAGAGCTCAGGTCTCCCTAATTTATTAAACCAGTGATTAACATAAGATAGCCACTTAATTCTATTTACATTATCTAATAAGAGGCAATCTTTAATGATAACATGGTTCAAAGAGAGTTCCTCATTCAGCCACATCTTCAGCCAGGATATTAAGGGGGCCACTCTGATCGCATCTGTAATAAAACCGACCCCTAGTTCTGAGTGGATTGTAAAGGATGGGGTGCACTGTGGCACTGATAGAATTGTTCTCAAAAATTTATTCTCAGTGACCTGTAGACAGTCTATTGCGCTATACCCCCAAATTGAAGACCCATATGTGGCTAAAGTCAAGCATTTAGCTTTGTAGATGTTCAACAAAGCCTTTATGGGCCTAGCCCCCAGTTTTTTGCTAAAATCCATAATTGCTGTGGAGGTTCTAGCAAAAGCCACATTTCTGTTTTTAATCTGTGGTCCCCAGTTCCCGTTCTCCTCAAAGGTAATCCCCAGATATGGGAATGTGGGGACTCTACAGATTTCCTCCTGGCCACAAAAAAACGTTTTCAAGTTTGTCTTTCTTTTACCTCTTCCCATGATCATAATTTGGGATTTCTTAACGTTAATTTTAAGATCCAGGGACTTCATGAAAAGATCGAAGGCATCCAGCAAACGTTGCAAGCCAACACCTGTCCCCGCCAGAAGGACAGCGTCATCCGCATACAGGAGAACAGGAATACCTAGTTCCCCTATATGCGGAATATCAGACGCGGCCTCCCTGAGAACCGGCTCAAGGGCATTAATATAAACTGTAAACAAAAGTGGGGCCATAATGCATCCCTGCCTGACTCCCCTTTCGGATTTAAAATGACTAGAACAACGCCCCTCTGTAGTCACCCTAACTGAAGTTAAAAGATCAGAATGCAGGTCGGCTAGGAAATTAACCAAAACGGGGTCAAGACCTAGGTCGATTAGAATCGACCAAAGTTTTGTGCGATTTACAAGATCAAATGCTGAGGACAGGTCCATGAATCCCAAATATAGGGACCCATCCTTAGCCTTGGTATATTTATCTACCAGTAATTGTAAATTAAGGCACTGATCCAAAGTACCTCTTTTGGATCTGAATCCATATTGAGCATTTGACAATATACCTTTATCGTCCAGCCACTCCTGTAATTTATACAGGATAACCCGACCCAAAACCTTAACAGAAGAATCTATCAAGGATATCGGTCGGTAACAAGCAGGGTCTACCCTGTTACCTTTTTTGAAGACTGGAACAATAATGGATTCTTTCCAGGATGCTGGGATGTTGTCATGCTTTAACGCATTAAAAACCTTGCATAAGATCTTCGACCATAATTTTGGGGCGTGTTTAAAAATATCGGCGGGGACCCCATCGGGGCCCGGAGCCTTATTTATCGATGTTTGTTCTATCGCCCTTTCAACTTCTTTCACATTGAATATAACACAGGAACCCTCCTTTAAGTAAATAAACTCATTTAAAGAGTCATGTTGTACCGTCTTAGCATATATGCTGCCAAAGTGTTTGATCCATGCCTCGTCGGGTATGTTAGACTCAAGAGGACGGGTATCCTCATTTGAGAAAAGTGGCTGGTTAACAACTTCCCAGAACTGGCTGCTATTTTTTAATGTCATAGGATCAAGCAATTTAGACCAGGCAATTTCTTTTAACTCGTTCTTCCTAGTTAAAATTGTCTTCTTATAGTGTACTCTTGACTTAGCTATTGAGGCACGATCTTTAGGACTGGTCTTTAAAGCCCTAAGTAAATCGGCATGAGCCTTAGTACATGCATGATCGAACCATCTCTTCACATGAGGTTTGGAAGGTCCTTTTGCCCCAGTTAAACTTTGATTAATTTGTTTACAAATATTGTCAAACGCCACAATTACTTGAATGTCTAATGCCCCTGAGTCAAGGCAGATAGCTACATCACCCTCCGCCCTAACCAGGACTTCCTCGACAATATTTCTGGGATTTATGTTCGTCCACTTTAACCTACGGCCTTGATCTATAGGAGTCACATTTCGGCCACCCATTTTAGACGATAATTTCATGGTTAAGAAATCCCTGGACACTACATCCATCACAACTGGATTATGGTCACTGAAGGCTGAGACCACTGTATTATATCTTAACAGTTTACCTAATATAAAACAGGACATAAAAAAAAAATCAATAATTGTGCCATCACCCAATCCTTTAAAAGTAGGGATTCTAACTTCACTGTCACCGCAACCAGATTCATAAAGATTCCATACCGCCAAGAAATCCTCAAGTGCCTCCCCTCTTTTTGAGTGTTCAAAGTGCGTCGCAGTAGAACAGGGGGGGCCCTCTTCCACTGAGTTAGCGCACGACTGGTTACAGGGGTGAATATTGAAGTCTCCTAAAAGAATTATCTCGAAACAGTTTACCTTAGTTCTATAGACTGACAGAAAATTATCAATGTGATCCAGATTATGTCTGGTACTTTCCGTGGCATTAGCATTATAAAAATTAATAAACAAAATAATTGATGAATCAGGGGAGTTCAATTCAACAATTAAGCAGTTTTCACAGCCTGAATCAAGCTGAGTTAAAACACCTTTTAAGTCGAGTTTAAACAAACTCAGTAATCCTCCTTTTGCTCGACCTACCACACCACTTGTTGCCGGAATAGAAAAATGTCTATAACCATCCAAGGAAAAGCTATTAATTGTGTCCCAAGTCTCCTGAAATGCCAAAATGTCAAAAGTTTTCAAAAAGTCAATCCATATTTCATTTTCACATTTGGCCCTGATCCCCGCAATGTTCCAGGTCATGATTCTGCAGAACTGTGGGTTAGACCTTGGGTTGTCAACCAGTCAATCATTTTCCTCCAAGGATGCCAAAGGCGCAAACCGATTACAAAGTGGGAGAATTTGTTCGGCTTGAAAGTTTGGCCTACACAAAGCATAACAATAGGGGTCCATTGCAATTGGAGTTTGTTGACCAGGATAAGCACCCACTCCGGCACATTGTATAAAAGGGGATGGTGGAGGGTACTGGTGGGTAACATGAGATTTAGATGTGTTACTGAGGTGGTTATAGAAAAACCCAAGGGGGCGTGCAGAGATAAACTCTTCTGTAGTTGATAAAGAGGCAGCCCTCAGGAGAACAGTAGCTACATGCTGAGGGTGCCTAAAATTTATAATGATACAGTCTCCCTTGGATGTTTTCCTAGAGTTGCCAATCCAGCCCACTCTGCGTGTTGATAAAATGTCATTTCGAAACATAAGAGGAAAACCACAATATTTACCCAGCCATGCCAGTACTTTATGATTCAACGAGTCCACCGTTTCCCCCCTTACATCGTTCACCCGTGAATCTATGCCAGGAACATTTGTTAGCACTACTATGTAAGGAGCACATTCTGGTGGTAAGTTGACTGGTTGTCTTTGCCTGTACTCCCTCAACCCTGTGTTATTAACTGGGTTATTCGCTACAGCAATAGGGACAGGGTTGGCTTTCGGGATAGGAGGGATAGGAGGAGAAGTGGACTGGTTACTCAAGGGCTGCTCAGGTGCTACAACTGGGGTGATGTTTATGACATTTTTACTCCCACTAGAAGAACTTGAAGCCCCCTCATTTACAATAGGAGCATTTACAGCGGTGCCCATGTTAGTACTCCTGTCTACTTTAGATGAAGACAAATGTGTGGACAGCAGGACGCCCAACCTCAAAACCTCCTTTGACACCTGATCCATTTTATCCCCAACCCCTTTACTAGAAACTGCAGGGCCCTTAGTTTCTTTCAGACTGGCATTAGATTTTTGGGAGTTTAACTCTACAGTGACTAGGTGGGAAGATAAAAGATTGTCTAGTTTGGACACCTCTTTTGTGATTTTTTCAACTTTGTCTACCAGGGGTCTAAGCATAGTCTCCATTTTCTCTGCGAGAATGTTAATCAAGGAGTTAATTTGTTCACTATTCAATTTATGCGTGCCCTCCTCATTTAGGCTATCCGGCAGAACTCCCCCATCGTCATCCGGGATAGTAGCTACCTTCTTTCCTCTCTTGTGCCCTCCACGTTTACTTTGTGCACCTCTACAAGATCTAATTTTCCTCTGTACCGACCATGGAGCTGGGGGAGACTCCAGAGACACTAAAGGCAACGGTTGAATAGAGGAAATCAGAGAACTATCTAATAGAGTCACTTCAGAAACGGGACTATCAGGTATATCAGTATCTGTGTCTATTTGAACACTAGGGGAGCCTCCTGTAGCCACCTCACAAAACTCTACAGGCACAGAACCATTAGTGGGTGAAACTGGAGGGCTGACTCGGCCCAGTGACATACGGCGTGCTGTATTAATCTTATTCACCACTTTTACCATGTAATTGTCTATTGGTCCGGACAAAGATGGGGTTTTGCAAGAGTGCAATTTAGCCATGGCTAACTGGCTTAATATTGCCCAATGAAGCAGTCAGAAACCCCTCTCAACAATAAGCACTCACGGTTATATACAGTCTCTAGGAGGGAGATCCGAGGTCCGTGGCCCAGCCCAGCCTCCTCTGGCCTCTGACGGCCGCAGACGGCCCCGCCCTTGTCCCGGACTTCTCCCGGTCGCTCCCGCACGCGACTCGCGGGGCGAGAGGCGTTCCGTTCTTTTCTGGCGCCTCCGGGCGCTGTGATGGCGTCACAGCCGCGACCTGGCCGCCGGGGCACATGGGAGTTGGAGTTCCCGTGCTGCCGTTTCCCTCACGGCGCCTGCTGGGACCCTCTCTCGAAGGACACACAAGCCGTTCCCCTCACGGCCGGACAAAAGGTGAGACTGAGCACCCCAGTGAGCGCTCGGCGCTCCGTTCTTTTCTGGCGCCTCCGGGCGCAGTGCTGGCATCACAGCCGGGACCTGGGTGCCGGGGCACCTGGGAGTTGGAGTTCCCGTGCTGCCGTTTCCCTCACGGCGCCTGCTGGGACCCGCTCTCGAAGGACACACAAGCCGTTCCCCTCACGGCCGGACAAAAGGTGAGACTGAGCACCCTAGTGAGCGCTCGGCGCTCCGTTCTTTTCTGGCGCCTCCGGGCACAGTGCTGGCGTCACAGCCGCGACCTGGCCGCCGGGGCACCTAGGAGTTGGAGTTCCCATGCTGCCGTTTCCCTCACGGCGCCTGCTGGGACCCGCTCTCGAAGGACACACAAGCCGTTCCCCTCACGGCCGGACAAAAGGTGAGACTGAGCACCCCCACTGGCAGTAGTCTATTCACCAGATTTTTAACAAAGATTTTAATATCCATATCAAGGAAAGATGTCTATAGGAATCACATTGTGTACCAGAATTGTCTGGTTTGATAAGCGTTACAATGCCTGCCTGTCTGCGCGAGGGGGCTGGGAGACGGTCTCCAGGGAGTCCCCAAACATTAACAAAAGATGCAGCACTGGCATAGGGGCAAATTCCTTGTAAAAGGTCGCAGAAATGCTGTCTAACCTCAGAGACTTGTCTCCGGGAAGGCTGTGAATAACTTGGACTATCTCCTCAATGGTTATGGGAAAGTCAAAGTAGGCTCAGCCAGCCATAGCAGCTCAAGATTGTCTAGATACGAGGACAGCTGGGACAGGCCTAGGACCATGGTGGCAGAGTATAATTTAGAATAGAAAGAGGACATCACATGTAGATGTGTCTCATAATGCGCCTGGAGGCAAATGCCAGCTAAAGGCACAAAGAGACTCCTGTGGAATCAGCAATTCCAGCTTGACCAGGCCGTGATCTGAGAGGGTTCAGGGCAAATGTGTTACCCATACTATCCATGTCTGGACATCAAAAGACTAACCAGTAGTTAATTCTGGACCATACATTGAGGTGTGCAGTGAGGCAAGTGCCATACTAGTATCTGCATGTGCATGTCTCCATACATCCTGTAGGCAGTTGTCATGTATAAGTGTGCGCAAGGTATGTGCAGCATTGGGATGTGGGAGGTACCCAAGTGGTCAAGTTGTTCGACCAGCGCCAAATTAAAACCATCCCTCCCACCACCCAGTTTATAGCTTGTGGGCCAAAGCCAGAGATCTGTCTTAAAATCCCAGAAAAAAAGTCAGGGTCTTAAATGTTCGGGCCATGTAGCGCACCTGCAATTATAACATAGTGCCCTTCCCTATCCGTAATAGTGTGCGTCAGCTGCCATGGGAGCTCATTATCCTAACGTACTTGTTAAACCTTGCAACTTTTGGCGTGTTTCCCCTATCTTTTTGCTTTCTGACCTCCCGCTTTGACTCTGTTTTTGCTGGTTTAATGTCTCTGTGCACTTTCCCACTGCTTACAGTTTTAAAGTTCAAGTGCTCCTGTTTATAAATTGTATTATGGATCGGTGTTTTCATGATTGGCATATTTGATTTACTGGTAAGTCCCTTGTACAGTGCTGGTGCCTGTAAATCAAATGCTACTAGTGGGCATGCAGCACTGATTGTGCCACCCACAGATGTAGCCCTGTAAATGTAACTCAGACCTGCCACTGCAGAGTCTGCACGCAGTTTGTAAACTGTCATGTCGACCTGGCAAGTACACACATTTGCCAGGCCCTAATCTTCCCTTTTATTTCATGCAAGCCACCCCTAAGGTAGGCTCAATGTACCCTTGTGGGCAGGGTGCTGTGTATGTTAAAGGTGGAACATGTACTGGTGTGTGTGATATGTCATTGTGATGCATTACATGGTATTTCGTTTTTCACCACTGCTAGGCTATGTGTCCCATAGGAAAAAATGGGAATTTTACTTACAACATCTTATAACCGTAACTTCCCATTGAGACAAGATAGGGAAATTGAGTTTAGTATGTCTGGACTCAGAATGTAAAAATGCATCTTTTAGTAAAGATGAATTTTATTTTCTGTGTTTGAAAATACTACTTATAGAAAGTAGGTATTTTCTTGCTTAGCCATCCTGTGTGCCTCTGCTGGTTTTTGAATTGACTGTCTGGCTTTGAAGTGACAGGGGCTGGGGGGTGCATTCTCTTCAGTCAGCCACTGGGGTGGGGTCGAGGTGTGTCCTGCTTTTCCAAGATGAATTATGGCTGGGCTGAATAGACCTGACTGCATTTAGAGTAGTGGGAGGAGATTTCCTTGCACCTGAATGGGCCTGGACTGATTTAGACAATGCTGTTTCCACTTCCTGCTGGTAAGCTAGGCCAGAGAGGACCACAACTGGTTTGAACTAAGCACAGAAACTCTCTGCTTGAGACAACAAAGGAACTTTCAGTATAAATATTGGGGCCAAAACCCCAGAACTTTAGAACTTTTTTGGGACTAAGAAGACCGCCAAGAAGAAGAGCAGGAGGTGCCGTGAGGATGAACTTCCACTCTGCTTTGTGCTTTGCTGTGTTGGCCTGCAGTGGCTGCTTCTGTCTTGGGCAGGGAAAGGACTGGACTGAACTTTCTGCAACTTTTTTATGTGAGTTTCTCCAAGGGCTTGAGGTAGAGCTTGCCCCCTGTTCAGAACTCTCAGGAACAGCAAAGACTTCAAGTTCATCTGCTACAGGCACTGGGAACTATGTGTTTTGTGCTGCAACAGAACAAAACAATTAAAGATAATGGGGTAACCCTCAAAACCTGGGTAGGTATGCAAGAGAAAAACAATGGTTCTGTCAGGAATCACGTATAATTGATTTACCGTACTTAATACGTTTCATGAAATTAAATTAATCATCAAATGTTTAAGGCAACACACCCAACACAACTTAATTCAGAAGATGAGTTCCTTTTTAAAATTTTACTTTTTGGATATATAATTAAATAACTGGCTGTCCAAAACATAGAACTACAATAAAGCACGTGATGGGTGATACAATTAGTGGCTGGTCGTGATCAGTGACATAGTGCTGTCTAGAAGTGACATGAATAACACATATTTACAAATATGAACGGTATTTTACAAGAGTGTCCACCGTTGAATGCGTAAACCACAACAGGATATAATTTTTCCTAATTCTAGTTGAGGAGTTGCGTGGACAAGTTGAGCTAACAACGTCGACGTTTCGACCCTAATACTTAGTGCAGATTCGTAAGCATCAGTGGCGGGTCTTCATCAGGACAGGGGAGAGTATGACAGCCTAATGACTAAGGAAGTGTAGCACATTGATTAAGTGCGTCCTTATTTCCGGAGGTGTCAGCCAACACCTTACACTCACAGCATGGGGTTGTATTCTTTACAACATGCAATACTTTCAGACAGCACCCTGGAAAAGATTCAGACGGACAAGGACGTCTCCCTTTTGAAGTTAAACAACTTTGATGTTCGCTACAGCGGCCCCCCACATTATTCGTTCCATCGGCTGGTGATGAAAGTATTGCATGGTTGTAAAGAAAACAACCCCTTGCTGTGAGTGTAAGGTGACAAGCATAACTTGTCCACGCAACTCCTCAACTAGAATAAGGAAATATTATATCCTGTTGTGGCTCATGCATTCAACGGTGGACACTCTTGTAAAATACCGTTCATATTTGTAAATATGTGTTATTCACGTCACTTCTGTACAGCACTATGTCACTGATCACGACCAGTCACTAATTGTATTACATACTA